>NC_136072.1:510383057-510750557 GCF_964261635.1 Lissotriton helveticus | reverse complement strand
TATATAGCACTCCGACAAAGTAGTAAGATTATAAAACTTTAATAATTTATAAATATATACAAGAAAACAAAAATAGTAATAACATATAAACATTTTTAGGGAAAAACAACGAAGTAGCGGTCGGCTGTGCGAATAGTCCCAACGCAGCACAACGTCCAGATTTCCGGCGTGGGGCGTCGCGGGGGGTGGGTCATCAGTAGCAAACTGTTGTGCGAATAGTTCCAAGGCAGCAGAACGCGCTGAAATCTAGATGACACGAAAGTGATGTCTAGTAAGTTGCCACCCAGCAAATAACGGCATGGGGCGTCGCGGGGGGTGGGTCATCAGCAGCAAACTGTTGCGCGAATAGTTCCAAGGCAGCAGAACGATGGCACCAAGGTGATGTCCAGTAAGTTGCCGCACTGGTTTTGGTATCCTACAATGCTGCTCCGAATAACGGCGTGGGGCGCCCCGGGGGAGGCGGCGTGAACGGGCCTCTGCAGGTGGAGTGTCATCTGTTGTAGTGGGGCGCCCCTTTACCGTTTCAGTTGCCATTCCGTCCGTTTTTGGTCCACTGTGTCAAAAGCCGCAATTCAGCTGAGTTGCGCCCACTCTTGCGGTGCAGCGATAGGCGGCTGTCACAGGACTCTCAAAATGGCGGCAGGCTGTTTCCTTTTTGGGCCTGGTCCACTGAAATGGCCCTGGGACACCTTGGAAATCGGACGCTTGTCTGCTAGGTCTTGGACCCCATTCTCGAAAGCGTCCCCTCCGCCTTGAGGATTCATCAAAAGTTTTGGGGGCTCCGACTCCTGCAGGCTTCTGGTGGGGAGCGGCTGCCATGATTGCTCGCGGAATGACCACGACTGAGCTACGAGATGGTGGTGCTCTCATGCTGACGCCAGCTTCAGTCTGAAACATCCAGAAACAAGGTGGGGCTTTCATCGTTTGGGAAAAAAAAAAGTTTTCATCCAATGAAAAGTGTTGTTTTTAGGTCACATGAACAAGCCTTCCATCATTAGGAAACCAAAAGTAAAATGAACCAATGAAAAGTTTTATAAACAAGTCACATGACCTGTTATGCGGCATAGGGTATAAAATGCGGAGAAAATACGTTGGCACGTGAGGCGGCGTCAGTAGCGGACCGATGTGCGAATAGGCCGAAGGCAATACAACGCGCCAAGATCCGGATGGCACCGAGGTGGTGTCATAGTTGAGAGTTCTGAGCAGCGGTTGTAACACTGTCTGAAGCTTATTTGCAGCTGCTGCAGCTTCACTACGCGCCAAGATCCGGATGGCACCGAGGTGGTGTCTAGTAAGGTGCACTGGTGTGGCCATCCTACAATGCTGAAAGTCGGCGTGGGGCGCCCGTTGGCCTGTGAGTTTGCGTCAGTAGCGGACCGATGTGCGAATAGGCCGAAGGCAGCACAACGCGCCAAGATCCGGATGGCACTGAGGTGGTGTCTAGTAAGTTGCCGCACTGGTGTGGCCATCCAACAATGCTGAAAGTCAGCGTGGGGCGCCCCGTTGGCCTGTGAGTTTGCGTCAGTAGCGGACCGATGTGCGAATAGGCCGAAGGCAGCACAACGCGCCAAGATCCGGATGGCACCGAGGTGGTGTCTAGTAAGTTGCCGCACTGGTGTGGCCATCCTACAATGCTGAAAGTCGGCGTGGGGAGCCCCGTTGGCCTGTGAGATGGCGTCAGTAGCGGACCGATGTGTGAATGGGGCCGAAGGCAGCGCAACAATATTTTCGGAATAGAAGACACCACTAGGCGCTGAGATGCCAAGATCCGGATGGCACCGAGGTGGTGTGTAGCAAGTTGCCGCACTGGTGTGGCCATCCTACAATGCTGAAAGTCGGCGTGGGGAGCCCCGTTGGCCTGTGAGTTTGCGTCAGTAGCGGACCGATGTGCGAATAGGCCGAAGGCAGCACAACGCGCCAAGATCCGGATGGCACCGATGTGGTGTCTAGTAAGTTGTCGCACTTCTGTGGCCATCCTACAATGTTGAAAGTCGGCGTGGGGCGCCCCGTTGGCCTGTGAGATGGCGTCAGTATTTTATTTATTTATTTATTTAATTTATATGGCGCGTTATAACCACAGGGGTCTCTAAGCGCTGTCTGTCCAGATTTACGTGATAAGATGTTACATTCACTTGAAACCAGCTGCGCACCTAAGATCTGCTCCATGCTTGTGTAAACAATACAGTTTTTAGTTTTTTCCTGAAGGAAAGTAGGTTACTATCCTTCCTGAGCTCTGGGTCCAGTTTATTCCAAAAAGCTGGGAGCGTGTTGGAAAACGCACGGCCCCCCACCGTGGTCAATTTGAAGCGGGATTGGGACAGGAGAGTGGCGTCCGACGAACGCAAAGTCCTACCCGGTGTGTAGGGGGATAATCGGGATTTCAGGTACTTTGGTGCTTTGCCATACCGAGCCTTGTGAGCGATACACAGTCCTTTGAAGACAATTCTCTGACGAATTGGGAGCCAGTGCAGCTCCTGCATCAGGGGAGAGGCATGGGCAGTCCTGGGTTTTTTGAATATCAGCCTAGCAGCATCATTCATCACTCCCTGTAGTTTGTCCAGCAGCCGCTGTGGCAAACCTAAATATAGGGAGTTCCCGTAGTCCAGCCTTGCCAAAATTGTGGCTGAACCGAGTAGCGGACCGATGTGCGAATGGGGCCAAAGGCAGCGCAACAATATTTTCTGATTTGAAGACACCACAAGGCGCTGAGATGCCAAGATCCGGATGGCACCGAGGTGGTGTCTAGCAAGTTGTGGCACTGGTGTGGCCATCGTACAATGGTAAAAGTCGGCGTGGGGCGCCCTGTTGGCCTGTGAGATGGTGTCAGTAGCGGACTGATGTGTGAATGGGGCCAAAGGCAGCGCAACAATATTTTTTTTTACAATATTTTCGGAGTAGAAGACACCACAAGGCGCTGAGATGCCAAGATCCGGATGGCACCGAGGTGATGTCTAAGTTGCGGACCGATGTGCGAATGGGGCCAAAGGCAGCGCAACAATATTTTCTGAAGAGAATACACCACAAGGCGCTGAGATGCCAAGATCCGGATGGCACCGAGGTGATGTCTAAGTTGCGGACCGATGTGCGAATGGGGCCAAAGGTAGCGTAACAAGATTTTCTGTATGGAAGATACCACTAGGCGTTGAGATGCCAAGATTCGGATGGCACCGAGGTGATGTCTAGCAAGTTGTGCCACTGGTGTGGCCATCGTACAATGGTAAAAGTCGGCGTGGGGCGCCCTATTGGCCTGTGAGATGGTGTCAGTAGCGGACTGATGTGCGAATGGGGCCAAAGGCAGCGCAACAATATTTTCTGACTGACACCACAAGGCGCTGAGATGCCAAGATCCGGATGGCACCGAGGTGATGTCTAAGTTGCGGACTGATGTGCGAATGGGGCCAAAGGCAGCGTAACAATATTTTCTGTATGGAAGATACCACTAGGCGTTGAGATGCCAAGATTCGGATGGCACCGAGGTGATGTCCAGCAAGTTGCTGTACTGGTGTGGTCATCCTACAATGCTGAAACTCGGCGTGGGTCGCCCCATTAGCCTGTGAGATGGCGTCAGTAGTGGACCGATGTGCGAATAGGCCGAAGGCAGCACAACGCGCCAAGATGCGGATGTCACCGTGGTGGTTTCATAGTTGAGAGGCACTTCATCTGCAGTGGGGCGCCGAGATCCGGATGGCACCGAGGTGATGTCTAGCAAGTTGCTGTACTGGTGTGGTCATCCTACAATGCTGAAATGTAGTGGGGCGCCCATTTACCGTTTCAGTTGCCATTCAGCTGAGTTTCGGCTGCTCTTGATGCTACAGCGACAGGCGGCTGCAAGAGGACTCTCAAAATGGCGGCCTGTTCTTTGGATTTGGGCCTGGTCCACTAAAATGGCCCTGGGACACCTTAGAACTCGGACGCTCGATTTTTTTTTCCTTTCCTGTACATGCAAAAAAAGGTAAATGCCCGGTACGTTACACGCTTCATCTGCCACGATGAACTCTCCAGAGGAACCGAAAAAAAATATAGTTGTGGTAACTATACCATGCATCGTCATATGGAGAGGTGGCACCAATTAATTATAGTGCTGCATAAAAGAGAGATTTGGAGGAGAACCCCTGACCTGCTAGTACATTCATCAAAGAAGTGGCACTGAGAGCTTCAGAGGCAAGGGAAACGGTCCCAAATATTTAGAAGAACTTTGGAAAGATTAAAATGACATGTTTAGATTGTGGTAAATTAATTTCATGTGGACAGATGAGTGTTACTCTAATAAATACAGCATATGAACATCATCATAGTCGATGGTTGGTAGAGACATTTTGACTATATCCTGGACCTGCCCGTCCTCGCCCAAAATGGCGCCGGAATAAATGGGACTCGTAACTCCTTGTTGTGTACTGGTTGCAGAACCTTGAAATCACGAGATACGTATGCAGTTTTGAAGCACATGGCGGGCGGGGACGAGAATTGATTGAATATTTCGACATCCCTATTGATATTAAGTTCTGATGTGTTATTGATTACTGTACTGTTGAAAATTCGAATTAACGTCACCCATGGTACTTTCCCGCAAATGTATATCTAGATAATTTTATTGTAACTGGCCCTGTCGTATTTTAATTATAAAATGTACGTCCACCGATTCCGTAACTGTTAGACACCTTAGTTCTTGCAACCTAATGGCCCGCCCGTTACGTTCCTCTACAGTGTAAATGTCTATTCATCATATACGATTACAGTTTGCTCCGTGGCAGGCCCACGTGGTTATAGGCTCGTATTTGTATAATGACATTTTCACAATAAAGGTTTTTAAAAGAAAACATGGTAGTAGTATATACATTGGTAAAGTTTTTAATAATAGTCACTGTTTTAGAATCATTAAAAGGCAAGTGAAATAAAGCAGACCAATTACATGAAGGGTAAAAGGTATAATACGAAGGAACGCAGTAAAGATAAATGGTCAAGGGCTGTTGTGTTTTCTATTCCTGCAACATAAAGTGATCGATAAGAATCTCATATTCAGGTGTATCGGCGACTAAGACAGCAGGTCGACCCTCTTTTGCTCAACGGCTCCGTCATGGGACGAAGAAACGCTCTTTTTCTCGAAAAAAGAATATATTTTACTTGCAGGACAGTTGTAAAATTTCCGGGAAAGTACATTAGCCTGGAACATTATAACATATATTTAAGAAAAAATAATGTTCGGAAGTAATTAAAAGCGTAATTTTTAGGTGATATGACCAAGCCTTTCATCATTACAATAAGAAAAGTAAAATGAACCAATGAAAAGTTTTATTAACAAGTCACATGACTTGTTATGCTTACGTTACGCGCTGCGCGCCCCGGATGACTTCCGGATGCGCTAACGCGGCGCGTCATATGACGCATCACGCGACAACGCAGGTCCAGAATATAGTCAAAATGTCTCCACCAACCAGCGGTCGAAACACAACCCCTTTCAGCAGGCTAAATAGTTCTGTTAAATGACAACAGAAGGGACAGGCAACAAGAACCATCAGTCAAAGAGGGGAGGGCTAGTTCTTCTCTACCGGGTTACATTGGGGCGCTACCGGAACTGATCGAATTGGTAGTCTACAGTGTTTCTGGATGTTTCAGACTGAAGCTGGGGTTAGCATGAGAGCAGCACCATTTCGTAGCTCCGTTGTGGCCATTCCGCAACCAATCATGGCAGCCGCTCTTTATCGTTATTTTGGGCGGGGTGGGTGGCGGAGCCGAGCTGTTTTGCAGCCATCATTGTGTGGAGTTCAGTTCATCTCACTAGTTTTGTATTTGTCATGAGGGGTTGTTCCTAATGTTTCTATTTTAGCGAGGTCAAAAAGAGATCCCATTAGTGGCCTACTGATTTTACTCGATTCCTTTTCTTTTTTTTTACACGATTTTTCGTTATCTGCAAAGACTAAACAGAGTATTGCGACTCTGTGTTTGTTTGTAAATAGAGAATGAACCAAAGAGAACTAATTCTAAAACAGTAAATACTTGGATAACAATCAATCAAATGGAGAGAGAAGCAGGCACGACGGATTACAACGGGGGCAAAGGCCTGCGTTAACTACCTTTCACTATCTGCAAAGAGAGAGTACTCCTAATAGAAATGAGGGGGGGGGGGCACCATTCAAAGCAGATCAGTGTGCATAAACACGAAAATGTTTTCACTTACCACGTACTTGACATTCGACAGCTTATGATATTTGCTATTAAAAAACCATTGAAATTCACTGAAAAAACCATAGGTTATAGACCATATATAGTTAGGAATTAGAATTTACAAAACCTTGAAAATTCACTGAAAAAACCATAGGTTATAGACCATATATAGTTAGGAATTAGCATTTAAAAAACCTTATTTTACTCACACAAAACCATTGAAATTCCATATATAGTTAGTTGCACTAACTATATATCGCGCACCCGCAATCCACTGCTGATGATGTCACATATTACATCATTCATGACATGGTCAGTGACATCACTGATGACATCACTGATGACATCTCAAATGACATCACTGATGACATCTCATTTGACATCAATGACCACATCACTGATGATATCATTCATGTGACAATACAATGCATCTCCTCACATTTTAATATAACCTCTGTTTCACCCAGTGTTAAATACAGAGTATAATTTTTGAAACCATTGACACACCAATACTAGTTACTACATACGCACTCACTGATTCGTACGCCTACACACACATTCACTCATTCACCCATACAATCATTCATACATACAATCACTCATCTTTACAACACTATCATATGCACTCCTACACCTATACAGACACTCACACTCTGCCACTCATCCATGGAGTTACTCACACACCTAGTCAGTGCTGTAAAGAATCAATCACACTTCCATTTTCTAGTTTATACAGTTAAACATAGAGCACCTTACGTTTTCAACCATATACTAACACATACTTAGTCTCTTATACAATCATTGATAGTAGTACACATTGATCTGCACAGAGTCACACACCTCCCAGCCAGCCACACACACACTCAGTCTCCCATGCAAATACTTGGGCAATCAATCAATAACCCATATAGTTACTCATATAGCTACTGATCAACACATGCAGCAGTTTACAGAACAACAGACATAATGATGCACAAATTAAGACAGTTTAGTCACTAACCCATGCATTCAGTGAGACACATTTAATCACTCACTCATACAGTCAGTCACGCACCTACTAAATCCTTCATCCAGACACTTCTACATCTACTCATTCTTCAATATGTAAAACATATTTAAACTTTACAGAAACACACAGTCACTGGATGATGTCATCAGTGATGTCATTTGAGATGTCGTCAGTGATGTCATCAGTGATGTCATTTGAGATGTCATCAGTGATGTCATCAGTGATGTCACTGACCATGTCATGAATGATGTAATATGTGACATCATCAGCAGTGGATTGCGGGTGCGCGATATATATAGTTAGTGCAACTAACTATATATGGAATTTCAATGGTTTTGTGTGAGTAAAATAAGGTTTTTTAAATGCTAATTCCTAACTATATATGGTCTATAACCTATGGTTTTTTCAGTGAATTTTCAAGGTTTTGTAAATGCTAATTCCTAACTATACATGGTCTATAACCTATGGTTTTTTCAGTGAATATATATATATATATATATATATATGTATATGTATATATATATATATATATATATATATATATATATATATGAATAGTAGTACAACTCCACAACCTCTGATGCCAACTTCTGCCCACTCCTCCCTCAGAAAACTCAGGACTTGGAAACCAGGTCCTCTAGTGGGTAGACAGGGGTACAGTAACCAATCAATCAATCAGGAGAATTGTAAGCGTACTACTCACCCATGAGGGTCTCAAGGCACTGGGTGGGGGGAGGTTAGGCAGCTCCGTTCAGTTGAAGAGCCAGGTCTTGAGTGTCTTCCTGAAGCCGTTCAGGAAGGGTCCGCATCTGATGTCGATTGGGAGCTCGTTCCAGGTCTTGTCCACGATGTAGTAGAAGGCTCTTCCTCCTGTTCTGGCTCTGCGAATGCATGGGGTTTCTGCGAGGGTGAGCTTCGTGGATCGGAGGTTTCTCTTGGGTATGTGGAAAGAGATTCTCTTATTGAGGTATTGGGGTCAGGAGTTGTGGAGGCATTTGTAGGCATAAGTGAGTATCTTGAAAGTGACTCTCTTCTCAATGGGGAGCCAGTGGAGGTTCCGTAGGTGTTGGATGATGTGTTTATGTCGAGGGATGCCGAGGACGAGTCTATCCAACTATCACACATCCCCAGGTCATCCAGCGGGGAGCACCACTTATCATCATAGAGGGAGAGGTGCAGAGATACGTGGCTTCTCCCGCCACTGACAGATCCTGTGGTGGTGACCCATTATACAAAACGCATAAAGGCAAGTCACAATGGCATGGCAGGTGGCAAAGGGTCAAAGGGGACCCAGCAAACATAACTAAAAAAATGGACAAATACAATGTAACCATGTCTGCAGCTGAATCTGCCCAACTTGTCAGAGAGGCTGCACAAAGTACTAACCCTAGAGTCTCAGACTGCAATGCAGATCCATTATTAAAAGACATTACGGCAGCCATCCAAAAAATGAAGTGCACCCTGGAACCTAAAATAGACTTAGTGACATTGGAGGTCGCCCTTTTCCATGCTGATCTCAAAAAGATCAATGAAAGAGTGACGCACAAGGAGAACTCCCTAAGAACTTTTCAAGACAGCACCAACTCAATCAGGGCCACTGTAACCTGACTCACCAAAGACAATGAGCATATAATGACGAAACCAGAAGACTACGAAGGATGTTGAGATGGAACAACATTAGAGTGGTGAGTGTCCCAGAAAGATCAGAAGGACCCAGTGCAGAACGAGTGAAATGTCCAACTAACTATAACACCCCTAATAGGTATGTTTTTTTCAGTGAATTTCTAAGGTTTTTTTAAATGCTAATTCCTAACTATAACACGTCTGAAACCTATGTTTTTTTTCAGTGAATTTCAAAGGTTTTGTAAATGACAATTTTTAAATGTAATAATTCTTATATATTTTTTTTTATACTGATTTACTAAATTTTTTTAAACTATTTATTTTTAGATATTTTATTTTTTAAATTACATTATAATTACATTATACATTACATTCCAAAATATACTTTCTCAGAATGAATTACTTTAGTTTATATACTTTGCAAATAAGCAATAGAGTTTTAAGTACAGTAGTTACAGTTGTTACAATGGGCAACACAATTTCAAACCCAATGCAACATTGAGCTGAATGGGAATTTCTAG
This sequence comes from Lissotriton helveticus, assembly GCF_964261635.1. Taxonomy (NCBI): domain Eukaryota; kingdom Metazoa; phylum Chordata; class Amphibia; order Caudata; family Salamandridae; genus Lissotriton; species Lissotriton helveticus. The sequence continues at coordinate 510,741,242 of NC_136072.1, read as the reverse complement.
TTAAATGCAATTAGTTACTTTATGGATTATTTTTCTAACCACAGGACTGTATCCTTGATTCAGTCCTGGGACATCTCATGTAAACAGTTGAGTAAAAGCGTTTTGGTTACAGTAATGATTTTTAAGGAATATTATTGTATTTTTAAAGTTGACACTTAGAAACGTTTTCACATAGAATCACCAATGTTATCCTATATGTGGAAATTCACTTAGCAAGTAAGTAGTGTTATCATTACTTTTTCTTACTCAGTGCTGGATCCTCGATCCAGCACTGCTGCATCTCCTGTAAACAGTTGAAAGAATGCATTTAAGTCATACAGGCGATTTTTTAGGAATATTTGTAGTTTGTGAAAATAGACAGAAACTTTTCTGGTGAAAACCAGACAATGGATTCCTATGGAAGGAAATACAAGTTACTGGTAATTATGGTTATAATCACTTTTCAGGGTCAGTGCTAGGCTAAAAGATGCAGCACTGGGTTCTCTCCTGATAACAGGCGAGTAAATCGGAATTCATTGTTCGGATGATTTTAGGTGAACATTTAAAAGTTGCAAAACTCCACAGTTAGAAGAAATTTCAAGTGAAACCAGTCAATGTTAGCCTATGGAAGGAAATTCAAGTTACTGGTAAGTATGATTAGAATTACTTTTCAGGATCAGTACTGGGCTCCAAAATGCAGCACTGAGGTCTCTCCTGATAACAGGTGAGTAAATCGGAATTCAAGTACATCCAGTGAACGCCACAGAGCTGCGTAGCAGAAAGATGTAAAAAGGGGCACGGCCTGCACCACCTCTCTGCAACACAGCGCAGTGGCGCTTCCTGGACACACCTGGTGGGCACTTGGCCCCCATGGTCCCTCAAGTTTGAAATGGAATTTTTTCCCCAACTTAAAACGAGCCACAGGGCGTGTTTACACACATCACGTCAGGCCCCTCCCCTCCCTTTACCATTGTGTAAACGCACCCTGTCACAGTTCTAAGTTGAGAGATTATGTCCCCTTTAATCCTAAGGGTCCCTAGGGTCAAACTAGCCCACTAGGTACCTCCAGTAAGCGCCACAGAGCTGCGTTGCAATGAGGTGTAAAAAGGGGCGTGGCCTCTGAACACCTGTCTGCAATGCAGCTCCCTGGCGCATACTGGACATACCTGTTGGGCTACTTGGCCCTCAGGGACCCTCAGTATTGAAAGATAACTAATTCCCCAACTTAAATCGCGCCACAGGGCGCATTTTCACAGTGGTGAAGGAAGGAGGTGTGTCCTTAGGTGATATGTCTGCAAGTACACCCTGCAGCGCGTTTTAAAATAGAGAATTAATTCCTCCTCAATCCTGTGGGTCCCTGAGGGCCAACTAGCCCACCAGGTCCCTCCAGTATGCACCAGGAGGCTGCGTTGCAGAGAGGTGTTAAGAGGCCACTCCCCTTTTAACAAAACTCTGCAACACAGCTTCCTTGGCGCTTACTAGAGGTACCTGGTGGGCTAGTTGGCCCCCAGGGACCTTCAGTATTGACAAGGAATTAATTTCCCCACTTAAACCGCGCCACAGGGCGTGTTTGCACACATGTGATCTAAGGCCCTGCCCCCTCCCTTCACCACTGTGCAAACGCGTCCCTTTGAATCCTTGGGGTCCCTGGGGTCCAACTTGCCCACCAGCTACTTCCAGTAAGCACCACAGAGCTGTGTTGCAGAGAGGTGTAAAAAGGGGCGTAGCCTCAGAACACCTCTCTGCAACGGATCTCCCTGGGGCATACTGGAGGTACCTGGTGGGCTAGTTGGCCCCCCAGGGACCCCCAGTATTCAAGGTGAATTTGTTCCCCCTCTGCAAACACGCCAGGGGGCGCGTTTGCAGAGTGGTGCAATGAGGGGGCGTGGCCTTCGGCCGCGATCCCGTTTTTTAAAATGTATTTTTTAAGTAGGGGGTCTGTGTAGCCCCCCTTCTTTTTCTAATTTCTTTTAGCCCTGGGGACCCTATCCCCCAGGGCCTTCCCCCAATTTTTACTTTAAATAAAAAAAATCTGGAAGGGGGCCACGTGGCCTCCCTCCCAAGGCCATAATTTGCCCCAGGGACTCCATCACCCCTGGGCATGGCCCATTTTTTTAAATTATTATTTTGGAGGGGGGCTAACTTGCCCCCCTCCTGTGGCCAGTTGTGGCCCTGGAGACCCCATCTCCCGGGGCCGTTTAAAAAAAAATTTATTATTTTTTTTGGGAGGGGGGCTTCTCTTTTCCATTGACTTAGTTCTTATATATATATATATATATATATATATATATATAGATATATATATCATGGAGCGCTCCGGTCGGTCAGCTCCTCTCTTGAAAGTTTCAGGGTGATTCATCAAGCGGGGGCCGAGAAAAAAGGGGGGGGGCCCAAACGTGTTTTCTCCATGGTATTTTCCATAGGAAACTTTAGACACGGCTACAGCTCGAACTGCTGAACGGAATTACGAGCAAAATTTGGCAAAAAGGTAGCCCTTGGTTCAGAAAGAGACCTTTTTTTTTAAATGCTGTAAATCCGTTTTGTAGTTGCTGAGAAAATCAAAAAATAAAAGTTTCGATATCTAGAGGCGCGGTGGATCCGCGGACCCTCCCGACCACGAGCTTTACTCTAATTGGTTGTCAACACTCCAAACCAGGAATTGTTGGCAGTCATCTTGTGACCCTGTAGAACCAAATCACAAGAAAAGAGAAAAACAAACACAAAAAACAAGAAAAGGGAGAAGGTTGAAACACTTTGACCCCCTAGGCCTGCTCAGGGGGTCCCACAAGGACCCCCAGGGCCCAAAGAAGCATTTTTAAAACAAATTATTGGCCAAATTCACACTGGGTGCGCGAATCCGGTCGAGAAAATAAAAAAATCTAAGTGTGGGCTCCCGCGCTTTGTTGTATTGAAGCCCCCGGGGGGGCCAGGTCCCGGGGGCACTGCAAAAATGTGTGGGGGCCCAATCCCCCCATGCTGCCCCAGGGACTTCCACCTCCCCTGGGCTTGATTTATGAGTTGTGGGGAACACACAGCCCCCCGCAGCCCCGGGGACCGCCACCTCCGGTGCTAATTTTTAAATGTTAGGGAGGCCTCCAAGGCCGCCACCCCAGGGCTTTCATTAATTATTTGGGGGGCACATGGCCCCCCTGCAGCCCCGGGGACCACCACCCCCGGGGCTCTTTTTTTTAAAAATAAACCTGTGTTGAGTGCTCGAGACCCCCACACGCCCTGGGGACTTCCACCTCCCTCAGGCACTAACATGCAAATTTGGGGGTCCATAGCAGACCCCCGAGCCCCCAGGACTGCCACCTCCATGGGGCTTTCTAAATGAAGAGAGGGGGCCGCCCTGCACCCCTCCTGGAGCCAGTGATGGCCCTGGGGACCGCCACCCCCCAGTGTCAGCTCCTGCAGTGTCCTGGGGTGCCCACCCCCGGGACACTGCTGTTTGCTATGGTAGGACGGGAGCTCCCACACTACCAAAGCACACTCTGCTTTGCTTCATTGAAGCAAGAGAAGGGAAATCTGCTCTCGCTTCAATAAAGCAAAGCAGATTGCTTTTCCACAAGGGGAGCTGCATGTTAGCAGCTCTCCATGTGGAAAAGTAATGCCGGCTCCCGCAGGAGGCGGGGAGCGGGCAGGGACCGTGGAGGCATTGGGGCTCACCCCACAGTCCCCAAAGGGGAGGGACAGCTCCAGGAAATGGGGTCGGTGGCCAGAAGTGGCCCCGGGAGGGGGGCCACGTGGCCCCCCTCCCCAGTAAAATAAAAATTAAAACGAGTCAGAGCCCGGGCAAGGTTTCCCCGGTGCTAACAGAAGCCTTAGGAGGGGGGGTCACGCAGTACTCCTCCTTCAAAATTATATTTAAAGAAAATTATAGTGGCCATGCCCCGGGGGATGGGGTCCCAGGGGCCGAAGATGGCCCCTTCCATTTTGAAAATATAAAATTAACAAATTAGGGGTCAGGCCCTGGGGGATGGGGTCCCCAGGGCACAGCCCCCCTTCTAAAAACAAAATTAAGCAAAAAGCAGACAATGCGCCAGAGGCCCCTCCCAGCAACACTATGCAAACGCGCCCTGTGGCACGTTTTAAGTTGGGGAATTAATACCCCTACAACTCTGAGGGTCCCTGGGGGCCAATTAGCCCACCAGGTACTTCCAGTAAGTGCCACAGGGCTGTGTTGCAGAGAGGTGGTCCGTAACCACGCCCCTTTTTACACCTCTCGGCAATGCAGCTCTGTGGCACTTACTGGGGGTACCTGGTGGGCTTGTTGTCCCCCAGGGACCCTCAGGATTTAAAGGGACTTAATCCCCCAACTTAAAATGCACCACAGGGCATGTTTACACACTTGTCACATCAGGTCCCACCCCCTCCCTACACCACTGTGCAAACAGGCCCTCTGGTGTGTTGTAAGTTGGGGGATTAACTCCCCTTGAATCCTGAGGGTCCCTGTGGTCCAAATAGCCCACCAGGTACCTCCAGTAAGCGCCAGAGAGCTGCATTGCAGAGAGATGTAAAAAGGGGTGTGGCCTCTGAACACCTCTCTGCAACGCAGCTCCCTGGCGTATTCTGGAGGTACCTGATGGGTATTGGCCCCCAGGGACCCTCTGGATTCAAGGGGAATTCATTTTCAAAATTAAAACCCACCAGGGGATGCATTTGCTCAGTGATGAAGGGAGGGGGCGGAGCCTGGTGTGACATGTAATAATCCATATTTGTATAGCGCAAACAATCACCCGTAAGGGTCTCTAGGCACTGGGGGCCGTCGGGAAGATTAAGCAAGCTATTGCCAAGAGTCACAAGGTGCTGGGCTAACCTGCCGCCGGAGCCGGGGATCGAACCGTGATCCCCAGATTCCAGTGTCTGTCGCCCTGGCCGCGGCGCACCACCTCTCCCATGTGTGTACTCATGCAACCAATCCACTAAACCCAAGCACTTATAAATTCACCATGCACACTCCTTCCAGCACTCTTATCGTCCAGTCACTACCCATGCACTCATTCAATGACCTATGCACTAACTCTCATGCACTGCTACAATACTCTGAGCAGTATCGATGCAGTCCAGCCATTGCCCTGTCACTACCCATGCACTCCTCCAATCACCCAGCGAGCACCATGTACTTATGCAATCACTCCACCAAAACCCAGGCACTTATAAATTCACCATGCACTCTCCCTGCAGTACTCTAATCTTCCAGTCAGTACCCATGTAATCATGAAGTGACCCAGACACTAACACATGCACTGTGATAATCCTGTGTGCACTACCCATGCAGACCTATAACCACCTACACAGTACTGATTCACTCCTGCAATTACCCAGGTAGTACCCATGCACCCCAGCAATCTCCCTGTCACTACATGCACTCCTCCAATTACCCATCCAGCATCATGTACTTATCTAATCGCTCTGCCAAAATCCAAGCACTTATAAAATTACCATGCACTCTTCTTGCTGTACTCTAATGATTCAGTCACTACCCATGTACTCATGCAATAACCCAGGCACTAACACATGCAGTGGTGCAATCACCTGTGCACTGTCCATGCAATCTTCCAATCACCACCCAGCACCATGAACGTATCCAATCACTCTGCCAAACCCTAAGCACTCATAAAGGCACTATGCACTCTCCTTGCAGTACTCTCTTCATCCAGTCAGTACCCATGCACTTATGCAATGACCCAGGCGCTAACACATGCACTTCTACAATCCCCTGTGCACTACCCATGCACACCACTAACCACCTACACAGAACGAATTCACTCCCGCAATTACCTAGGTAGTACCCATGCACTCCAGCAATCCCCCTGTCACTACCCATGCACTCCTCCAATCACCAACCAGCATCATGTAGTTATCAAATCACTCCTTAAAAACCCAAGCATTTATAAAATCACCATGCACTCTCCTTGTAGCACTCTAATCATCCAGTCACTCTGCATGTACTCATTCAATGGCCAAGGCACTAACTCATGCAGTGCTAAAATCTCCAGAACACTACCCATGCCGACCAGCAATCCCCCTGTCACTCCCTGTGCACTCTTCTAATCACTCCGCTAGCACCATATACTTATCTAAATACTTCACCAAAACCAAAGCAGTTATAAATTCACCATAGACTGTCTTTGCAGTACTCTAATCATGCATTCACTGGCCGTGTAGTCATGCAATGGTCTCAGCACTAACACATGCACTGCTATCATCCCCAGAGCACTAGCTATGCACTCCAGCAATTCCTCTGTCACTTCCTGAGCAGTCTTCCAATCAACCTGCCAGCACCATGTACTTATCCAATCACTGCACCAATACCCAAACATTTATATAAATTCACCATGTACTCTCTTTGCAGCACCCTAATCATCCAGTCACTAACCATGTACTTATGTAATGACCCAGGCACTAACAGATGCAGTGCTACAATTCCCTTAGGACTATGTATGCAGGGCAGTAATCTCCCTGTCACTACCTATGCACTCCTCCAATCACCCAGCCAGCACCATGTCCTTATCCAATCAGTCCGCCAAACCCCAAGCACTTATAAATTTGCCATGCTCTCTCCTTGCAGTACTCTCATCATCCAGTCAGTAACCGTGTACCTATCCAATCACTTATAAATTCACCATATACTCTCTTTGTAGCTCTCTAATCATCCTGTCACTACCCATGCACTCATACAATGACCAATGCACTAACTCATGCACTGCTACAATCCCCTGAGCACTACCCATGCAGTCAAGCCATCGCCCTGTCACTACCAATGCCCTCCTCCAATCATCCAGCTGGCACCATGTACTTATGCAATGGCCCAGGCACTAACACAAGCACTGATACAATCCCCTGAGCACTTCCCATGCAGATCTCTACCCACCTACACACTACTGATTCACTCTTCCAATTACCCAGGTAGTGCCCATGCACTCTATAAATCCCTCTGCCACTACCCATATTGTAGTGTGTTTATCTAGGTACCTGAATCGATATTCCTATTCTTTGCCCTTGTGTGGTTATAAATCAATAATATCCCTACAACGGCATAGAAACCCTTTTCATAATTCAGTCATAGCGCATGCTGTCACATTAAGCAAGCCTATTCCTCCAGCCCCCTAGAAAGCACACCAAGTTCTTAAACAAATCCAAGCCTCCAGCAACCTGGGAAATCCTCGCTGCCGTTGTTTTGATTTCGCCCAAGAACTCATGTAAAACACTGTAAGAACGACCAGTTCTTAGTGACATCTTTATTGACGTCTTATGTCCAGCCTTACGTCAAACCCGGCACCTTTCAGGTATAAAGATACCAACGTTGCCTTAAGCAAACACACGGAATCCTGGAGCAGAGCAGCTATCTACTTCCGAAGAGCCCAGCTGATGCGAGAGCCCACGGACGCTGCCCCTCCCTTTTGACGCGCTGAGAAAGACGCTGTCTTTTCTCTTGCCGAGAAATCCAGCCTCTGGCGTTTCCAGCTTACCCTTGCGGGTGACTGGGATACCGAGTCCTGAGAGAGAGATACCAGCCCTCCTGCCTTCTAATACCCAGGTACTGAACTGACTAAACCCTTAGAGAGAATTCTTGAGTCAGATTCTTGGCAAAACCAACTTAACTTAAACTGCTACTTACTTACTCCTTCCCACGTATTAGGCTTAGGTCAGGTACACCGGGGTAGGTGTAGTTAGAAGCACCAGTTGAGTACGATTAGTCAATGTATATATGTATGTATCTATTTTATCCATTTTAAAGTATCATATGGCTAAGAAACCATATCAATGCTTTTACAGTATTATTTCATAATCCTGCTTTTACTGTATGCACTTTACTTAACTATAAGTATTGCAATTGTAGCAATTCATTTCTCTTGTATGAGGAAAGAGACTGCTCAATAAATAACACCTTTTATTGAAAACGCCCGTCTCTCTTTTTCTCTGCAATCTGGTGAAACTAAGTACGCACCTTTGACTGAGTGAAATAGCTGTCTTTTGTTTTCACACGACTCTAGAGATATACTCTTATTCAGGGAGAGCAAAGTTGTCATGTTTTATGGTTGTCAGAAACTAAATCCCTTCTTGTCTATCCAGGGAGGTTGAACTCCTCCTCGCTTATTCGAGAAAGTTTCTAGTGAACTCTGAGCTAGCTGGCAAAAAACTTAAGTCTAATATAGTCAGTAGAGACCTAGTAAACCTCAGTCCTACGTCTACACTACTGAAGATATTATTCCAATGCGCAGAGCCTATTGGGACTATAGGAACTACACTACATGGCGCCCAACGTTTGGTAAGGCGATAAATCTAACGCAAGACGTTAGAGTAACTCAGTCGTGCTCTTTCACACAGACCCTTTTTCCCGTAAATACTCCAAAAGACGTCTGGAGTGGGTAAAAGGTTAAAAATCCGCCGGAACTTAGTAGGAAGAGTTTCTATGTATAGTTTTTGGTTTATTCAACGTTGAAGGATACAGTATTCCAAAATATTGTGCACCTAATCTTTGTTTCCTTGAAACTTGATCTGCAACACAAACCTTCCTGTCAGTAAAATGTCAGACGGTGAAGAAGAAAGGGAGGCAGCTAGAATAGCAGCTCAACTCCTAGCGGATGACACAAGTCTCCTGCAGACTGACCCGGATGCAATACTCATCCCGGTCAACATAAGAAAAACTATAACTATTAAACTTATAGAAAATGGACTAACATCGAGAGGTGGTACAGTTATATTCGTAATTGAGGCACATGAATATCGGCAGACAGAGGTATTCTATTCATGGATAAACTTTCCAGCATCAAACGCTGTCACACGTGAGTTCCACTATTACAAAATAGAGGAACCACCGGATGAGTACACCCCTTTCGAGGAGGTGGAAATCCCATTAAAATACCAAGAGCACCTGCTCTGGTTTAAAGGCGCCCTAAAACATAATAATCACATCACCAGGCTCGGTCCACTAGGTAGACCAGGAGCAACGTGGCCGGTTCTAGCCAGCTACATACCACATCCCGACATCGAAAAAATGTCAGTACCAGAACTTTTAGCACAGTTGAAACAACTGATTAAAATACATAGACAATTAGTCCAATAGGTAATGCGGACTTCAACAGTCCAACCAGCTATTAACATTCCACAGCTGACCCCTCATCAGGGGAACACACACAAAATTACCCCACAGAACATACAATCATGTCTGGGTAAAGTACCTGCAAAACAGGAACAAATTCCATTCTGGTTAGCACAAAAAATCACTCAAATAGAGGCAGTATTTCCGGATACTACCCCTACTGAAAAACACAGAATCCTGACTATCTGTCTTCCAATAGGGATCGCACCACATGTGGAGGACTGTGACACTTGGGGCACAGTCTTTGCTTCCATTTACACGAAAACACATGGTGTTTCTGTCCATGGCGGTAATACCAGATGTGCTAAGACAGATTCAAAACGAATACGGTCCAGAACCTGCTTTAACTCTGGGTATGAAATTACTGAGAGACTTCAAGCTGGTCTCGGCTATATTATTAGCCAACATAAAAGGGGAAGCAGCATCTGTGGCGATCCGCCAGAAATTGAAAGAAACAGATATAGCAGAACAGCCATTTGAACTTGCCAGAATCATAGAAAAATCCTATGAAGAGCTAGGAAGAGATAGTTTGGGTGGGAATCCAGTAAAACCCCAACTAACTGAAAATCCTGAAAAGATATTTATTAAAAATAATCTAAACACTCCAAAAAAGAGCTGGGATGGAAATAAACAATCCGCTCCCAAAGAAAAAAGATTCCAGTCCAGAGGAAGGTCTCCTCGGCGGAGAGAAAGATCTCCGGACCAAGGACACAAGTATCCCCCGAGGGAGCCCTCTGAGAAAAGATACAACCTTAGAAATAGGGATAATCTGAAGAAACCTGATAGATATCAAGATATTGATACACGTCCCTCTCGATCTTTTCAGACTTCCTCGCAAAAATCGGAAAGAAGAGGACGGTCAGAACACAGGGAAGAGCACGTCAAGTCCAAAGACAAGGAACCTGCTCATCAAAGTCAAAAATTACAATTTCCAAAAAAGAAGGTAGCCAGTATTAAAATAATCAAACATGCCGAGGATCCTGAGGACACAGCTGAAAAACGGAGAGTGGGCTCAGACAATGCTAGACAGTGCAGCAGAAGTGAGCATAGCTCGCAAGATCCTGATGAATCATCTGGAGACAGTGGACACGAATGAATACATTCAGGTGGAAACTACAGATACCAGAGTTAGCAAACCTCATAAAATATACGAAATAACATTACGTATAGAGGGAGATAAGACTAGGAGAATAAGGGTTCTATTTTGGGATAACCTCTCCAAAGGCTATGACATCCTTTTAGCTGAAAAAGACTGGCCACCGGAGTTTGTCAGAGAGTGCCTTCATGGCGAAGAAATGATTATGCCTGCTTTCTCAAATCACATTCCAATTCATAAAAAATATACACTTGCAAGAAAGTAGGCAGTAGCCCAAGCACCTGCATTGTATAAAAACGATGTTGGATGGGATGAGGACTCTCCTCCTCACAAAATCCAGTTAAAATGTCAACAAACTGCACAGAGGCAGTACCCAATTAAGCAAGAAGCTAAGAAACAGGTCAGGGAGATCTTAGATCAACTTGAATACCAGGGGGTGATTGAAACTTGCGCCTCACAAATGAACAATCCTTTGTTTCCTGTCTCCAAGCCAGACGATTCATATTGTCTAGTTTTGGACTACAGACATCTAAACTCATGTTGCAAAACTTTTGCAGTACAAAACTCACATAGTGCAGCACTAATGAATAACATCGTGCGCAAAAAATACAAAACAACATTAGACATCTCTAATGGATTCAAAACATAGCACCTGAAAGCAGGTATTTGACCGCTTTCTTAATAATGGGCTCGCAGACAAAATTCTGTTGACTCCCACAGGGGTTCAAGAACAGCCCAGGATTATTCTCAGCAAGAGTAACAGAGTTACTACAAATGTATGATGATGAGGCATTATCTTATGTCGATGACATCTATCTAACAGATGATGACTTGGATACTCACTTGAAAAGAGTGAACACCATAATACTTGGGTTCGCAGCAGAGGGTTACAAATTCAACTTTAAAAAGTCACGAATTGCCCATCTAACTGTCCTGTTTTTAGGATATGAATTATCAAGTGAAGGCAAATGCCTAGCAGACAACTTCTTAGAAAAGTGTGCTGTACTCCAAGCACCAAAAACGCTGAAAAACTTACAATCAATTCTAGGTTTCCTGGATTTCGGAAGATCATACGTTCTAAATTATGCAGAGAGGGTTAAACCTCTCTATGAATTAATAAAACCAGATTTTAAACCGATCAATTGGACTCAAAAACACACAGAAATGTTGAGATCATTGCAAACAGACATGTTAGCAAAAACAAAATTGCAAACTCGCGACAATACACGCAACCTTGTAATCCGAGTCATCCCAGGAAGATGCGGATTCACGTACCTGACCTCTAATGAGGGAGAAACAGTACCAATAGCATACAAATCACACTTGTACTCACAAGCTGAAAAAACATTCAGTCTTGTGAAAAATGTTGTAAATGCGGTTCAAACAGCTGTAGCAAAAGAAAGTGCCCAAGCCGAAGGCAGACGGATTACTGTGTTAACAGCAGAATCAGCCTTCGAGTCATTAACAAGCCCATGTAATTTAACTACCGTGGCATTAGATCCAAAATGGATACAATGGGAAAATTCTCTTGCTACAGAAAAAGTGAAATACTATTTTGACCCGGAAATGAAAAAATTGAAATATCTAACATATGAGAAAGAATATCCTCTGCCTAGCGACATTCTGCCCATACAACTTTACGCCTGCGTAATATACACAAACAGTTATGCAGAACCCTCAGTTTGGGGAAAACAAGCCTACAACGCTACGTGCGAGGTTGTCAAATGCCGGTGGCGCGGACGTAAATTGATGCCACTTGTAACAATGTCACAATCTGTAAAAGACAATTCAGGTCAACAAACTAAATTAGTAGCTTTAAAAATGGCGCTCGACATTGCGGATCGCGAATTCCCGACACTATTAGTGTGCGATTCGCATTCCTGCGTCAAATCATACAACGAAGACTTGCAGAAATGGGTTGAAAACGGTTACAAAATGACACAGGTGCCACAATAAAGCAAAAATCGCTTTGGGAACAAGGAATTCTTTTACAGAAAGAACTACCAAAGACTCACGTGATACATTCATTGAGTCATGAACGTGATGGCGTTCACGTTACAGGGAATTCATTGGCTGAGACAGCCACAGCGGAAGCAACTAAGCCGGCTTCCGTAGCTACAAAAAAGCGTTCAGGAAAATACATAGACGGGGAAACGATGCTGGCGGTAAAAACGTCATCAAAAGGCAACTGTGCAGCACTACCCGTCAACTATCCACTCAATTATACATACATAATCGATGCAAACTCCGTTCCTTTTTCTCGAATCCCTGGAGTGGGGGATAGAGTAATTCCAAACACGAACAGGAGAGGCTTCTTAATACAAGAAGCACATATGGGATTAGGTCTAAGGCATCAGAAGATCAAGGAATCTCTGACAGAATTACAATCAGAATACTGGTGGCCGGGAATGAGCGTGGATAATCACAAATTTGCAAAAAATTGTGAAAACTGCAACAGAGATCGCAGTGGCGAACCGGCCGACATAGTGCCAGAACACCTAATAGAAAGCATAAGGCGATCTATACGCATGATTAAACAGGAAACATGCGTCTCAATGTATATTATTTAAGACTAGATTCACTTAAAATGTAGACCCCAGCTCTCGGCTGACGTCTGAACTGTTATAAAAGATTTGAGAGTCTATATGGGCATAGACGCAATTGGCATGCTACATTCTGTCCAGGATCCTGCTTTTAGCTCTCGAGCTTATAAGGAGGCCATGACCAGCATGGGCATTGAATTGCGGTAATCTTATCACTTCCTTCCTGAGGGAAATGGGATGGTGGAAAGAAAAAACCGAGACATATAGCAATCTATAACGGCAAAGGTATTAGGTTCGGGGGTTGGGTGGGTCAAACATTTAATAAGTGTCCAACGTAGTCTTAACAATCTGCTAAGAAATTCTCTAAAAGGTTTCAGTCCGTACGAACTATTGTTCGGGACTAGAATGCATATCCAGGACCTCGACAGTCATACTTCAGTGGTAGAAGGAAAATGCTTTGATATCAAAGATCGTTTGGCTATTTTACAGGACTTAAATGAAACAAGAAAAGACCTGAGCAACATAAAGTTGAAACAACAGCCAACAGCCACTGAAGAGAAACCACCTGTCCCAGCAAGGCCTGTCTGGATTCCAAAGATTGGGGATCTGGTCAGAGAGAAAATCGCGGTGAAGAAGGAATTTGGGCCTTCTTACAGAAAAGCAGTACCTGTCTTAGCTGTCAACGGAACAAGATCAGTTGTACTACCGCCCCTTGCTGGTAAAAAGGAGAACCGAGTTGTATCCATCGACCTGGTTAACCCACAATCATGTGGCCAATAATAAGTAGTAGGCCAAGTGGACTCCCAAGAAATAGCAGAACACCAAAGTTTGCTACAAATCAAGAGGTTCAAACTGAGAGACTAATCACATTTGATAAACCTACAGTGAATCAACAAGGACTATGCAACAAAGCCGTGGAACTTATACCTCTTAAAACCCAAATTGCAAAAATTCGTCAAGAAACACCTGTCTACAACGATGTAGCCACAGACTATGCTAATGAGACAAAGAAAAATCCAGAAGCAATTCCAACAATTGACAGAACTGCATCAGGCTACTTCATCAATTTCGATGACTTTTCTGAGGATCAGAGCGAACCTGAGGAACAGCCAACAACAACAAAAACTTTTAAAGACAAAACTAAAGAACTCTTTCATCAACTACAAGAACCCTATCTGATTTCCCCATGGATTGAATTTTGGGTGGTGCTAGGTGTACTTTTCCTCCTGCTTTGGCTCATCATGGTGCTATGCTTGGGACACTTCATTGAGGGAAAATATATTACAATGGACACAGCAAGCCAGAATATCAACCTGGTCCTAAAGCCACACAAGTCTTCACACATCGAGAAAAGAGAACTTTCTTCAGTAAACTTCACAGCCAATCCGATACCCGGTGGGGTAGCATGGGACAAAACAGATTACGAAATATATGGCCCGGTGGAGCTCTTGAAGTATCCTCATCAATTTAAGGTTTCATTAAGTGACTTTGTAAAACCGAGCACCTTCTCTGATGATTGGGACTTTGAAAGTATTAATGATATGATGTCAGACTTAGTTATGTCAGCAAAATTTACAGAACATGATTATTTACAAGGTTCATCAAATTATGAGCAGATGTACTGCTACACTCACTATGCTAACCATTATTTGCATACATCTTCTGAACCTAGAAATGTTTTAAATTATAATCAATGGGAACATTGTGCAACTCCACCAAAAGGTAGTTCAAAAACATTTTATGAGAAATTCCCATACTTCTCAGGGTTTAACACAAGTGAAGCAGAAATGTTTTATTTCAAGCTGTTAAATAAGACAGGAATGAAAACCATGCTGACAAATACAAAATTAATCTATTCAGAATTTTTTTTTGAAAAATCGAATACATTTGGTTTTGATTTTTGGAAAAATAACATTGAAACAAAAACCATCTGGGGTACCAAAGATTGGCAAGTCCAAGGTATAGAGTCATTATTCAGAGCCTGCATGATCCCAGAACAAATTATATTTTTGAATGATACAATTCAACAATCAACCTGTCTTGGCCTAGCCAAAATTAAAGACTTATACAAACCGTCTATTCCAAAGCCAACACCTGATAGTAATAGCACTACAGATGTTGAGATAGACGTATCCCATATTTTAAACCAAAACAGAACACATCCTGGTTGGATAAAATGGTTGATCTGGCCCACAGACACAAATAACTGTCAAGATAGATTCCTGAACAAAATACAGGGGTTCAAATTGACCAGGCCAGACCCTAGATACTCCCAGAGACAACATCCAGGGATAGTAACAACATACAGTGTAGGAAAACTCTGCCTTGAATGGCTACAGACATCCACACTGGCAGACATTAAGCAACACTTAACTTTACTTAAAGAAGGTGCTGGCTTGCGTGATTTCATTATGGGACCACGCAAACAGCGTCAAAAACGTTTCATAGCGGCCTCTATATATGCAGCTTATAATGAAGCTTGGAAAGAAACTCAAATTGAAACAGCAGAGAAAATACGGGATATTGACCGTATTAATTTGGAAAAATCACTTTCTGTTGTGGACAATGGGTTAATGACTCTGTCTTCCAGAATATATTCACTGGACAGTATTGTATCATCTGCAATCGATATAATAGAGCAGGACTTACTAATGTTACAACATGGTCAGTCCCAATTGCGTTCTATTGTACAGCTTGGCTGGACATTACAAAATCTGCGTTCAGGCTACGTGCCTTGGTGTTTAATCAACACAATGTCACTGTTCTCTATCTTTAACCTTACTGATATACAAATCAGCTTGGCACAAAAAGGAGCAGAATATACAATTCTGAGCATTGAAAAACTTGAGAGATTACCATTGACAATGTCAGAACGACCTGTCATCGAATGGATAATACACGGAATCATAACTATTCCGATAACTACTTTCCAATTTAAATACTGCCAAAAGTATATACAGGCAGGCCAGTATGAAAGGTTGGGTAAAGGATACATTAAGTCATCATGGAAATTACCTTACACACACACATGTTATAGTGAAAATGGACAGAATGTATTTCTTAGTGGTGATAATTGTGAAAAATCACTAAGTGGTATACTTCTGTGTCAGGGTATAAATCTACATGGGGCCTGTGAGGGGACTTCAAATAACCTTTCATGTCACCAGCTTGGCACACCTGCAACTCGAATAGAGCCATTCTTTAGACGGCTTTCGAACGGTAGCTACATTCTAATTGTGGACCACAGATGTTCTGGCTTGATGCCAGGAAAAGCTTATCTTGTAAGCGTTTCGTCCATGGTCACTTGTTGTATGCAAGTATTGTATCCGAACGACACTCCAGACAGGGAGGGAAAAATTTGGCTCAGTTTGAAAATCTCTTCTATTCTAATTGATACTTTAAGCAGAATGAAGTCTGTTCTTCTACAGACGCCTGTGCCCTTGACGTCATCAAAAGAAACGTATGATCTCCAGGTTGCAAGGACAACGACAGAGATACATGCACTATTATCAACAAGTTGCCCCTTACATTTCGCAGAAATGTTAAACCAAATCTTAAACATTTCAGATACGAATGGTATCCCGAGTGTATTTAAGACAATTTTTTCGGGACTGTTGACACCCTTCAAAGCAGTCCTGGGCATCTTTCCTAATTTTGTCCATTCGATCTTTGGCGGCCTTCCACTCCTGTTGGGACTCGTAGCAGGCATTTTTTTTTTTATACTCCTGCTTCGTTATGGCAAGCCATGTCACAGACAAGACTCCAGCAACAATGGAAGAAACGATCCTAGCTATACGCTATCGGGACCGCATAACTAAAGTCCTTGGATTAGCCCGTCTAAGAGATCTGAATATGACCTGGTTTCTTTCATTCAGACCCATCTGGCAGAACTGTATCTTACCTGTGCTAAGATGTATGCTATGCGGAGAAGAATGCGTGTTGGACGTCTGTCTTACACTACAATCAGAAGTACCATTGGATACAGATACTTTGCTAAGTCCTGTAACGGCTCATGCATCGTGTTGTCCCCAGCGGTTACCCATCCTGATGACGGCGTTTGTTGAGACTTCACCACTGCGATTAAAGGGTAGTGAAGTGCAAGATGAGAGCAGCATCAACCAGGTACGACCTTCTGTGAGCAATGCTGATCAATACATCGATGATAGCAATCATTCTCACGACTGCACAGTTGCGGCATTTTCCAACTTGGTCGAACTTTCACCTGAAGCGGTAAACTGCTTTTTTGAAAGTCTGTCTGAAATGATGTTCTCCCCGAACAAAAAGAATAACTTTTAAGCAAACGAGCACACAGCGTTCCCTGAACTCTGAATTTGGCCTTCAGCTTTGAAAAACAAAAGCTTCTGGAAATATTTTGAACTGTTTTGGCTTCTTCCCCTGAAAAACGAAATTATTTTTTCCCCGATTCCAAAATATTTACTTTTTTTGGCACTCATCCTCTGCTTAAAGTAGAACTATTGTTAGAGAACAGAGCTTCTATTTTTAGGAACTCTAGAGACAATATATTACCTCAGCCTCTAGCATATTTACAAATAAACTGTATTTATATGTGATGAAATGGTCTCGCACTTTTCTTTTCTGTATTAAGAGCCATTTCATGTGTAAATTTCGCAAAATCATTCCGCTGATATATATGCATCCTATTTTATGAATGATTACTCTGCTTGAAATACTGTACCTATACTCATTTTTCGTGTATTTCGCATACGCCATTTCAGATGCAAAAAATGTATTTTGGGGTGGATCGGTATACACATGCACCGTTAGATATGTTTACTATTGCTTAGTTTAGTAATTATGGACATGAATTCGTGGAGTGGGTGTAGTGTGTTTATCTAGGTACCGGAATCGATATTCCTATTCTTTGCCCTTGTGTGGTTATAAATCAATAATATCCATACAACGGCATAGAAACCCTTTTCATAATTCAGTCAAAGCGCATGCTGTCACATTAAGCAAGCCTATTCCTCCAGCCCCCTAGAAAGCACACCGAGTTCTTAAACAAATCCAAGCCTCCAGCAACCTGGGAAATCCCCGCTGCCGTTGTTTTGATTTCGCCCAAGAACTCATGTAAAACACTGTAAGAACGACCAGTTCTTAGTGACATCTTTATTGACGTCATATGTCCAGCCTTACGTCAAACCCGGCACCTTTCAGGTATAAAGATACCAACGTTGCCTTAAGCAAACACACGGTGGTAATCCTGGAGCAGAGCAGCTATCTACTTCCGAAGAGCCCAGCTGATGCGAGAGCCCACGGACGCTGCCCCTCCCTTTTGACGCGCTGAGAAAGACGCTGTCTTTTCTCTTGCCGAGAAATCCAGCCTCCGGCGTTTCCAGCTTACCCTTGCGGGTGACTGGGATACCGAGTCCTGAGAGAGAGATACCAGCCCTCCTGCCTTCTAATACCCAGGTACTGAACTGACTAAACCCTTACAGAGAATTCTTGAGTCAGATTATTGGCAAAACCAACTTAACTTAAACTGCTACTTACTTACTCCTTCCCACGTATTAGCCTTAGGTCAGGTACACCGGGGTAGGCGTAGTTAGAAGCACCAGTTGAGTACGATTAGTCAATGTATATATGTATGTATCTATTTTATCCATTTTAATGTATCATATGGCTAAGAAACCATATCAATGCTTTTACAGTATTATTTCATAATCCTGCTTTTACTGCATGCACTTTACTTAACTATAAGTATTCCAATTGTAGCAATTCATTTCTCTTGTATGAGGAAAGAGACTGCTCAATAAATAACACCTTTTATTGAAAACGCCTGTCTCTCTTTTTCTCTGCAATCTGGTGAAACTAAGTACGCACCTTTGACTGAGTGAAATAGCTGTCTTTTGTTTTCACACGACTCTAGAGATATACTCTTATTCAGGGAGAGCAAAGTTGTCATGTTTTATGGTTGTCAGAAACTAAATCCCTTCTTGTCTATCCAGGGAGGTTGAACTCCTCCTCGCTTATTCGAGAAAGTTTATAGTGAACTCTGAGCTAGCTGGCAAAAAACTTAAGTCTAATATAGTAAGTAGAGACCTAGTTAACCTCAGTCCTACGTCTACACTACTGAAGATATTATTCCAATGCGCAGAGCCTATTGGGACTATAGGAACTACACTACAATATACTCCTCCAATCACCCATCCAGCTTCATGTACAGGGCCTGGTGTGACATGTGTGTACTTATGCAATCACTCCACCAAAACCCAAGCAGTTATGAAATCACCATGCACTGTCCTTGCAGCACTCTAATCATCCAGTCACTACCCATGTACTCATGCAATGACCCAGGCACTAACACATGCACTGCTACAATACCCTGAACACTACTGATGCGGTCCGGCCATGTCCTTGTCACTACCCATGCACTTCTCCAATCACCCAGCGAGCACCATGTGCTTATCCAATCACTCCGCCAAAACCCAAGCACTTATAAATTCACCATGCACTCTCCTTGCAGTACTCTAATCATCCAGTCAGTACCCATGTACTCATGCAATGACCCAGGCACTAACTAATGTCAAATACAGAGTAGGTCATGCTAATCACTGGGATACCCCAACGCATAGTGTTCCCTAGTGTATGTATGTGTTTACATTGTATTCTAAGTGTCTTTTAGCATAGCACTGGCTCTAGGCCTGGTTACTCAGGGTCAGTTACCACCAGTACCAGTCAGCAAAAAATTGGCGTCACAGAAGGACTTTCTGCTCCTCTGTTGGTTCTTTATGCACATCTCTTGCTTCTTCCTGCACTTTTCTTCGTCTTTCTGGACTTCTGCTGCTTCTTTCTGCATTTTTCTTGCTTCTTTCTTCTCTTTTCTTCCTCTTTCTTCACATGTTCTAGCTTTGTAGGCATAGTTAGAAATTAGCATTTAAAAAACCTTTGAAATTCGCTGAAAAAACCATATATTTCAGGGACGGTATAGTTAGAAATTAGCATTTAAAAAAACTTTGAAATTCACTGAAAAAAACACAGGTTTCAGGGACGTTATAGTTAGTTGGACATTTCACCCGTAAAAAACCAGACAAATTCGGCTGTTATAGTTAATTCAGCTAACTATAACCCACGCCCCCGCAATGCACGGCTGATGATCGTCCCATATTACATCATTCATGACATGGTCAGAGACATCACTGATGATATCGCAAATTACATCACTGATGACATCATCCAGTGACTGTGCTTTCTTTAAAGTTTAAATATGTATTATATATATTTCAAGGTGTATTGAAGAATGAGTGGGTGTCTGGTCATGTGCTCAAGCTCAAGTGATGCGAGCGAAATGCGTCATGGTAGGCACTATGCCTGATCATCTGGTGGTGAATTATTCTTCAGTAAACTTCTTTGCATTAAACAACACAGTTGTGAGTGTTTCCTGAGCGTACTGATGTCCGTGCCTGGGTTTCCTTGGAGCGATTGCCAGGCCAGGGTTTGGAGTCTCGATAAATATATATGTATGTATGTATGTATATATATATATATATATATATATATATATATATATACCTCCAATACCGCTTTTTAGAGAAAAAATGGGTCTGACACATGCTGGAGTTGCACTTCGGTAATTTTAATGTTACCATACAGCACTGTTAATGTTCACGATGTCCTCTCACCCAGCTACTAGCAGACCGGTTTCGGCGTGGTGCCTTCATCAATGCCGGATATATGCTGGAAAGGTGAAATTAACAAAGACTTTCGTGGGCAGTTTTAAATATATAAAATCCAAAGTAGCGGTGTGCAGCTGTGCATTCTAACTGCTGGTGGTACATAAAAGGGAGCAGCATTACCACACGTGCTTTTAAACACAAAACAACTCTCCTCTGGTTTCCGAAAAGATATGCACCACAGAACGTAAGTATTTCTGTTTCATTTCAAACAGCACTCAACACAGGTACTGGGATGCCTTTCAGCTGCTTCATCAGCCTTTTCTGAAGAGTGCAGGCCTTATTATCAAGGCAAGCAGGTGCCAGGTAGAGCAGAGCAAGGTTGTTAACTTGGGCCACCTTGTGGGTGGAGGCCAAGTTCAGCCACTACAACCCAAAATCCAGATCATTCTGCAATAGAAAGTTCCAACCATCCAGAACCACGGAAGGGCATTCCTTGCCTTGACTGGGTACTACAGGAGGTTCATTCAGGGATAGGGGTGCATTGTGAATACCTCACAGAACTGACCACTAAGAAAATGCCCAAAAGATTAAATGGACAGTGAGAAGTCAAAAGGCTTTTGGCACCTTGAAAGAAGCAATGTACTCAGCACCGATTGTAAAAGCTCCAGATTACCCCAAGCAGTTCATAGTACAAAAAAATTGCCTCTAAACATGGGATAGGAGCAATCCTATCCCAGACCAACGATGATGGCCATGACCAAGATGTTGCTTTTATAAGCAGGGGGTTCTCCCTAGAGAGACGAGATTAAGTGCCACAGAGAGAGAAGCCTTTGCTGTGGCTTGGTCCCTAAAAAGCTGAGACCATACCTGTTTGGTTTTCATTTCCTTGTAAAAACTGACCACAGACCTCTCAGAAGGCTAATGCAGATGAAAAGAGAACACCTAAATTGTTAAGGTGGTCCATATCCCTACAGGAAATGGAATTACAGTTTGAACACAGACCTGGGACTGACCATGCCAATGCAGATGGCCTTTCCAGGTTCTTCTACTTAGAAGATGAAGACTCTCTGGGGGAAGTTTAGTCTCATCCAGTTTTGTCTCGGGGGGATCATGTAGGAAAGTACCTCTTTTTGCATGGTTAGCTCCCACTTTTTGCCTGATGCCCGATGTCATTTTGAACTTTAAGTGCACTGGGTCTCTGCTCACCCGGTTTTGAGTGCCAGATTTGTTTCCCAAACAGTTTACCATCATTGGCACCACTACAGCTACCCTTGTATGTCCCTAGTAAATGGTACCCCTGGTACCTAGGGCATGGGTCTTGAAGAAGGTTCCCGGAGCCTGCAGCACTGGTTGTGCCATCCCAGGGACCCCTCACCAAGGCTGTGTACTCTACCGGTGCAGGCTGTGTGTATTGATGGAGAGAAAACTGAAGAGTCGACATGGGACAACCCTGTGTATCATACCACCGTTATACCGCATAAGATATAGGTATGTCACCCCTACTGCAATCCTTTAGCACTAAGGCAGGGTGCACTATATCCGATGAGAGGGCATATCATCATGGGTAGCTATGCCCCTACAATGTCCAGTTTGTACTGAGATATTGTAAGTGCACAGGGAATCCATAACGCGTGCATGGGCTGGATACTTGTTGGAACGAGTTTCCTAGATCCATGATGGTTTCACTGAATTCTAAGATGTTTGGTACCAAACATCTTGTCTTAATAAATCCTCACTGATGCCAGTGTTGGATGTATTATTACATTCACACAGGAGACCCTTTTAGAGGGTTTCCAGAAATATTAGCAAGCACTGGGTGGTCCCTGACTATTTTTCACCAGTCTGCCTCCACCAGACATGTTTCTGACCTCAGGGGGTGAGAGCCAGGGCTCGCATTGGACAGAGACAAAGCTTTCTCTGGGCGGAGGTGCTTCAGACCCCCTCCAGGGCAGGATGGCCTTCCTGGGAGGGAAGCTTCAAAGGTGATGACACCTTTGAAATCCAACCCAGGAACCTCCAGATAGTGGGGGGAGCCAAGCCTCCTTTCCTGCTCCACTTCTCGCGGGAGGAAAGGTGGTAAAATAAGCTAGATTAGGATGAGGGTCCCCACTTACTATACTACACCACCAGGGTAGGACAGGTGATGTGAACCCCTCTCCTGAAATCCAGCACCTTGGGATGGTAGGAAAACAACCTATTGGGGTTAGTGTAGTGCCCCTTCCCACAGGAAATGGTCATTAACAGGTGTAGACACCCTAAACGTAAGTATCACAATGCTACTACCTATCTCCTCTTGTAATGCCCCAAAATGCAGCATTTGGGTGGCATCCTGAGACCCGAACATCATATTCGATGGACAAGAGAAGACCAGGACAAAGAAGACCTGCTGCACGAGAATTTAAGCTCTGCTGCAGAAGAAAAAGCACCAAACCCTGCCTGCTGCTTCAAGGACTTGACAATCACTGCCTGCTGTGTTATCCTGAATCTGAAAGGACTCCAAGAACCGCAGCCTTCAAGAAATCCAAAGAGGCTTCTTTGGAGTGAAGGTATCACTCCCCTGCACACCCCAGGCACCGATCTAGTAAAGTCCTGCTGGTCAATTTGCTGCTCCCTGATGTCCTTCATGCAACAACAAAGCAAGAAAAGGTACAACAGCTCCAGAGAGTCAGATCTGTCTCCCCACCAAGTATGGAGACACCCGGACCTACCGGAGCCACTGCATACCAATACCCGAGGTACTGGATCCCCCATGGCAAACACCAAGAAGAAAAGTCCACACTGGACTCCTAAAAAACCAAAAGCAAGCACCTTTTGATGGACATTGAGGCACCCGAGACCCACTTCCAGAGTGGCCCAGTTGTCCTGAGATTGCCTCTCTACGTTGCCTGCTCCTGACTGCGAAGACCTAAAGACGCACGATGGCTAGCTGACCTGCTTGCTCTCCACACTGCCCCAGCACTGACCAACTAGCTGTGCTCCAGTGGTCCTCAAGACTTTGCTACCTCCTTCCTCAAAGGAGCCCATCAGACTTACCTGTAAGTCCTCCTGTGCAGTGTACCTTCAAGTGGCTCCCTTCGTCTTTACTCATCAGCTTCCAAGACCCTCATAGCCCTGCTACTGGCCAATCTGGGATGCTCCCGTTCTTCTCCTGCTGGAGCTTTGAACCTGGTCTCAACATCGACCTAAAACGAGAAGATGAACTTCCTGAAACCATTGCCTGATTGTGGAAGCATTTTTCAGCTTTTTCCACTGGTGCATAATAGCCCAAAGAAGTGATATATTTTCCAAACGCTCAAAAATCGTAACTCCAAAAGTACTTACCTTAGAACTGTGTTCTTGCTTTTAAAAATTACATAAAAATCAAAATTAGTTTTATCAATTGGTCTCAGATTCATTCTTGAGTGTGTGTGTCATTTATTACTTCTGTGAGTACAACAAATGCTTAGAAGTACCCTCAGAAAACTGCTCAGACACACTACAACAAAAAGAGCATTAGAATTATCTGCTTTTATCTCTGTATACCATTTGGGGATTCTCTGGATCCTCTGCACAGTGTACTTCATTTTGGTACACTATGTCGAGAGCCAGCTTCCTATAATCCCATAACAAGATAACCTCATTAATCATCATGTGTAACATAGAAATACTTCCCACCTAGGATCAATACAAAAAAAAACACACACCCTACACAGTGTAGCGTGCTACTTGTGTGGGCAAGCACTTAAGCGCCTCACATAGGAATAGTAAGGCGCTATATAAATGTTGCAAAAGGAATACAATGGTTATTTTGATGGTGGTAGAGCACATACTTACTCATCCCGTCTTCCCCCCTTTGCACCCCGACTTCAGGCACCAATGTTTTGGCTGATTTCAGTAGAGAGGGAGCAGAGCACTGGTGCCTCATGGCTGTTCCATTCTACTGCTAGGCCACGCCCCCCCCCCAAGGGGAGTACATTAGAAACAGTGGCTCTGTTGTTGATCAAAACCAAGTAGACGTTTTTTTTTTTTAATGAATTGCCTGTAGTGACGCATTCTGCAAAAAAGAAAGCCCCCCATTATGCTTAGTTCAGGTCTCGATGTAGCAGTTGACAGGACTACTTTCTTAAAGCAACTCTAGAGAGCTACCATTTCAAGACACTTTCAAAACATTGATTTTGTTTCGGTTAAATAAAGCCGAAGAATGAATACATCTGGTTATTAATTATTTAGAAATTGCAGAGGGAGTCTCGCTTATATCTGTGGAGTGTAGTCAGCAATTACTACAGGAGCCCACAGGGTGATTGCTTGTTTTGCTACTGTTTTGATTGCCAAAAATGCTTGTTTCCCGTCTGCATTCATGTTAAAAAAAAAAAAAACTATGAAAAATTAAAAAAAGGCAGATTGTTGTTTACTAGCACTGCCAGCTTAAGAAACAGTTTAAATAGATAAGAAGCGAAAATATATCAACAAATTTAGAATAATCTGACTCTTTTCGTCTAAAACTAACAAAGACCGGAGAATGAATGAGCCCTCGCAGTGTAACGCTCCCTCGTCCGATGTGCAATGTTATTCAAATGGATGTGATAAATATTTCATTGTTTTAAGATATTCTCTCATGTCTATTTTCTGTAAACACTTAGCAAGCGCCTTAATGTGCTCCCTGGGAATGTTGCCTCCTCTCCTCAGCAAGATTACTATCTAATACCAAAGTGACAAGCTCAGAGATTCATCAATAATAAATACTGTACATATCACCCGCTACCTGCGAATGTGTGTGATTCGCCGCATCCGCCGTGGAGATTTATCACGGGGGCACAGCCTCTCCATATGCAGGACCTGAGAGGTCCATGCAGGCAAATAATAAAGGGGTTTTCGGTGGCACCTAAAATAGCTTGTTCGCTTGCTTGAGCGCTCCTGATACACTATTTAAAAAAAAATAAAAAAGAGAGGAATGCAATATCAAATTTTTGAGAAATTTAGCATTTGGTAAATATTAAAAGAATTTGCACGAATTTTTGCAAATTCTATTTTTGATATCTCCCATGAAAATTAAACTGAAAGGCGTAATTCACCTTGAAAGCGGGTACGAAGGTTACCAGCAGCAGAAAAAAGGAGAAAATGGCTTATGCAAGACACCCCACCCGAGTCCCCTGCAGGTAAACATTATGAGACATTTTGTGAAATCGCATGAAATTTTGAAAAAGACGGCTGATACCAAGTATGCAAATCTGGCTGGTGTAAAAGAAAAATGCCCAGACTTACCAAAAATAACATTTTCAGGTCATGTATGCTAATTTGGAAGTATCCGGTGGTATGCTTAGTCCGCCTCATGGAATCCTAAGGGCCTGATTACGAGTTTGGCTCCCACAACGACAAACCCGAACACCGCCCGCCAGATTACGTAAGAAATGGTGTTCTGGCGGGCGGGCGGCGTGGCGGTCCTGCAGCGGTGAGGTAAAAAGGCTCAAATGTCAGCATAGCGTTCCAGCACGGCATGGAGCGTGAAGTCCATGCCATGCTGGAACTGGGGGTGCAGGCACACAGGGTGGTACATGTGCCCTCGTCATGCACCAACATGCATCGGGTAAGGGGGGGGCATTTGTTTCCTGACCGCAGAAGTTTCATGGTGTAGGAACCTCCATGAGACCGCTGACGATCTGGAAACTCGTAGTAGGGTGCCGCTCGCATAGAGGTTCTGCCATTACTCTACCCTGACCGACGCTACAGGAGTAGCCAACTTGCCTTTTTGCCCTTTCAGGAGCCCAGCGTGCAGAGGAGCCGACCAGCGAGGCCGCAGCGGAGGTGAGAGGCGCGGCCCAGGGACTGCGAGGACCAGCAATCAACACCATCAGCTGGTCCTCTTCCCGCGTGAGCCGCGCCCCCTCCCAGTGCCCCGCCTCCATCAAAGCGCTCTTTACCTCTCGCGGCCCCCGCTTCGCGGGAGCCGCTCGCATAGAGGTTCTGCCATTACTCTACCCTGACCGACGCTACAGGAGTAGCCAACTTGCCTTTTTGCCCTTTCAGAAGCCCAGCGTGCAGAGGAGCCGACCAGCGAGGCCGCAGCGGAGGTGAGAGGCGCGGCCCCGGGACTGCGAGGACCAGCAATCAACACCATCAGCTGGTCCTCTTCCCGCGTGAGCCGCGCCCCCTCCCAGTGCCCCGCCTCCATCAAAGCGCTCTTTACCTCTCGCGGCCCCCGCTTCGCGGGCGCCGCTCGCATAGAGGTTCTGCCATTACTCTACCCTGACCGACGCTACAGGAGTAGCCAACTTGCCTTTTTGCCCTTTCAGGAGCCCAGCGTGCAGAGGAGCCGACCAGCGAGGCCGCAGCGGAGGTGAGAGGCGCGGCCCCGGGACTGCGAGGACCAGCAATCAACACCATCAGCTGGTCCTCTTCCCGCGTGAGCCGCGCCCCCTCCCAGTGCCCCGCCTCCATCAAAGCGCTCTTTACCTCTCGCGGCCCCCGCTTCGCGGGAGCCGCTCGCATAGAGGTTCTGCCATTACTCTACCCTGACCGACGCTACAGGAGTAGCCAACTTGCCTTTTTGCCCTTTCAGGAGCCCAGCGTGCAGAGGAGCCGACCAGCGAGGCCGCAGCGGAGGTGAGAGGCGCGGCCCCGGGACTGCGAGGACCAGCAATCAATACCATCAGCTGGTCCTCTTCCCGCGTGAGCCGCGCCCCCTCCCAGTGCCCCGCCTCCGTCAAAGCGCTCTTTACCTCTCTCGGCCCCCGCTTCGCGGGAGCCGCTCGCATAGAGGTTCTGCCATTACTCTACCCTGACCGACGCTACAGGAGTAGCCAACTTGCCTTTTTGCCCTTTCAGGAGCCCAGCGTGCAGAGGAGCCGACCAGCGAGGCCGCAGCGGAGGTGAGAGGCGCAGCCCCGGGACTGCGAGGACCAGCAATCAACACCATCAGCTGGTCCTCTTACCGCGTGAGCCGCGCCCCCTCCCAGTGCCCCGCCCCCTTTCACCAAACAAGAATTTTAGTGACTCCATCAACGCGCATCGCGGGACGCGTGCGGGTCGCAGCCCGGGGCTAAGCCCGGGCAAAGGGCGGGCCCTCTGTGGCCCTCCAGGGACCGAGGAGCCGGGCCGGGGCCATACCCCTTTCCATCACCGTCCCTCGTCAGATATCAGTATAATAAACACGTGAGTTAGAAACTACTGCTCATATATTACTTTAGTTCCCTACCCGAGTCTGGAACTATCCTCTATTATGCCCTCCAAACTAGTAACTATGGACAACTTTTTAATTAAAAAGGTTGCGCAAATTAACAGCAACAGAAGGGCCTCTCTGGGGTTGGAGCATTCTCCTACAATTACATCGGAGCTTCCATTTACTGTCACAGACATACCTTTGCCAGAGGAGCCCCCTGCCCCTGCAGGCAAAGTAACTACCGTAGTTGCCATGGTCCATGCGGGTCATCACGATGAGGATTCCAACGTCCAAGCCCTTATGGGGACAGGTATAGGCTCTTCTGAAATATATGAGCCTGCAGCAAAGGAACCCCCTAGAAGATTTAAGAAAGCCCGAGTGAGACGCAGGGGGAAGCAAAGGAAAATCAGCCATAATATTACACAAGGAGGGGGGGGTGAGTTTGGATCTCCACCACTATTTACAGAAACGAGATCAGTCAAATTAGGAGAAATAGGGGATGTCAGCGCGCCCAAACGCCCTAGAGACCCTTTGCTTCTTATCGATTTATCACACTCAGGGGTCACAGATAATATTGAAAGCACTTCTGATGACCCCACCATGATAAGTAAGCATCCCTTGTCTAGTACACCTGCTAGTTCATCCGTATTGGACTTACTTACTGGGAATGATAGTGTTAGGCTATCGGGCTCCCCAAAACTCCCTATTGAGCCATCGCCCAAGTCTCCTACATCCCCCCTTATTACGAGAAACAGCAAAAAAAGGGGGGGCGAGCCATTGGGAAATCGAGCACATAAAATTAGGAAAGGGGTTGTTCACTCCCCCCAGTCACAAACTGGCCAAACCCTAGCATGTGAGGCGGCCATGATGGCCAAAATTCTAGAACTCATCAGGGGTGTGACGCAACCACTCCTTGATAAGACTATTATGATGTGTGCACATCTAGACCAAATAGAGAAGAAGGTCGAACAGAATTCCCTCCTCTTATATGACCTGGTAAAGGGGCTAGAAAAACCTAAGACGAACTCGTTATTAAGAGCCAACCCACCTGTAAAATCCATAGTAACAGCTCCCCCTCCAATACTAGTACCTATAATAACAACATCAACAACACTGGTACCTGCACAAAAACAGAAATCTGTGCAAAAGGGGGTAAGATCGGGTAGCCCTGCGATTACGTTAATAACTCCAACCCCACAAATGGCCAAACTTCAATTGACGGCTCCTGTAACTAAGGAGCAAACACCTAAACCAGGGGGAACTCAAAATCAAG
Organism: Lissotriton helveticus; assembly: GCF_964261635.1. Classification (NCBI taxonomy): domain Eukaryota; kingdom Metazoa; phylum Chordata; class Amphibia; order Caudata; family Salamandridae; genus Lissotriton; species Lissotriton helveticus. The sequence continues at coordinate 510,712,476 of NC_136072.1, read as the reverse complement.
GTGGTAGTAAGGACTTATTAACGACTAAGTCAAGTAAAGGGAATATTTTGTCTATCGCTCCCGAAAAAACTAGTCGTGTCATAGACTTAACCCCTGATTCTGCCCCTTATGTTATTGTAATGGCAGGGGTCCCAGAACAGCCAGCAGGTAAATGGGAAGATCATGGGGCACTACGGAACAAGGTTGTCTTTTGGCTCCGTGATAATAGACCGCTACCTGCATCAATAAATGGTGAAATTATAAGTCTAAGGCGTGCCAATTGGGTGGGAGCCAGGCCAAAGGATAGAAATGGTGATGTTATAATCATCAATTTTAAGGATCATAGGGCCGTGAGGCATATTGGGGATTGGTTCGATGCTAGAAGTAGCGATTCTATCTCTACACATCTTCTTTCCTATTTCTATCCCTATGCACCCCCAAAAAGTTTTAATAACTGGGGTAGGGACAGGCAGCTTATTAAGAAGCCAGTCCACCAACGTCGGGGGATTGGAAATGTAAGACCATGGGATAGGGTTGGGCCTGGGGGAGTACCGCCTGCACTGGGTAGTTCTGGTTATGCAAGTGGTCAAGGCCCCTCTCTTTACACTCAGAGGCCGGAGGACTTTTATCTCAGAAATGAGCATCAGGTCTATCAATACCCCCCTCTCAGTAATTATTACTCACCATACTTGGGACCCAACCTTACTCAAGGTAGACCATGGAACAATAGAGGATTGTTTCCTCATATGTATAATTTACCGATCCAAAACCGCTTCCAGATCTTCTCCGGTCTGGATGGGGTAGATTGACAGCAAGCCCAGATTCCCATAGAAACTGTGGCTGGGAAAACCCCCTCTTCCCCAGTCTCTCAAGTTTTTACTAGGGGTGGGGTTCTCTCTAATAGCACTGAGGCCCCCATTGAGTCATCTCAAGAACCTCCCACATTAAATAAGACCCTCACTCTCGATCGGCTGACACCTTGTGACAGTGATTTTCTGGAGCAGATGCAATCTATCGCAGGTGACAACAATGGGAGCAGAGAAAAGATAGGAAATGGCTCGATACAGGTGAAGAGTGACTTTTGTGCACTGCTTTTCTGGAACGTAGCTGAATTGAGGCAAAAAATCATTAACCCAGCCTGGGAGTCTGTAATAAGTGGCCAGGATATAGTGGCCCTGCAAGAAACATGGATCCAGGACCCAATCCACGTAAATGGTTATAGAACCTTCTTCACCCCAGCAGTTGGAGGCCATTTTGGAAGGGCAAAGGGTGGTTTGACTACGTTTGTTTCAAATCAACTCAAAATTAAACAGGTCCAATGTCATTTATATTCTAATTACTTTCAGCTCATAATTCTAAGAGATTTCAAAGGAGCAAAGGTGATCATTATTAATTTTTACAATAATATCCCGAGGGAAGAAATTGTGGTTGCGATGAAGCAGCTCAAGGAGGAAGTTCAGTTAGAGGTAGATAAAAATGACAGAGAACTTGTAATTTTATGGGGGGGGGGATTTTAACTGTTCGCTTTGTACCAAAGGGAGTCAGGGCCTATGCGGCCTAATGACAGAAAGAGATATGTATCTGACTCACTTTGATCAAAACTTGATGGGGGATTTGTTGAACGAATTACTATTCATGTTTGACCTGGGGTTTGCTAATGAAACAGCGCTAAAACCCGCACCCTTTGTCCCGACCTTTGTTGGTAGAGGTTTGGTGTCAACCATTGACTTTATTATCTCCTCCAGTAATCTTGATCATAGAGTTGTGGGGGTTACAAATATCCCATTGCCTATAAGCGATCATCTTCCCCAATGCCTTAAGGTAGCAGATTTATTCCCAGACCCATCTTCGGCCGCCCCTCTCGTTGAGGCAGCGGTTGATGTGGTTCTCGGGAGACAAAATGGGTACACACTTAATTGGAGTAAAGTAATCCCCGCAACATTCTTCAAGGAACTCTGGGAGGTGTGCTCTACTAGCTTTATGACCTGTTTGGGAGATAATTCTAGTAGTGATCAAATAATTGAGCACTTTGGTATTATAGCCACAAACATAAAAAGTAGTTTAAGGGTGGAGTCAAAACGTAGAGGTAAGGGATCCAAGAGTTGGTTCGACAACGCATGTACCAGGGCGCTGAAAAATCTAAAACATGCAGTGCCCAGAAGCCCCAGGGACACAAGTGAAATAAGAGCATGTAGGTCTGCATATAACCAGGCCCTTAAAGTAAGGAAAACTGTGCTAAACAAGGAGGCAATAGATTCACTCTGCGAGGCTTCAAAAACTAAAAATCCCGCCGCATTTTGGAAAGTAATTAACACCCCTTTCCCTTACGAAACCCATACGGCGCGAATTGAGATCGCAATAAACGAGGATAATTGGGTGGATCATTTCTCCAATCTTTATAAGGCTCAGGATGATACCCGTAGTGGAGGTCCTCAGATCAGCTTGGACTTACAACCAGGCCCTAATTTGGTTGTAACACTTGATGAGGTACTGCTTGCCCTAGGAGCTACTAAAGGAGGAAAGGCAGCTGGGCCTGACGGGATCCCTGCGGACCTATTCAAAGTAAACACTGAAATCTGGGGCCCAATGTTGGTACAACTTTTTAATGCTGCTTTATCGAGGGGCTTAAAAGATTCTTGGTTCACCTCTGTCATCGTCCCTATTTACAAGAAGGGGGACAGAAACAGCTGTGCCTGTTACAGGCCAATCTCCCTTCTCGATTCTTCAATAAAAATCTTGGGACGAATAGTGTTGGCAGGACTCCAAAGCTGGGTGGAGGATAATGAAGTCATGAGCGACCTGCAATTTGGTTTCCAAAAAGGGATTGGCACAATCGAGCAAGGCCTAAATTTAATGTTATTGCAACATAAATATATAAGGATTAAGTCGGAACGCTTGTATTTTACCTTTGTGGACCTTTCGTCAGCGTTCGATTGTGTGTCACACACCAAATTGTGGGCAATAATGAAAAGTTTGGGAGTGGACAACACCATCATCTGTTTCCTGAGGGAACTTTATAGTGGAGCCACAGCTTCTGTTCGCTACGGTAGGGGGGGCGAATGCTCCAGACAATTTAGTGTGGGTCGTGGAGTGCCCCAAGGTTGCGTATTAGCACCTTTTCTTTTCCTCCTTTACATTAATGGGCTTGAGCATCACCTGCTGCAGGAGTGCAGAGATATCCCCAGGGTGGGGAGGAGGGCAATCCCTGTGCTCATGTATGCGGATGATGCCGTGCTTATGGCACATACTCCTCTGGCTCTGCAAAAACTAGTAGTAAGTTTTGAGAACTTCATGCTGAATTTAGACCTGCTAGTAAATTGTAGTAAAACTTTCACTATGAACTGTGGTCCAAAATCTGGTAAACCGATGAAACGGATGTTTTTAAATAAAGTTCCATTAGATAACACCCCAACCTTTTCTTATTTGGGCATTTTATTCCATGAGTCAGGTTCTTGGACAAGCGCAATTAAGGCCAGAACTCTTTTATTTATGAAAACGATAATGGCCCTAAAGAATTTTGTTAGAAAACTGGGCAGGAAGCCGATAAAAGAAATGCTAACTATATATAAAGCAACATGCTTATCCGTGGCTATGTATGGCTCAGGCTTGTGGGGGTACGCAAATGTTGATCCAATCCAGGTGGTGGAAAACAAATTCATGAGGGAAGTCCTTGCGGTTCCACAGTGTGTTGCCACATTTAATTGTCACGCTGAACTTGCTCAACCCTACATAACAGACATTATACTCTGGACTGCATTGAAGCGCCAAGGTCGGAGCCCTTTATCTACAGTTTCTGAAGCCCTCATCTCTTCCTACTTCTTGCGGAACCCGCTCCGCGGGTCCCGCTGCGTGAGGGGTGAACCTACCGGCATCAGAAGATCTTTCCACCGGGAGTAACTGCAGGCGAGTGACAGGCGGGGCTGCGAGCGAGTGCAGGCGCTGCGCAGGGACTACGGTTCCCAGGAGCGCCTGCCAGACCCAATTGCGAACACCTGGGCCGCTCTCCCTGTCTGCTCCTCCCCCTCCCCTGCGTTTAAGACTCGCGTGCTGGGGGCAGCATTTGGGACGTTAAACTCTGGACTGCATTGAAGCGCCAAGGTCGGAGCCCTTTATCTACAGTTTCTGAAGCCCTCATCTCTTCCTACTTCTTGCGGAACCCGCTCCGCGGGTCCCGCTGCGTGAGGGGTGAACCTACCGGCATCAGAAGATCTTTCCACTAGGAGTAACTGCAGGCGAGTGACAGGCGGGGCTGCGAGCGAGTGCAGGCGCTGCGCAGGGACTACGGTTCCCAGGAGCGCCTGCCAGACCCAATTGCGAACACCTGGGCCGCTCTCCCTGTCTGCTCCTCCCCCTCCCCTATAGATAGATAAAGTGACACTGCTATATCCGCTGCGCGGTAGCGCGCGGGAGCGCCGGGAGAAGCCCGGGACAAGGGCGGGACCGTCTGTGGCCGTCCGGGGCCGCAGGAGGCCGGGCAGGGCCACCTTTCTAACACTTTCCTTCCTATTTTTGGCTTTTAATCTGGTTTTTACTTTTTTAATAGTTATTTATTATAATTGTTGGTTACCTAACCAAAGACTAAGAGGCGGTTGAGTTCTTATATTTGGAAGTATATATTATGCACATTTGTTGATTGTCTATTGAGATTGGTGATATTTTAGTTTCTTGTACTCCCCTTGAAATATGACCTTAAGGTCAGGTAAAGAAAGACATGTTCAGGTCTCCACCTCTAATGGCACTTTTACTGGGACTACCGATCAATTTTTTACACGTTCAACTGCCATTTTTGAAAAGGAGATTGCCTTAGTCGAAAAACGCCTCTCGCTTGATATTATCACTGGCAAGCGTTCCTCTCTTGGCAAAATTAGTGCGGTTGTCTCCCCCGTCCCACTCACATTGTTGACTACAAACAGTGATGATGCTAATGTGGAGTCATTGTTGTTAACCGCTCCCGAGAATCATCCTGTGGAGGTAGCGGGGACAAACCAAGAAAGTGTATTTAATACTGTACAGGATAACTTATCAAATGGTGGGATTATTGATCTAGATCTGGTTAGTGAGAAATCTGGCCTCTCAGATTCGCCAAATCTTAATGTCAGCACTGAACATATGGACTCCCCTTCCAACTCACAACATACATCTTTCCATAACCGTGGGAAGCGTAAAAGGGTAGACTCACCTGACGCAGAGGTCCAAACCGAGGGTGCGGGAAATCTTATTTTATCCCCCCCGCAGCCACCTAATACTAATTTGGTTGTCCACCCTGAGGAATGTAATCCTACAATTAGCATTTCAGAAGAAATTTTCCTGGCCAGGACAGAGTTACTACTTAAATCGCTTCTTGTACCACTTTTCGAAAGGACTAGACTATTAAACACTAAAATGGATGCCTTAGATAAGTTGGTGAAAGATAATATAGCGTCATCTAATAGAATTCTTGCTAGTTTAGTGCCAAAAGGATTGATCCCCCCTGCCCTTCCCACTAAGTTGCCTACTTCTATGGTTAACAATATAGGGGGTCATAACAATAACGATAATAATAGTAAAAATACCTCTAAAGCGGGACTATCCATTCCCAAACCCGCACAACATATAACAGTACCTGTTCCCAAGAAAGTAACCACTTTGGAGAATTCCTCTGGGCCCAAGCCTGCTAAAAATTCTCAGGATCAGAAAAACCCAATTTCCACAAAGAGTCAGGATTTAAGTTACCAGCCCAAATCTATTCCAAGGAAGCATTGTGTGAATCTCCCTCCAGAGTCAGTGCCTTATACTATCATTTTAACCGGCGTGGCTCCCCTCAGTAGCGGTACGAGAGAAACACACAAGGATCTTTATAATAAGGTCATATTTTGGCTTAATAAAAATCGTCCGCTTCCCCCCGACCTAAAACCCGAAATCCTTAATGTAAGGAGGGTGGACTGGGTAGGCTTTGGAAAAAAAGACCTTGAGGGTGATTGTGTGGTTATTAGCTTTAGAGAGCCATGGGTAGCTGAACTTATTAGTAGGGAACCAAGATTTGGAAGAGTTGGAGATGTGCAAACATTATCATTGCATTATTTTTACCCTGCTTTACACGCAACTAGACCCCAAACTTCATTCCACCACACAAGAAGAGATAGGTCTAGAGGTAGATTCCAACCTGAAACCCCGATCTACCCAATGTTTTATCCTCGCCTTGCAAACCGGTTTGCACCGTTGTCAGGTTTGAAAGGAGTAGATTGACAAGATGTAGAACCTTTAGGTATTGGGTTGCTTGAAGCTGTAGTAAATCACTCCCTAAATACCCTGAGAATCCCTGGAAAAGAGATTGCCCCAGGGTCTACTGATGTAGTACAGAGGGTGACAGATAGGGATACACACTCAAATTGCACACCCAGACCTTTGAATACAGTAGAAACTGAGAACTCAACTGTTCTTATGGGAGAGAAATCACCTCACATTCTGACAGTCTTGTCATGGAATATAGCGGGACTGAGGGGGAAAATGTCAGAGGCTGAACGGGGTTCCTTTATAGACTTACACTATATAATTGTTTTGCAGGAAAGTTGGTCAACAGAGCCCATCTATCGAGTTGGCTATCTTAACTACCATAAACTAGCCTGTAAAGGATTGAAGGGACGTCCCTCGGGCGGTCTGGTCATCTGGATAAAACAATCTCTAGCTCTTACAATAACAGACCTCCCCACCCCAAGCAATGATATTCTGGCCCTGAAACTATGTGGTAAAAGCAATCAGGTTTTTTTCCTGATTAATATTTATGCAGAGGGCAACCAGGAGGGAAGCCCGCGAGAGTGGTAGCTGAATTAGAATTTTTATTGAACAGTATTAGCAGAGATAATTGTGTTATGGTGGCAGGAGATTTTAATTGTTCTTTTGAACCGTTTCCCAACCTTGTTGATGGGGGTTATGGGGAGATTGATCAGTTATGGAATATTCCTCATTTATCTATTCCACCAGTTAAAAAAGTCACTGAGGCTGCTATGCAGTGGTTAGGTCTTTGCCTTGAATGGAATTTGCGCGCAGCAAATGGTAGGACTAAATCAGATACGATGGGAATGGTTACATTTGACAATTCCCTGCATTCGAGTCGCATTGACTATTTCTTGATAAGGTTAGAGTACTGGAAATTATTGGAGGATATGGTGGTGGTCACCAGACCTGAAAGTGATCATAACCCCCTGGTAATAAAACTATTGTTGCAGGAGGGCTTGTATTTGGACCCTGCAACCAGCATCGTCACAGCAGATGCTGGTCTTACGAATGATTGCAGAAGGGTAAGATGGGCTAGGTTCCTAGACAACCCCTCCATTATTAATAAAGTTGCTAATGAGGTCACAGCTGCTACAAACTTGATAGTACCCTTATTTGATGAAGGAACTTCACTTGATCAAATTGGGATGATTCACGAGTCTCTTTTTAATAAAATTTAATCTTTTTTTATTGAACCTGTCAAAGGAAGGATAAAAGTGCAAACTAAGTCTAAGTGGTACGACAAATCCTGTCGCATTGCCCATAGCTCTTTGTTATCTGCTATTAAATCTAAAATAGCTATGGACATAAGGTTGGCTAGGGTAAATTACAAGAAAGTACTTAAAGAGGCAAAAACCAAATGGGATGACCAGCGTTGGTTGGACTTATATCAGGCAAGCACCTCATCCAATCAACAAAAATTCTGGGAGGTTGTAAAATGGGGTGGGACTGGTGATATGCATGTTCCTGTTAACTATGTCCCAGTTGAGCAATGGGTCAAGCATTTTGAGGCGCAGTTTAGTGTCACAGAACGGATCTCCCATAACAATAGGGAAGATGCCAGTGTACAGTCTGCTGTGCCACTTTATGATTACATTGTCTTTACTAAATTAGAAACGATCACTGCCCTTAATCAAGTGCAGAATGGCAAAGCCCCAGGCATGGACTGCATCCCTGCGGACCTTTTTAAGTATGACCAATTGCATTGGGTCCCGTATATAACAGTTTTGGCGAATGCAATAGCCAGAGGGACTGAAATTCCCATTTCGTGGAAAGGGGCTGAGATCCTGCCCGTGTATAAAAAAGGGGATAGAACTGATGCAGGGAACTACAGACCCATCAGTCTTATTGATGCCCTTCAAAAGGTTATAGCTCGAATGTTGTTAGGAAAAATCCACTCATGGATGACCCAAGTTGACATTCTGTCTCCGATGCAGGCGGGTTTTAGGGAATATACAAGCACAGTTGATCAGATATTAAGACTTGTCATGATCTTTTGGAAAACTGTATTCCTGAGAGGTGGCACGATATTTGCTGCATTTGTGGACCTCAAATCAGCATTTGATTTCGTCCCCAGAGCGAAGATGTGGGCAGCCTTGAGCAGGATGGGTGTGCCTGCTGCACTCCTCGATCTTACCATTAGGATGCATGAGGGAAATTCTGCCAGAGTTAGATGGGGGCGGCAGGGTCAGGTCACAGACTCCTTCCCCGTGACTCGCGGAGTGAGGCAGGGCTGCGTCCTGGCTCCTACCCTGTTTATACTCTTCATTAACCAAGTGGTGAAGTTCCTCACAGATATTCCTACTGATGCTCCTTCACTGGGTGGGACTAAATTTCCCCTTTTAATATTTGCAGACGATACTCTTATACTGGCCAAAACACAGAAGGGCCTACAGGTTGCTATAAACAAATTTGTGGACTTCTGTAATGAGAATGATCTGGAAATTAACATCAATAAAACCAAGTTCATGGTCCTGACAAAAAATAAACCAAAGAGGGGTCATGTTACCATGAATGGGTCTAGTTTGGAGCAGGTTGAAGCAATGACATACCTTGGTGTTACAATAGACTATAGATTAAGATGGAAAGAACAAGTGGTGGCGCTTGGTTTGAAATTTGCTCGCTTGTCCGGTTGTCTAGTAAAAGAGCAGCGATGTTCTCTTACCAAAAGAGTTTTGCCGGCTCTTAAAATCTATAGTGCCAAAATTAGCTCAGCTATTTTATACGGGGCTGATATTTGGGGCTGTGTGGATTTGGCTGTCCTAGATAGGATACAGAACAAATTTCTTCGAAACCTAGTCAGCCTTCCCCCTTCTACACCAGTCCTACCATTGTTGATGGATATGGGCTTGCATTCTATTAAACATCAAGCCCTCTACAGGATGGTGGCCCTGTGGAGGCGCATCTGGTCTACCCCAGAACTCGCCATGTTTGCCCGAGAACTACAGGATGTGAGAATGCAGCAGGGGGCAGGTGACATACCGTGGTTTAAGCAAATCAAGATTACTTTGATTAAAATGGGCCTTCCATTGCTCTGGTCTGAGCCGGGTTCTCATACTTTCCCTACAAAAAAAGATTTCAAATTACTTTTCTGGACCACGGTAAAAGTAGAACATGTTGCTCTTTCGGAGAAACAGAACTTGACAGGTCAGTTTCTGCTTCACAAAACAGTCCCTCACATAGAGACCTATTTGGATGTTATTCTTAAAACATTAGACAGGAAACTATACCATCAGTTTCGTGTAGGCACACTGCCACTGAGGGTTTTTACTAATGGTTGGCAGAAGACAGAATCATCCCTTTGCCCCTGTTGTACTGATTGTAGAGAAACACTAGGTCACTTTTTATTTGTATGTACTGCTTATAGTGAACCAAGATGTAAATGGTTGAAACCTGTATGTTCCAGACTTAATACCCGAGTGAGTAGCGAAGCTTTGTACATTCTGAGAACAAATACTGCTGAATGGTTATCCATTGGAATGGCTAAATTCCTTGGATGGGCTTGGCTAATTAGGATCAAGTCAGTTCGAAACTTATCGTCTTGAATAACTTTGAATAGAATGCAATTGTACTACACTATGGTCTGACCAGAATTGACGTCCAGTTTTCTTTTTTATACAAATGTATACTTGTATCTAATTTTTGTTATTTCTTTTTTGTCTGTTAGTATTGATTTGAAACTTTATGACTTTGTTAATTTAATTGCACCGTTTGTATTTTTTATTATCTTTATGTGTGTCTTTTATGAATAACAATTCGAAATAAAGACGTTAAAAACTGAAACTGACATTATTAAAATTCAACCTATCCTGTTGTGGCATAGGGTATGGACCACAAATGAATGTGTTATGAATCGGGCTCTATTACAGGATACCCTCAGCCTGGATCACGTGGAGAGATCAAAATGGTTGGGATACGTTAAGTGCTTCCTGACTGAGATTGGGTGCTATTCTTATTACTCGGATCCATCTACAATGGATAGCATCTCAAGGAGTACATTGAAAACCCTCTGCCTGGACCATCTTGAGGATAAGAGGAGGAGAGTTGAAACTCTGAAACATTCAGTATATTCCCACCTCCTTACTCTATGTGAGACTAAGTCTGTACAGCCATACCTATCCCTGCCCATGACAAACTATGATCGCTTTCTTTTAACTCGTTTTAGATTTTGCTTATTTTTTAGATTGGTGTCCTTTCCCAGTATGAATTTATGGATACATATATTGCCCACTTGCCCGTGTGATGACATCTCACATCAATCGGATATCCATATCCTTTTCTTCTGCAGACTTTATAGTGCCTCTCGCAGAAAAATTATCGTCCCTTTTTTAAAAGAAATTAATTTAACCAGATGCCGCCCAGCTTTTTTAGAAGTCCAGAGAATGGATACGGTTTTAACTGTAACTGTGGTTTTAAATTTTTTAAAAAGTGTTTCTAAATTACGGAAACAAATGGTAACGGAAACGGTTTAAACCTTTTCCTACTGAATAACTGTCTATTGATCCCCCTCACTGAACTCACATTAAGAGCTGTAATCATTGTAATTTGTTTTCATGTCTGTTACTTTTATGGTTACTTGTTTTTAACCGAATAAAGTTCTTTGAATCTGAATCTGAACTCGTAGTATGAATTGTGGTTCCATATTGGCACTGCCAGCATATTGTGAGCCCCTGACCGCTGCACCACTGCCAGGGTACCTGGTTCCAGTGGCCCAGTGGTGGTCTGACTGCCAAAGTTGTAATACAGTGGTTGGACCAGCAGATCGGTGGTGGCCGGACTGCCGTGACAACGTATGTATGGCAAACTCATAATCAAGCCCTAGTATTTTCTTCCAAACTAGGGCCCTTCACACATTGTAGAACGTGCAGCACATGCTGTGTCTTTTTCAGGCAGTTGGTACGTCACAGAGGTTCTGCAGCAGAGAGTGCATACCCACTTCCCAGGAAAGAAAATAGTGTCTTCTTTCATTTCAGTGTATGCTATGACAAAGACGTCTTCCATATTGCTGCGACAAGCACGACTGGCTCTCTCACGAGGCAAGCAGAGAACATGTGTTTACAGGGAGTCTTAGTGGCCTATTTTGAGTTTGAAAAAAAAGGCATCTAGCAATTTTTTGGCGGATATCCCTCATACGCCGCACTCCCATCCAAACCCTTGTTTGCAAAAGGATCAGAATTTAGCCGCCATTAACTCTGGATTAATTCCTATGTAACCCCCTTAATTTATTGACAGAAAGTGAGTTTAAACAGCTACTGGTCCTCATTTGTGTCTTATTTTTTAGTCAGTGATTGGTTTTCCCTTTGGCCATCAGCAATATCAGGGCAGATATATTTCAATGAAAATTTTGATTGAAGCAAACAATTCAAAGTAGAGAATCTCTCTTATAAGTTACAGGTTGAAAGGTATGTACATGCAAGAAGGGGCACAGAGATGATGTGAGCAGGGGTTGTTGAGGTCAGAGAATGTGTGAGGGAGCACGATGAGTGAAGGATCAATTTATAGGAGAGAGGAGTATTGAAATGCACAGAATGAGTGGAAAAGAATATGTGAACATCACGCAGTGGGTGGGGATATGGTGAAGGGGAGGGCACAGAGTAGTGTGAGTGAGGGGGCAGAGTGGATAAGGAGACATAAAGAGAGTGAGGGTCACATAAAGTGACGTCTCAGAGTGGGTGAGGTCTAATTGGTATCAGGGCAAATAGTGGGTATGAGGGTCAATGCATGAAGACACAGAGCAACTGCACTACACAAAGTGGGTTGGGGGCTTATGGTGAGTTACTCTGTGACCAAATGTCAAGACATAAGGTCAGAAGCATCTGCTGGTCAGAGCCCACGTAAGAACATAAAAAAGCTGTTGAGGGAATGGGGCGGGTGAAAGCTCAGATGGGTGAGTGCCTCTCAAGAGCTAAGGATAGAGAACTGGTGAGAGGGAAAGTGGGTGCAGTGTCATAGTAATTGAGAGTATAAAGTGGAACAAGTGGCTGTGAGTGGTTGAGTGACACACAGAGTGAAGTGACTGAGTGAGTGTGTGTATAATGTGTATGGGAGGGAGTGTGTCTAAGCACAAAAGTCCCTGAGAACATGTGCAGCTGAAAAACCCACAATATTTATGTTTTCTGAAGATCCCTTGTCTTTATAAACTTTAGGCAACATTTTCGGGAAACCCCACCTTAGAAGCCTTCAAACAGCAGTTTTGTGCAGCTGGTGACTCCTTGAGTGAACCCTGAGAGTGAAGATCTCCATTGTACTCCCAAACCTTAGTTCAGAGGATAGCCCCTTAGCCCATTTAGAGTGAACCCTGGCTGGTGGTATCAGATTTATAGCTTTGGGTTGCTTGGCTGAATCAGGGGAGCTGTCCACTGGTGCCCCCAATCTCAATATGGCTCTCTAGGTGAGTATATTTTTTTAATTAAATATAATGTTGATTAATATTACTTATGGCCAACATAGGTGTAACCCTCCATGGACATTTGTCAACTATGTAAAGGATTTTAAAAAGACAACTGGCATTTCGAAATTAGGATTACCTGTAAATATTTGTGGACATTTATTAAAAGGTGAGAAGGTTGGTTGGAAGGTGGAAGATGAGTGCTGCTCACACAGGACAACCCTGCCCACAACTTCTAGTTACTGATCTTCCTTTGTTTTAACGAGTATGTAGGCAGAGGCTCCAGCGTTATCAGACTCGCTTCTGAGAAGGGGAAACTAGACCTCAGTTTGCATCGCTGGACATTATAATTATAAGAATGCATTGGACAGTGACTGGTAGTAGGGCTTCAGCCAACTATTCAACTTTTTTTAATGGTACCATTTAATGGTCTGCAGCATGATGTTGCTGACTCCCCATGTGGAAACTCCTGACCACCCAAGAATTCCTGCATTGCTGTGGAGAGCCTGCGGAGAGCCTGAGCATGCTGCTCTCTTCATGATAAAACAAGGAACGGGCTATCAAGGATTCAAGAGAGTCAGAACCAGAAACTCACCAACACCAGCTGAGCCTCATAAGCTGTACCCCAAGGTGCACTGCCCAAGAGATTAACCCCTTCCAAGTACTGCTGAGACAGTCATGACTCGGTCTAGCATGCACAACCATAGTTTTACCAACTTTTAATGTGTTATCAGTTTCACCCAACGTGATGTGTGAAGTACTCCAGGTCCCAGTTTGCTATCCGCTCAACAGATCCAAAGGCTTCTGTAGTACAACTTCAGCCCGGTGTCGGTTTGGTTCAACAAGCTTTATTCGGTATATACAACAACCATAAAAGCAAAAAAAAGCATATGTTAGCAAACAATTAAATCGTATTACTAAATAAAATGTGTATAAATACAGACAATCCAATTAATGATCTCAATAAAAACAGTTGGGGATAAAAATGCTTTTTCTCGCATAAATTGATTTTAAAATGAATGATGCAACATAGAAGCAAATCTCTGGATCATTTAGTGCAATTATTAGGTTCAGTGCAGCATTAGTTGTTCTTACATTGTGTTTCTTGAACAATGGCTTTAAGAAGAAACTTCTAAAGTTCCAATAAAAATTACAAAAAAGTAAAAAGTGCATAGTGCTCTGTTTGGAATGCTCGTCGTATGGGCATAGGCTTACAGGATGATTTTTCATTTCGGGGAAAGCAACTAAATGATGAGCAATTCCTAACCGTAACCTTGTTAATACGAAGTGAAACAAAGGTTTGGTAACTAGAGACAGAAATCCTTAGAAACCGCCACTGTGTGCATTTATTTTATAAGACAAAAATGTAGTATGATTCTCCACTTTTCTCATACGGGTTTCATTTTTATGAGACAAGAATAAACCCTTTATTTACTGTTTGGACAGTTTTGTCACATATGCTAAGTTTTCACGAATCTTAATTTTAAATAACTCCTTATGTAGGTCCGTGTCATATTTGATCCCAGGGATAGATAGACTATTAGCAAGTTGTAAACAATCCTGAAGGATTTTTTGGGTAAATGTTGTCTCCTCCTTGGCCCAAATGGATCTCCAGACCATTAGTGTTGGCATAGCAATCATGTCTGATAAATATCTAATTCCCACTTTTTGATGTATTATCTCTGTGGATGCAGACTGGGGCAGACATAACAAGGGTTTTAAGAAGGATTTTTCCTCCAGTTGTAATGCAAAACTTTTAATTTAAGAGTAGGTAAATGGGATGTAGGTAATTTCTCTTTTTAAATTACCGAATCAGTAAGATTCGGTAATTACCGAATCGGTATTTACCGATTCGGTAATTGCCATTCATTCCTATGGGCTTGGAGGCCCATAGGAATGAATGTCAATTACCGAATCGGTAAATACCGATTCGGTAATTGGGGGAAAAATTGAAGGGTGGCAGGGTGTCACTTTGACACCCTGTTGCACCCCTCAATCGTGTATGGGTGCACATGTTGCAGACATATATGCCCTAAGGGCATGTATGTCTGCAACATGGCAGCGTTTGAAAAGCAAAGAAAATTAAGGGTGGGCGGCCAGCTACGCTCCGTGCACGGAGTGCGCGTAGTGCCGTCTCCTACGCATTTTGCGTAGCGGGCGTAGCCAGGCAGCACTACGCGCGCTCCGCAGACGGTCCGTAGGCGGCCGCCACCCGCCTCCCTCCCGCCCTCCCTAAATATTTAAATAAAAGGATAGAAAGGTTTTAAAAACACTTACCTTGTCCGCCGCGTCCCCGGGGCTCCCTCTCGCCGCCCCTGGATTTGCGCCGCCATTTCGGATACTAATGCGCATGCGCGGGCGGCCGCGCATGCGCATTTCTCATGAGAAATGTGCATGCGCGGGCACCCGCGCATGCGCATTAGTATCCGAAATGGCGGTGGCGCGAATCCAGGGACGGGAGAGGGAGCCCCGGGGACGCGGCGGACAAGGTAAGTGTTTTTAAAACCTTTCAATCCTTTTATTTAAATATTTAGGGAGGGCGGGAGGGAGGCGGGCGGCGTGTAGTGGGGCTACGCGGAGTGCGTGGGTGGGCGTAGTTTTGCGCCCACTTCGCGTAGCTCCGCGGAGCCCCACTCCGCACACTACGCCCAGGGTTAAATTTAGAAAATGCTTTTTCAAGGCTTTTCATTATTTACCACCAACTTCTAGTTGGTGGTAAATAACAAATTCTTAAAGCCCTGTAGCACTGATTACAGTGCTACCTACATCTCATAATACAGATTTGGTAATTTTACAGAATTGGTAATTTTACCGAATCTGTAAAATTACCGAATCTGTAAAATTACCGAATCTGTATTTTAGGTGGCCCTACATCTCATTTTCCAAATACTAGTCGGTAACGGCCGAAATTACCTAATTTTGTCCATTACCGACCGGTATTTGCCTACCTACATCTGACCCATAGTGTTTGTAATGTGGCCCTATACCCCTGTGCCGTATAATGCAATAGAGGTACTTCTGGCCTTATAAATATCCACCATATCCCACCATATCCTTGATACCGTGGTCTCCCAGTTTGGATGCAAAACAAAAAATAGCTTGTGTGCTCTTTAGCGTTCTAGTAAGGACATTAGTTAGTTCTTGTGACCAGTCACCCTTGCTTGAAAAAGTGAATCCCAAATAACAAATATTGTTAACTGTTTCCACCCTAGTTCTGTAGATAAAAAACGTTTTTATTTTCTTAGGTTTTAAGCCACATACTGTGGTGAATGTTTTTGCTTTGTTCATTAACAACTTTCTACCAATAATAAAAGCTCTAAATGTATCTGTCAATCGTTTTAAGCCTTCTAAATAGGAGCATCGCATCATCTGCGTTAAGCAGGACCGGTATAGCTTGACCTGCAACTTGGGGTGCGTCCGCCGTTACTGATTTAAGTACTGTGTCAAACTAATTTATAAATAAGGTAAAAAGCAGTGGGGCTAGAACACAGACTTGGCAGGTGACGCGTTGCACCTTAAAATTTGGGGTGCACTCACCGCACTGACCATACCTAACTTGAGATGTCAGTCTCTCATACAGTCTTGCCAAAAAGAAAATAATAGATTCTGGGGCTCCCAAATTAAGCAAAACTGGCCAAAGATTGGAATAGTCAACGTGGTTGAAAGCACTACTGAGGTCTGCAAAACATAAATACAAGCTTCCTTGTTTTGCAAGAGTATGTTTCCCTATCAAAAGTATTAAATAATACATTGCTCTGTTGTACCTAGCCCTCTTTTAAAACCATATTGTACTGGTGATAAAATCTCGTTCTCAGTGACCCACTCCTCTAATCTCGCCAATAAGACTCTACTCATCACTTATACTGAGGAGTCTAAAAGTGAAATGGGGCTGTAATTTGTGGCTTCCGATTTGTTCCCTTTTTTGTAAATAGGAACAATAACTGATTGACCTCATGTGGATGGTATACCATCAGCCACTGCTAAATTAAAAACTCTGGAAAGTATGGGGCCCCATAGATCTGGGGATGTCTTATAAACACTATAGGGACCACATCAGGGCCAGGGGCTTTACCTCCATCACTACCATTTAATCGCAGCCTAACTTCATTAAGACTGATGTTTAAGGATATTATTGGCAACTACCAATGTAATGGACCATGAAGACTTGAGGCCTCACAAACTGGTGGGTTAAAAATGCCAGAAAAGTGTAAAACCCATTCTTCACAGCTTACATGAGGCCATAATTCTGGGTAGGAATAATTTTTCAGGAAAGGTGAGTTGACTGTTTCCCAGAAGAGCTTATTATTAGATGTATCGGCTACCCTGGATAGTTTGTCCCATGCTTCCTCTTGGAGCTCTTTTTTCCTCTGTGTGAGCACTAGTTAATAGTTAAATCTTAGACTTTTAATTAGATCTGGGATTCTAGGTCTAATACTGAGAGCCTGTTTCAGTTGTTTGGAAGCTTGAGTACAGATATGATTGAACCATCCCTTATTTTGTATAGTTTTTTCCCTATAGGGGGTTGTCAATATCTCATCAATGGTGCTATTATTTTTACTGAAATGGGTTAGCAACATGGTGGGGTTAGCATCTGCAGTAAGGCAATATATAATCTCTGCACCGCATTTTTTTACAATGTCATATTTTACTTTATTCGGGTCTACCACTTCCCACTTTATTCGGGTTCCATTTGGTCTAAACGGGGCGATATCACACAAAACAGTGTGTGGAGATGTACATTTGTTTCCCCATACCAATGTTGACATTAAAATGCAATTGTGGTCGCTGAGCAACAGCTGTGTAATCCTAGGTGTAGGGCACAATTGAGCAATACTTGTAGAAATTAATACATGGTCAATCACTGAATTTGCATTCCTGCCAATAAAGGTTGGTATCACATCCCCATTAACATCTTGTGCACATTTCAACAAGTCAAAGTCATATTTCGCCATCATTGTGTTTAGTGCTCCTCCATAGTCATTGTGTGGGAAATGTATACAATCGTCCTCTTCATCGCTCTTATACCCACAAGCTTTGGTCATGGATAATGGACATATTTGCGTGTTAAAATCCACAACCCATATAATTACAAAATTAATATTCAATGCACCCATCACATTATCAAGCCCCTTTTCTAGTTCAAATAATGCATTACAATGAGTAGAATCAAAGATTTTATCATAAAAGTTAACCAGTAGCACATCCCTTCCATCTTTGCAATTCAGCCACAAAATCTGTGAGTGTGCTCTTATTTTGATCACTCTTTTAATGGTGACTAGGAGTTTATTCGATATAAGAATTAGGAGTCCACCTTTGGCTCTACCTGCATGAGATGGTAATGCCACTAAATCTTATGAGGTAAACCATCCTATATGTACTTGATCAGTGCACCAGGTTTCCTGTAGACAGACTATGTCGCGTCAATTAATAAAGTCTTCCCATCCTAGTAAATCTTTCTTGCTTAATAGGCCAGCTATATTCCACGAGACTATTGTGTGTCCATTTACTGGTAGGTTCCCTGTATTATCATCCAGGTATTCACAAATATTATCGTCATCCCCCCTTGTTTGTAACGTCTCTCCAAGCGCACGTGTTACATCTAACGTGATATTAGGCATAGACACCACTGGGTTATCAACTTTTAATGCTCCAGCACCCGTTGGCCCTTCTCCATTATTGCCAACCTCCATATTAAATGGACAGGCGACATTATGTCAATCATTAGAGCTTGATATCTGTTAGACACTGGTAGAGCATATTGAGGAAGATTTGGGCTAACACATTTCGAACTAGGGGCCCCTGATCAACTCCCCTATCAATTACAGGTCTTACGTGTCTATAGAAGAAACCAAGAGGTAAGGGGGACACATTATGATCATATTGTAATGGTGCGACTGCTCTTTCCAAGGGGATGTATGATGTTACAACGCATACTTTTACAACGTATGCCTTTACAACGCATTTTTTACAATGCAAAATCCTTTACAACGCATTCCATTACAACGCATGCCATTACAACAAATTTTCTAAAAGCTACCATTACAACGCATTCCATTACAATGCATACTACCTTTACAACGCATACCATTACAACACATACCATTACATTGCATGGATGGTAAGTATTGGATGGTATAGGGGTAAAAATTACTATTCTAACTCCAGGGGGTGCAACAGTAGGGTAAGTGTTGGATAGTGTAGGGGTAAAAATTACTATTCTAACTCTAGGGGGTGCAACAGTATGGTAAGTTTTGGATAGTGTAAGGGTACTATGCGTTGTGATGGTATGCGTTGTAATGGTATGCGTTGTAATGACTGCCTTGTAATGACATGCGTTGTGATGGTATGCGTTGTAATGGTGTTAGATCTGGGGGACTCTAGTTGGCAGAGGTAGGTACCACTGTCCAAATAGGGACCCTTGCTTCTAGTCAGGGCAAGGAGATAACCCTCTGAGATAACCCCTGCTCACCCTCTAGGTAGCTTGGCACGAGCAGTCTAGGCTAACCAGAGGCAATGTGTAAAGTATTTATACCAACACTCACAGTAACACAGTGAAAACACCACAAACTGACTCCACAACAGTTTAGAAAAATAAAGGTATTTTAATCTAAACTACACAAGACCAAAACGACAAAAATCCAACATACACAGTTCAAGAATATGGTTTCAAAAAGAGTTCTTAAGGTTGCGTTAGAATTCTCTACGCTGCGATAGAATTCTCTACTGATGCGTGAAAAGTTCACAGTTGCGTCACGTTTACTCACAGTACCTTTTAGTTGCAACAAAGTTCCAAAGGCAGAAGCTGGTGCGGTGTAAAACAAGCGATGCGTTGCTCCTGAAACCCTGGGGAGGCGATGCGACATCCCCGCTGCAGCAGCGGGCGTGTTGCGACGAATCCGGTCTGTATGGGGAGGAAGGCCACTTGTATGGATTCCGGTGCGTAGGTTCCATAGGAAGTCTGTTCTCGCAAAGGCACGATGCGACGATCTCGTAGGGGCTGCGACGATCTCCGGGGCGGCGATGCGCGGTCCAGCGGGGATCCTCTCTCTCGCAGCTCCTCGATGCGTTGATTCTGCGACGATGCTCGCAGCGACGTGATGCGGTCCGCAGGCAAGCGGTGCGGCGATCTCACCCAGCGATGACAGGCTCTGCGACGATACTCGCAGCGATGTTCGATTCTCCCGCACCGGTCTGGTGCGTCTCGCAAACGAAGGATGCGACGTCTCTGGCAGCGGGGTCAGGCGCTGCGACGATCTCGACCTCCGTAGCGGCGGGAAACTTCTCGCACTGTCGGGGATGCGCTCCGCAAGCGAGCGATGCGACACTTTTCAAGTTCAAAAGTCACTCAAGCTTAGTTTCAAGCTTCCCAGCTCAGGTACAACTTCCAGAGGCCCCACAACTGGATCAAGCACTCTAGGAAGGACAGAACTCTCTCAGCAGAGTTCAGGGAAGCTGGGGGTGAAGTCCTTTTGTTCCTGGGACTTCAAAACAGGGAGCCAGCTCTACTCAGGCCCTTGGAGATTCCTTCAAGACAGGGGACACAGCTCAGCAGCAAAGTCCTTCCCCTCTCCTTGGCAGCAAAGCAACAGGTCAGTCCAGCAGAGCAACAGCAGGACAGTCTTCCTTCTTCAGTTTCAGCTTTCTCCTTGGCAGAGGTTTCTTCTTGATTTCCAGGACGATCTAATTTTCTGTTGTCAGGGGTCCTGTACTTATACCCCTAAAGTCTTTGTTCTCTTGGTGCATGTGGGCCCTGAGCCCGGTCTGAACCAGTTCTGGGTGGATCCTGAGCACTTTGTTTTGCTGGCTGCATCTTTCCTTTCAGAGTGAGGGGCAGGGTCCTCAGCCGCCCAGCAGGGGGGTGGAGCCAGTATTGTGGAAGGCAGGCACAGCCCTATTCAGCCAAGGTGCTAACTCCTCCCACCACTCCAGTTGCAAATACAGTCATTCAGCCTAGTGCTGACTCATCCAGCCTCCTGGGGAATCCCCCAGCCCCTGTCACTCTCAAACCAGACAGTCAATACACAAACAGGCCCAGGCACACAGAAGGGTCAGACAAGAGAACAGCAACTTTCTAAAAATGCTGTTCTCAAACACAGGATTTAAAAACAACCTTTCCTAAAAGATGTGTTATTAAATTCTGAGTTCAGGGATACTAGATACTTATATCCTATCTTGTTCCTATGGGAAGAAATGCTGTTAACCACTGTAGCCAGCATCCCCCATGTTAACCTATGGAGCAAGATAGCCTTACAGTAGTGAAAAACGAAAATGGCTGTAATTCACTACCAGAACATGTTACCTGCACCAGTACATGCTCTACCTTTCACATACACGGCACCCTGCCCAGGGGGGTACCTTGGGCCTTCCATAGGGGTGACTGATGTGCACGGAAAGGGAAGGGTTAGGCCTGGTCAGTGGGGACACTGACCAGGAGGACATGGCAGTTCTAAACTGCACACAGGCACTGCAGTGTCAGGCCTGAGACATCATTTTAGGGCTACTCATGTGCGTGGCACAATCAGTGCTGCAGGCCCACTAGTAGCATTTGCCATCACCAGCCCTGGCACACCCAGTGCACTTTACTAGGGACTTCATGGTGATACAAATATGCCAAACATGTATATCCAATCAGAATAACAATTTACACAGGGAGCACTTACACTCTGGCACTGATCAGCAGTGGCAGAGTGTCCAAAGCATCTAAACCAGCAAAAACGAAATCCAGCACAGCATCAAAAATACAGGAGGTAGAGGCAAAAAGATAGGGGAAACCACGCCAAAGATGCCAGGTCTAACAAATGGTATACGTTGTAATGACTGCGTTGTAATGGCATGCGATGTAATGGATCTTGCATTGTAAAAGTTTCGTTGTAATGGTAGTGCATTGTAAAAGTTGCGTTGTAAAGGTTGTTTCCCTTTCCAAGGTATTCCTTGCCCAACTGGGGTTTCTTAAATTATTAATAATACAGTCACCTTTAAAGCACTTACCCAAGGGGCCAATCCAGCTTACTCTCCTTGTTAGAAGAATATGGCTTGCGCTTTCCACTGGGTAGCCACAATTCTTATTTAGCCAGTGAATAACTTTGTTTTTCAGGGTATGGTCTGATTCCTTTTGGTCCGGTTGTAACTGTGGCATGTTATCCATTACTGTCACATACGGGCAACAATCGGGGGGTACGTTTATAGAGACACCCACTCTACTCTCAATAATCTCCTCGCCACCTGAGTACGGTTCATAGTTGATCGATTTAACTAATACCTGTCCCCTCTATCAGGGCATGATCGGTTAAACTGAGATTGCCTTGATTGGGGATGAGTAACTGGCTCATTATGGCCATCATTACTCCCCGTGGAAGCTCTTTCTTGGGATACGTAACCTGAATTACTACCAGTTGGCATGCATGTTACTTTGGCGGTGGCAGCTATTCCCTGGGGTGGCTCTTTTGTAAGAACCCCCATTACGCCTCTCGGCCTTTCCCGTGCACTGTTAACTAGATTATTTAGTATACCACCAATCTTAGCTATTTCTCCATTCAAGTTATCTAGTTTATCATGAAGGGGTTTTAACATTTCTTCGATTTTCAGAGCTATAAGAGCTATACTTTTTGTGGCATATGTATTCATTAGAGACTCTTGCTCGGGAGGGGCATCACAGGCCTGGGCTATTACATTCTGTGATGGTCCTTTATTGTTTTTATTACTCCCTACTTTTAACTCGCTCTTTTTACAGCCTCTTTTTCTTTTTGGAGTAGGGAAACCATTAGGCGAGTGTAATCATATTATGTTAGTCTGTGAATGCTATTCGGTGTCGAGGTTAACAGTACTTTCTGTTATCTTTGGGGTACCTGGTTGCTTGTTGTGAGGGGATTCCCTTGATTGAGATTTACTCCTGCTTGACTACACTATTAACTCCACTATCCGTCCCTTCTATCACCGTACCTGATCCTCAAGATAGGCGGTGTTCCACACTATCAATTTCTACATTTAGGGCCATATGTATCAAGCCGTTTTTGAATCGCAAAGGCCGAAATTCGCAGAATTTTGGCCTTTGCGACTCGCAAACGGCCGTTTTGCATGTTTTGGGATGTATGAAACATTCCCAAAATAAGGAATTGCAAAGTTGTGCGATTCCTTATTTTGCCATAGCATTTAGGGAATCGCAATTTTGCGATTCCTTAAATGCTATGTATGTAGCATTTTTGGCTAGCGAAATATGGTTAAGAATTCGCAAATTACCACCAACTTTTTGTTGATGGTAACTTGCGAATTCTTCAAAAAATGCATATTTTGGCATTTTTTAAGGTGGCATGTGATGCACACACATGCCCATAGGGCATGTATGTGCGCCATATGCACACACATGTATATTTCAGGGGTGCAGCTGGGTGTCTTTGAGACACCCCTGCATCCTTGAATTAATTCTCAAATTGCGATTAGCAAATTGCGAATTCGCAATTTGAGAATTATTTCGCAATCATTCCTATGGGCCTCCTGGCCAATAGGAATGCATTGGAAATTATTCCTTAATTGCGAATTTGCAAAATGCGAATTCGCAAATAAGGAATATTAAGGAATTGCTAAAAAATAGCGATTTTTTTCATACATACCATTTTGCAATTCCTAAATAGCGATTCCTTAAAATTCGCTATTTAGGAAATGCAAAATAGTTTGTTGATACATATGGCCCTAATTGCACTGACTGCGCGCACTAGATAGGAATCAATGGTAGTACATGGGGGGGTTGATCACTACTTTTTGTATTTTGCGCTTGGTCATTTCAATTACTCCTGTTGCCAGATGCCGTCGCCTTGTTTAACTATAAAGTGCAATGTCCCTTGATTGAAAAATAGTGCAAAATGCAGAGAGCCAAAGAAGTGCAAATGCAAAATGCAAGTGCAATAGCATAGGGCGAGGGAGAATAAGTGCAAAATGCAGAAAGCCGCGAAAAGCCTAAAAAGTGCAAAGTGCAAATGCAATAACTTAAGGCTAGGAAAAATAAGTGCAAAATGCAGAAAGTGCAGAAAGCCTTAAAAAGTGAAAATGCAAAGTGCTAGTGAAATGACTTAGGGCTAGGGGTTTTAGGGTCAAGGTGCCACGTATAAGTCTAGAGGACCGGGGGATTAAGATCAGAAGTGGCAGGTATAAATACAGAGGGCTAGGATACGCTAAAAAATCCTCCACCAATTAAAACTGTGAAAGGAATTATATGCCAAATGATAGTGCAACTTCAGCCAGGTTTCTTTCTGGGCTGGTAAAAACATTTTCTCTATGGCCCCCAATGCCCAGGCTCCTCCTCTGAACCACCGATTATGAGTATGAATTCTAAGACACTGTCCTCTTTAATGCCCATTCCATTTCTGCAGAGAGGCTACTACTCTCCATTTTGAGCAATAATGGGGCTTATTTACAAGTCCACCGCGCTGACAGTGCATCACTGTCTTGACGCACCAACGTAACAGTGTGCCTGCCCTTCTTGACAAGGCCAAATAAAGCAACATTGCATGGCTTTTCATGGCTTTGTAAATATGGCCTCCTTTCACACATTACTCTGCGTGAATGCATTCCATGGGTGATGCTGTGGGTGCTCCCACGCATTATCTATGGAATCAAATGCATTCCCAGATAAACAAGGTTTCGTAAACCTGAAAATGCATCTGATTTCTAGATCCGATCGATAGAACCTTGTGGACATTAGAAGTGTTTGCAAACGTTGTTTATTTAGGTAGGGACTCTGTTTTTATCAATTATAATATGTTTTACATCTGCTTTTTTTGTATCAAGGAATCCACTCGAGATTGCCATTTTCATAATTGAATTACCGGACCACTGCACCTATTGTGTGACAGTCATTGTGCACAGTATTGTGTTTTGTCCTCTCCATTGATTTGGCATTGTATTATACTGTAAATGGATAATAACTATGAGTTATCATTGCTGGGTATTGCTCATTTATTGTTGCAGAGAAAACTGTTCTGTACTATACTAGACCTATGATATATGCTCTCATTAAAAATGGGCGTCAGTTGCACATCCCATTCATCAAACAATGAGTAATCCATTTACTTCATGCAACCATTGTGCTTTACTCCTGCTCGTCAGATGAAGTTGTGCTTTCTTGAGGTCCACTGTACATCAATTTTGTCAGGACGTGTTTCGCCCAACATTCTTTGGACTTTTTCAAGGCTGCTAAGTTACCAAAAGTGCAGCAATAGGTTTTGTCTTAATGTACAAAAAAGTATTTTCCCCACCTAGAATTAAATGCCATTAAGCTCATATTCCTCAACAGCTGAGCAGTCCATAATGGCCAACACTCCCATGTGGCCTAGTCAAAGTATGGTAATGAAGCTAGTGTAATCTAGAGTGAAAGTATCTCTGTGCACTGATATGCTCCAGTAAAATGAAAATAACTATTGTGTCGCTAGATACCGAGTTTACTTCACATGCAGTATTAAGAGGCATTTAATCCTCAGGTTTACTCCCACCGGTGTAACGTACAATGGGTGCCCGACTTTATATTGACATAAAGACTAAATTGGCTTTTCTTAGGTCCAGCCACACTTGTGAAGTGGCAGGATGTGCACTTATTTTGCTCTCCATTCTATGCACATTGATAACAAGTTCAAACAAAATTGTGTGAATTTCTAGCACCAAAGGCTCTGTTAGTGTGCAATTTAGACTTTTGCCTTTAACCCCTCTTTAGGTTTTATTAGCCCATTACATTCTCTCTGATTAAGCTTTGAAGTACTCGCTCTCATCTATCTAAAGTGTTAAAGATATTTAGGAGTCCCCCACTCTATGTTGTCTGTAACTCTTAAGTATTGATTATAGGGACCCTAAGTCTCGGTCGTGTTTAGAGAGGCTCCTTGGCCTCTGTAAGTATCCTCTCAAGAGAATCCAACCTAAACTACACATGGATTAGGCACACAGAGTGGGCGAGCATGCAGTCTCAGCATCTCATCCCTGAGGACAGAAACACAAAATGTGGGTCATAAGCATTTGAAAAAAAGTCTAAGATCTCACGGTAGTATTGTTATAAAGAAAAACGATGTTGTCTTTCAAAATTAGAAAGTTAGATAGATAGTTGGAAAGATGGAAATGTATGACCCACTGTAATATATTGGGCCAGAGATATGCTTTAATCTGAGCAAACAAAGGTACATTAGAAATTGTCTACTGTCTGAATTGATTTGTTTTGAAGTCTTTTTATTTTTGGATGGGTTGAAGAACGTTTGAAGAGAGGGAGAAAGAGTGAAAAAGAGAAAGATTTAAAGAGAATGAAAAGTAAAGCGAAGCCGAGCAGTGAGACTGGGTCTACTTGAGAGAGATATTGACCAGGAATAATACAATAGGTTAATTGGAAGGCAGGATAATATTGTTTATTGTAAAGTAATATATCTATATGAACACATTTTATGTAATGTATGTGGGTTGCATCATAATCATTTTATAGTGAAACAATAAATTCAGGTGCATATATATGTGTACGTGAGGGAGCTACGACATGCTTTAAAAAGTGTGTCTTTTTTCTCCTCTACATGGGAAAAACACTTTAGTGAGCTTACTTGAGTGTACCCCACTTGAGTGACTTTCTCCAATCTCCACAATATTGTATGCTTCCACTAGCACTAGTGATCTTGTTGGCTAAAGTGGCTGCACTCTAAGGAAGGGAAATCGGTTCCTCTCCTGACTCTAGCATGTGCATTTATTCTTTGATATGATCTTAGAGATTTACTTTACCACTTGATATATATTGGAGTCGGTCTGTGGCTGACTCAGAATGAAAATGCCAACATGGATATTGTGCTCGACTCTTGCATGTTACAGGGGTGATGGTACCTGCTGGGAGTTAGCCTCCTGCCCACTGTAATTTGAAGCTTTCAATGGTCTGGTCATGTAATGGTTCAGCTTCAACATAGCAGCGTACTACAGAGATACTAGCAATTCGAAGGTACACATTTACAATAAAATGTCAGAGCACAGAGGTGTGGCAGATATGGCAGAGCTGCGCTCTGACATTTTCAAACATGCAGGGGTGAGCTGAATTCACAAGAATATGGCACACCCAAATATTTCCCCTAGCGCTGGCACAAAAAAGCTGCAGAGCGCCAGCGTAGACGCAAAGGTTGCCTCTGCTGCAGCAACAATTGTTTATGTGCAGGAAGACACACCTCTCTGCACATAAACAATCAATAATGGCGATTTGCACCTTATATGTGCTGCAGACAGCCCCCATGGAAAGAGCCAAAAACGAGGAGGGATAAAATTAATAATTTTCCCTCCTATCGCCATTCTAACCCCTGGTATTCCTTGTGTTAGTTTTTGGCACTGGCTCAGCCTTGTACATCTGGGGCAGCGTCAAAAAGCGATGGGTGTTGTGGTGGAATGCCCACTGCAACACCTACATTGTAGTAGTAGTAGTATTAGTAGTAGTAGTCGTAGAAAAGCTTTATTCAATTTCTGCAAACGAGAATCATAAAAGCACATACGAAATAATAAATTATTCAAAATGTTAACAATTAATTCCTACATTTTATCCCACTTTTCAAGAAATTTATCAGACACCATATGACAAATTCATTGTTTAAAAGTTGCAATGCTAAAAACGCCGGTTGGCATCGTTTAAAAGCTAATTTCTTTAAAATCGGTAATAACCATTTTTTCCTTTGCAAATTGTAAAATTTACAAAAAAAATACAACATGAACTGTGGTTTGCTCTGAGATATCATCACAAGGGCATAATTGCATCACTCTTGTCCATTCACCCGTTTTTGGAAAACTGGTAATACGATGGAAGATATCCAGTTTGAATCTTGCTAACAATAATCTTTCATATTGACTGGGTACTATTATGAGGTAGGGTTGGATACTATAAGTTATCAGTATCATCTGATGGCGTACTACTGTGGGCTTAGCTACTTCTTTTGACAGTCGACGTGAATCGAGTAATGCTACAATTTCTTTTCAACTCTTTCCTAGATATCAATCTCACAGTACTTGGTTCATTATAAAAGTTGGGATAACCTAAGTCATTCAAAAAGTCCAGAACATATTTTAGCCACTTCAATTTCATCACATCTGTCATTCCCATGACATCCTTAAAAGTCTCCTGGTTTTGATGGGTTTCCTCGTTTGTCCATCACCTATGCAAAAGCATGATTTGTTCTGTTTTAATTAAGTCTGTTAAAAATAGGACACCCAATTCTGCATGGCAGACGTATGGTGATGCAATACTAGGAAGGGCCAATATATATCTTAAAAACTGATTTTCTATCGATTGAAGGGGTTGTACATTACAGTGTCCCCATAATCCTGCGCCATACATGGCTGTAGATATACAGTTGGCCCTATAAATTTGTAATAATACTTGTGGAGGCCTTGTGCCTAGTTTTTTTTAAAAGTTGGCTAGGACCGCAGTAGATTTTATAAGTGCAAGTTTTCTCGTCTGCACTGCCTGAACCCAGGTGGATTTATGTTCGAATACTAAACCTAGATAGCTAAAGGGGATCTATGACGTTTCATCGCATGCTTTTACCACGCATGCCTTTACAACGCAGGTTTTACAACGCAAGTCGTTACAACGACTTGCGTTGGGGGGCGCTGGATAGTGAATAGTTTAATTTACTATTCCAACTCCAGTCCCTGTGGATAGTAGGGAAGGTGTTGGATAGTAAATTAAACTATTCCCTATCCTAGAGCGCCCCCCAGCGCTGTAAAAGTTGCATCGTAATGGTAGTGTGTGGTAAATGTTGTGTTGTAAAGGATGTTCCCCAGCTAAAGGTGTTAACAAAAAGTTTTCTGTGGTCATCTATAAAAATCTCTCTGCATTTGTTGTTTCCTATGCCACATCTCATAATGAACGTTTTTGAGATATTTACCCTTGGGCCTAGGTCTCGCATAAACGCTACAAAGCCATCCAGTAATCTTTGTAATCCCACTTGAGCACGACACATTAGAATGGCATCATCTCCATACATTAATGATGCTATGGCTCTGCCATTAATTGTGGCAAAATCTTGTCCTGTTTGGATCCATGCTTTTTCTAAGCCATTTGTGTAGAGATTAAAAAGAAAGGGGGACAGGACACATCCTTGCCTGACCCTTTTTTTTATTGGAAAGGATCCAGTACATTCTCCATTAATATTGTGGCGTACTCTAGCCTTGGCGTTCTGGTGAAGATGTTTCAAAAAGTCTTTAATGGTATAATTTGCCCCCAGTTCATGAAGGACTCCCCACAGCCTCTCATGTATCACACAGTCGAAGGCTGCGGTTAGGTCTAAGAATGCTAGGAATAGCCTTCCTTTTTTTAGATGGACATACTTTTCCATTAGGATACTCAAATTAAGGCTTTGTTCAACGGTTCCCAAACCTGTACGAAAACCGTATTGGAGGTCTGACAGTATTTTATTTTTCTCATCCCAATCTTGTTATCTCTCTAATAGAATGCGCCCTGCACTTTTTGCCGAGGAATCCAATAAGAATATCGGTCAATAACATATTGGGTCTTGTCTATATCCCTTTTTAAAAATGGGGACTAAAATGGATTCCGTCCAAGTCTCAATGTACTTAGAAGAGCAGCTAGCCCTTATTATTTGGGTCAGTATTGGACTCCAAAGGTCTACATTTGAATTATATAAATCTATGGGAATCCCGTTGGGGCAAGGCGCCTTACTCCCCCTTGCTTGCCAGTATTGCCCTTTTAACCTCTTCTATAGTGATTTGAATTTTATTTGTGAATGTTCGCGGTGGAAAGGTATTTTCCTCGCCACCCTCATATGAAGTTTCTATTGAATTTACCGAATTTTGATTACTAAAGATTGTGGTGAAATGTGCCACCCACTGATCTTCCGTTATTGCTATTTCTATGTTGGGGGTTTCCCCAGGGTCTAGGTAAGGTGCCCTTAGGGCCCTCTAAAAAGCCACCCCATCCTTGGACTTGGCGGTTTTGTGTAGGGTCTGCCAAAGTTCCTCTTTTAGCACCCTTTGATTGCATTTGTATATGCTTTCCTTGCCTCCCTTTGTGTGGTCGGGTTCCTAGGGATACTGTGTGACTCTCTTTTCAGTTGGAATATGCTTTGGTACATCTTGAATCAAAGCAACCTTTGACCTTTCTTGCAGGATTACTGTTTGTTATCCATAGTGTTTCATTTATTATTCTTGTAATCTCTTGGAAGGATGCCAAGACTAATTTGTGTGTTGTATTTTCATTTAAAATGGCTTCTATTGCTGAAATGCTTTTTACCACTATTTTTGTGTTGCTTCTAGTGGGTCTGCCAGCTGCTATTTTAGGGCATATCCATTTTTCCTTTTCATTTTCAACTGTTCGGAGGGATAAAAGATTTTATAGTCCTGCTTAGTTTGGGGGGGGTCAACAATTTAAATGATATACTCAACGGGAAGTGATCACTCAAAGTGGTGTCATGTGTTACAAAATGGCTCGTTTTTGATGCTAGCTTCGAGGAAAGTAGAATATAATCTATTATAGTACAGCACCCTCAACCGTTAAATATGCTCTTAAAGGGCATCGGATTAATACTTAATTCATTAGCATATCCTAAATCAAGATCACATGTCATTTAATTTAGGGTGTTCCCGTACTGTGTATGTGTAAAATGCGTTTCACATTCCCCATCTTCATTCATGATACCACAAACATTAGTACCATTTTTAGGACACAGTGCAATGTTAGAGTCCCCCCCAAATGGCATACGTGTCCCCTCTTTCTTCTCTTAACATTCTTTCGAGAAAATTTGACAAGTTTGCCAGAATTCCAGATATCCTGTACGGGGGTGCGTTGTTATAAAGATTTACCAGTACCACTCGTTGCTTACTCCCCATACACATCTCCATCAGCTGGTAATTTACATCCTCAGTATAATTTTCCCGATATTTAACATATTAGACACATAGATGGCTAAACCCCACTTTGCCCTCCCATGATTTCCTCCTACTACGGGCATATGATAGGTACGATATCCATTCATGTGTACGGGCTCCTTTATCCATGTCTCTTGAAGACATATGATTTGTACCCTTCAATAAACTCACACCACTCTGGGTTACCTATCTTAGTTTGTAAGCCTGCTACATTCCAAAAAGTCACTTTTCAAAGCTTATTATCATAATAATGTGTTCCTTTTAAAGTATTTACCTCTATCACAAAATTGATAGGGATGGTCTTAGGATCTGACGCTGGATATCTCTCTGCCATTTTTATCAGAGGATCCTGAGGGCAGGTTGTCTCAATGTGGGGTGTAAAACTACTGTTTATAGATATGTTGCCTGTCTTACAAAACGATATTCCTTTGACTCCTATTTCTAATGGTGGAATGTTTGCGAGTCAATCTTGCTCTTCTAGGCTAGACAAACTTTCAAACCTTTTTGCTGTTTGGATATTGAAATTAAGATTAGTTTTTATCGGGTAAGCCCAGTTCATGTTACTTAATGGGACGACATTAATACTTCAGAGGCTCGTAAAGGTGCTCCCTAGATGCTTCAGTATTATTTTTACTAAATATGTGGAAGCAAAAGTTAGAACCACACAATCCCCTTTTAGTGCTTTTTGGCTTTTTGGGATTTCCCCACCCAGGCTGTTCTTCTAACCATTTTAAATTCAGGGAGCAGTGCTCCATCCAGGCCTTTCCTAGTATTCAGCCAGTGTAGGGATTTGTTTCTCAGAGTCTCCCAAGATTCACGTTCTTGTCCTGTTAGCTAAGGAACATTTGTTAAAATTACGATATATGGGGTTGCTTCCAGAGGGAGATCTAAATAGTGGGCGTTTTGTCCCATTTAGATCTGTATGGAGCTTGGGAGAAGAGGGCTAGCATGGGAGTGATGTGCAGTACGCTCATTTGGCTACTCTGTGGAATATTCCGTTCTTCCCCTTGTCTCTTACGATATTGCAGTGGAAGTTCTAGACTTGGAGAAATTCTTGGGGCCTTTATTCCTAATAGGTTGTTCTGCCTTTCGTATCTTAAGTCATCTGTTTCTCAAGTGTCTGTAGTATTATTGCTTACTAGCGTGCTTGGTGTTCCCATCAGTCTCATGGTTGTTAATTTGGGAAATCTGCATCCTCTGAGAACCTCGCCTTCACTAGTCTCCTGTTCAGTACATGCTGTATTTGTCTCCTGGAGCTTCCCTAAAGTTATTTCAATGTTCTTTAACCTCTTGTCCATCTTACCCAATGCTTCTTTGAGCGTGGTTTCTAGGTCTTTTATCAGGGTAGAGATTTCTTTTGACTCGCTCTTATTTTATTGTCGCTCCTCCTGTGGTGTTTTTTTTCGTAGCTGTCCTAATTGGGGCCGATTTGTTAATGTTTTCCGCTTTAACACCTTTCTCTGTTGTCTAGAGCTTGGTGTGTTAATCACTAGGGATTCCTCGTTTTTAGACCCATTTCCTCCCTCAGGGTTTCTCACACGTTTTGAGGGAGGTTGATATCCTCCATCCTCATCTTCGGTAACCCACACCTGATCTGTTTTAAATTGTATGCAACCATTTATGGGGGGTGATTTAGCAGTGGGAGTATTTTCTGTCCTCGTTGTACCCTGAGCGCTTGCTGTTTGATTTCCCCCCCTGGCTTCTACATTCAGAGTCTCTTCCACAGTGCTTATTTGCTTCTCTATTGCCCCCACCGCGCCCGTCAAATAACTCAACAATGAGGAGGGGTTATTCGGGTCCTTTTTAGGGTCCGACTGCTTATGTAGTCCTTTACCAGGTTCTGCCTTTCTTTTCCCCATATCAGTAGATAA
Organism: Lissotriton helveticus; assembly: GCF_964261635.1. Lineage (NCBI taxonomy): Eukaryota > Metazoa > Chordata > Amphibia > Caudata > Salamandridae > Lissotriton > Lissotriton helveticus. The sequence continues at coordinate 510,680,112 of NC_136072.1, read as the reverse complement.
TACAAAAAGTACTTTCAAGAGTTCACCAATATTTATCCAATTATATTGTTCTGCTACGTAGCAAGGGTATATAGTTATGATCCAATTGCCAATGGGACTTCTGTGGATAGGGTGGATCAGGTACTCATAGAGCTGCCACGAAGAACTTTCAAATAGTTATTCGGAATGTGGCGACTAATGTAAAAATTAAGCATTTTGAGTTTGTTGTTTTTGATTATGTAATTTCGACTTCAGGTACTCACCAAACCAATCCAATCAAGACCAAGGGGACATACAACAGAGCCAAGGGGGGGTGGCCCAGCCCAACCTCCTCCGGTCACCGGCGGGCACAGACGGGCCCGCCCTGGGCCCGGGCTTCGCCTGCGAGTTGCTTTTAAAGGGCCTGGGCCAGGGCACGCAGCAACAGCGTCGGCGCCTCCAGGTGGTGTCAGGGACTTCTATATGTCGTAGTCCTCTCCTCTCCATGTGACAGCGTGCAAGTCAACAACAGCGAAGCGGCTCCCACCGAGCGGGTGGCGCGAGTTGCTTTTAAAGGGCCGGGCGCGCTGCAACAGCGTCGGTGCCTCCAGGTGGTGTCAGGGACTTCTGAATGTCGTAGTCCTCTCCTCTCCCTGTGCCAGCGTGCAAGTCCACAACAGCGAATCTGCTCCAAATTTCCAGTTATACATTGTAAAGAAACAAGGGAACCCCAGTAAGGTCTGCCAGGGACCTTGGGAATTAAGCTATTTTTAAGAACAGTGGTCCCTAGAGAAACAACAGTACAAAGGGGGGGGAATGTATATAGACCCCGTCAGTACTATATTTGTATAACTTGTCCAGCCGGACAGAGATCAGATATTTAATATTTTAAATTCAAATAGGCACAATACAGGCAAAACAATGTTTAAGTTGGACACAAGCCTACATCCAACTAAACCAAGAGGGACAAACAATGAAGAACACAAAAGGCTCAGGCAAAGCTGTAGGTTTGTTAAACACACAATTTTCAATGTAACAAACAAATTGCAAGAGAAAACCTTTACACATTAAATGACAATTTAGAGCAGTGTATAAGGTGTATCGGGTGTCGATGGCGTTTCGATCCATATATACAAGAAATGGATTGTCATAAGGACATTTAGAATAAGTATGCCTGTGTGCAATTGCCTATATTAACTGAGGTACAATTAGGAGAAGGAAAATGGGGAAAAAAAGAAAATACTAATAATTAAAAGAGAGCACTGGTTCAGGTACAAACATAAAAGTAAAATATGGACTAGTCTGTTTCATGTAGCAAGGTTTGGGTACACCTCATAAATAGAGAACAATTACACATTTGCCTTAATGACAAGGTCTGAAGGAGCCCGTGCGAGTAGACAATAAAAACATGGAAGGAAGGAAAATGCATACACATTCAGCGCTGGGCTGTGTGAAGGTGCCTAAGAAATATTAAAAGGCGAGCGGGGAAGAGTGAATGTGCGCGCCTTACGTAAGTTAAGCCGTGAATAAACACTTATAGGGAGACACATACATGTTGGCAACTTCCGCATGGATAGTAACAAATATGGAACTGAGGGCATGAATGGTGAACAGCCAGAGCTGAAGGAGAAAAAATAGAGGAGCTATAGTAAGGGGGAAAGAAGGAGTTGAAATAGATGCCAGAGAATGAGCAGGCAGGTGCTTACCGAGAAAAATACAATCAGAGGTGCTGGGGAACCGGACCGCTTAGAGAATCAAAGGTAATGGCGCGGTATTAGTGAGACCTATACAAACAATAATAATAAGGAAAAAGTAAGGAGCGTGCAGAGCAATCGCTTTGAAATAGAAATTAGTGAGTAAAGGAAAAGAGGACTTACCCATTCAGTGATGGGAAGGGGAGGGCGCAATGGCTTGAGTTTCCCTATTGCATGCCCATTTGCCGCAGAGGACTGCGATGGAAAGGGGCATATTTACAAGGTGGCGTTAAGCCACGCAAAGTAGCTTAGCTCCACCTTGTAAATATGGAAAATGGTGCTGTGTCACCGGAGCCTGAAAAAAAGTGACGCTCTTGTGGCGGTGAGGGCTTGTAAACATGCCCCCAAATTTCCAGGTATTCAGGCTCATTGATTCAGGATGCAGAATTTAGAATCACAAGCGCTTTTATGGCACGCTGGTTTTACCAATGGAAACCCATGTCAATAAAAAGACAATACTGCAGCTCTGGACTTTCAATCAACAACTACATGCACTGAGACTCTTGTAGGCCCGAGTCACAGTGACTCAACTGTAGTGCACAATTGCAAAGCCTTGTAAAAGGAAGCTATAGAATGGGGCACTGCATTCTCAGGAGTATGGCCCTGACTCCCTAAATTATAAATATATATCTAATCAATCTGAAAATTGTTGGGTCCCTGCAGATATTTGTAACATGGTGAGCATATCAATGTAAAATTGGGAATTATTGCATCATATAGGAAAGAATGCTCTTGCCTAATACCTCAAAAATATAAAATACTTCATCATTTAGGGCCATATGTAGGTAAATGGCATTTACCGAATCGTAAATACCAAATTTTACCGATTCGGTATTTACAAATCGGTAAATGCCATGTAGGTAATTATTCGGTATCAATTACCGAATCGGTAAGATTCGGTAATTATCGATTCGGTAATTACCGAATCAGTATTTGCCATTGATTCCTATGGGCCTTGAAGCCCATAGGATTCAATAGTAAAAAAACTGATTCGGTAATTACCGAATCGGTAAAATTGTGGAAAAGTAAATTTTGTCATGTTCTGTGTCCCTACGTGTCATCCATCATATGTTATGTGTGCATGATTAAATATGCATATGTACTCCCCATGTCTGATTAATGACGCAATTACAGTTGTGTCCTCCTCTAGTATGCCAGTTTCCAGTCCTCGTGAATACTACGAATATCAGGCCTATGTAAAGCTACGTTGCCACGTTTCTCAGTGTGCACGTTATTCTATTATAAAGTCCCCGTTTCTAGGCCTCAAAAGGGCCTGGACACCAGATTCAGCTCCTGTCTCCTGAAGCTTCGCTGAGGAGCCATCCAGCCCCCACCTGTATCCTCGACCCTTCACTTACTTCCTGCCTCGCAGTGCCCGGCTCAGCCTGGCTCAGTCTCTGAGTCTGCCAAAGAATATGTTATGATTCCAGTTATCAGTTCAGTCCTCCTTCTCTGCATTCCTAAGCTACTGAACTGCATCAATAGTTTCCGTCATTGTCTAGCCTTCACGTCTCCACGTTAGAGAAATACTGCATTTAATGGCCATTTAATATTCTTCATCACGCACTACATGTAGAATAATGCATGGTCCAGTCTTAGAATCAAGTTAGCCTTTCCCCTCCTAACTTCTAGTTTATATCAACATGTTCCCTAAACATCAGATACTAGATACTGTTTAGGTACATGTCGCCCTGACTCTCCAGACTTCAGTCTCTGCTCCTAGCACAGAGTTCATAGCCCCCAGCTTCTCCTAGTAACACGTCATTGCCAGTTTGCGCGCACCATCAGGTTAGAGGTCCCGGCTCCTTAGGTAGCCCCCTCCATGGTTTCCGCCCCATTCATGACATATTCTGTTACGTTTGCATCACATGTCTATGTATACGCCCAGTTACACCTACTTTCGCCCTTATCTTTCGCGACTGCTACGCGTCACGCCTTCTGTTCCACCCACTGCTACGCCTACTGCAATGTAATGCTATGTGTTTGCGTTATGTATATATGCTCATGTATTGTTATTAAAAGTCAGCGCGCTCATCCCAGACGGAGCCCCAGCAGCTGCTGGGCCCTGTCATCCTATTCCTATGCAGGTTGTCCTGTTCCTGTCCTTATGCTGTATTAAACCTGCAAAACTCCTACTACCTCGAATCTTGACTCTTATTTATTGAGCTATCTGTTATGATATATGTCTAGTCAAAAATAGGGTATTATTTATTTATTTACCACATAATGGCGCCCGAACAGGGACTTGCCCTTTCCCCACGCGTCGGTGAAGCCACGCCGACCCCCTGACCCTCTGCAGTCGTGACGGAACTCTTCTGTGCACCGGCAGATATTTCTGCTTCAAGTATCCCTCAGGCCCACGGAGGAGACGGAGGAGGCGGTCCAGCATCCAAACGAGACGGTGGAGGAACGCGGCGAGTCCCGACCAGAGCCCAAGCCAAGAGTCCAAGGTCCGAGGTATCCGGAGGCCCACCCGTAACTGAAGTCCGAAGTTCGTCGTCCGTCGTCGTAGCAGTCCAGTCCGAGGCTTTCCGTTCTTGCTGCCCGGTGAGTACCATTACTGGGGTAGTATCTAGACAGGGTCAATCTAAATTGACTCTGGTCCGTGGGTTGGTGGTACACAGACTCACAAACGAAGTGTTCATCTAGGTGGATACGGGTCTTGATGCGTCCCTTTATGGGACCGGTATGTTCCGTACTGTTTCAGCAGTGCATCCAGTAACTCTAGTCTGTTCCGTTCTCGAGAAATTCTTGTGTTTCTGTTCTCAGTATTCCAGGTAATATTCTGTCCGAACTGTTATGTTATGATGTTGTTCAATGTATTTCCAATGTCGTGGTATGCCTGAATTGTTTTCCCAATTGTTATTGTTTCTCGTGTACTGTATTGTGTTCCGATTCAAGTTTACAATGTCTCTCTTTTCGAGATTACGTCAGTTAAAAACTAGAAAGGGTTTGTTAGAAGAAGCAGTTCCTGTTCCGCCGAGGGACAGTCCAGGTCACTTTATGTATCAGAAGCATGGCATAAGCGCCATATTGTATCTAGATTTATGGGTAGAGTATACCAAACAGTTAGAAGAAAAGTATAGATGGCCCGTATCGGGTACATGGGATGCCGAGTGCATCATGCGAGTAGAAGAGGCATTATGGAAAAAGAAAGCCAGACAGTCACAGAAAGATGCCATCGAGTTATGGCGTAAAGAAGCTCATAAAAGAACCGAAAAAGAAATCAGAAAGTCAGAATTAAGTAGAGAATCCTTAGAACGAGCACAAGAAAAAGAACTAATCGAGATAGGTGAACAAGTTAAAGCCGAACAGTCAGACAGACAGAGGCATGCCCTTATTAGGGGTATGTATCCTCTCCTTGCCGAGGGCTTGCCAAAAGCGACCCCGGAGGCATCCAGTAATCTCCCGCCACCTTTAGTTCCGACCAAGCTACGTCACAAACAGACCGCAGCTGATATTTTTATTTCGTCCTATTTGGACGACACAGTCCCAGAATATGCAAATCCTGTTCGCGCTCCGCCAGTCCCTGTAAATCAGGCACATCCTGCTCCTCCAGACACCGGGGCACCCCATGCAGTACCTGCTACGGTACCCCCGGTCCAGCCAGCATTTCAATTTCCCGCTCCGCCACGAAGAATATCAGTCGACGATTCTAGTCTAGGGGCCGCAGGAGGAGGTCCTCCTCAAACCCCGCCGCCACGCAAGCGTTTATCAGCACTCGAATTACATGCTCAAGCATCACAGCGTACTCCCAAGAGTAATAAGTCTGTTGCAGAAATCAGGCAAGCCCTTGGCGAATGTGCCTATGACCCAGTCCCAGGCGAGAATAATATGGTTTTATATTCAGTACGCGTAAGGAGGGTGACCGAGTATCTAGTCACCCTACCCAATATGAAAGAAGATCTAGACAGAATATATCGTTTCATCCGTACAGGGGATGATCCAGAAAGTATTAGTGATGCCATGTCTCAAAGGAAAGCTGAGATCCAGCGTATGATATTAAAGTTTTTAATTAACTGTCTAATAAGAGAACAAGATTACCCGTCTAAAGATCCGGCCGAAATGAAAACCCTGACAAAGTGGAGTGATAATATAGCCGAGGGTAAGCACAATACCATTAGTGCCATGGAGAGTATGTACAAGAAAATCCGTAGAGAAATAATAAAGATACACGAACAACGTAAAGCAGCACAAGTAAGCGAGAAAGAAAGTAACTCTGATACTGAAGAGGTAGAGGACGAGAATCCCGCCAGAATAGCGTATGTAGGAAAATCTAGATTTCCAGATCGCCATTTACGCCTAGAACACAAGTCAATTTTCCATCATTCAGCACCAGAACAAGGTTCCCTAGAACAAGTATTCCAAGCTACCGATTACATTCTGAAATCACGAATCGGTTACAGTGAGTTAAGTACCATGCATGAACAGGAACTAGCCCGATCAGCAGTCCGATGGATTACTGATTCTACCACTTTTCCAGACGAAATAGTGGCACAAATGTTTCTGAAATTGCCCCCAGCCGAGCAGCGACTGGTGGGTATGTATATGATCCAGCACCTCATTACTCTGTATGAGGGTCAGCACTCTGATCCAGGTCCGTTACATGATATCCTGAACGAGTTACTCCAGTATAGATGGAAAGGTCTAGGTACCGATTTAATTAGTGTCATTCTAGAACAGCGCCACAAATATAGAACGTTTCTGAACCCGCATTTCGTTCATGTCTCACCCCCAGAAAGTAAACCCTTTTACATAGAAAGACAGAATCCGTTACGAGAAGTGCATCCAGTTAAGACAGAGGACGGGGAAATGCAACGAGTGTTTGTATACACCCCAATAACAAAGATGGAACTCCTCGAAATGAAGAAATTAATTCCCTGTCATGACAAAGATCCAGCAGGGTTCCATAGAGAATTAAAAGACATGCTCCGTATGGGAGAATACACTTACCCAGATATCATTAAAATGTTAAAGGTCCTGTTGCCCGCAGGGGTGTATGAAAAGCTAAAGGAAAAAGAATGGGAGGTGGGAGAGAAAAAGATCGATTGGGCAGTTCTAGAAGCTGAAGATAAGGCACGAGTACCAGGTACCGGTCTTGGAGATAAATGTAAAGAATTACCAGAATTATTGATTCAAGTTTTACCTAGATTATTGACAACGAGAAAAGAAGACTGGGATGCAATCTCAGCCTGTAAACAAAAGCAAGATGAGGATATTAGTGATTTTTATTCTAGGTTTGAAAAATGCTTTAGCATCAATAGTGGTCTCAAGACAAGTAGCGAGTCATACCCTCACCTTTTCGTTACTAAATTAGTCGAGAATTCAAGTCCACCAATTAAAAACCGAGTTCTGAAAGTCGAAAGTACCTGGCAAGCTAATACTCCGTCCCAGATGCTCCAGATGCTCCAGTATCACCAGAATAGAATCAGGGAAGAGCAAGAACACGAAAGAAAACGTATGAAAGACACGAAAATGAAAGTATTAGTTGCACAATCTGTTCCTCAAGACAGTCAGAAGAGGGGTCCGAATCAAGCCAGTCATCCTGCAGCTCCCGTTAAAGGGAACTGCAACTATTGTAAACAGCCAGGTCATTTTATAAACGAGTGTGCAGTTCTGAAACACAACATAGCTACCGGTAAAACAAAAGAAAGACCACGTCCGCCTAGACAAGAGCAAGTTTCACAGACTCCTCAGCCACAGAATGCACAACAGACAGTTACAGTACCGCAGCCTATCGCTGCAACACAGCATGTTACATCGCAGATGTACCAGTATGCACAGTCTGAGTATCCAGAGTACCAGCAGTATTCATGAAACAGCCTAGAGAGGGAGGTAGGCTTGCCTCTCATCGAGATACCTGTAGATCAAGAAGGTCCCTATGTTCACAGTCAAGTATTAGGGAAAGACAGAAAGTTTTTGATTGATACAGGGGCAAGTAGGACCACAATTAGTCACGCCGAAGTTCCAGGGGCTCCGCTCTCAGGCTCAAGAAATGTTTCCCTTGGATTTTCAGGAAAGCCTATCGTAAATGAGATTTCAAAGCCAGTTACTCTAGAAGTAGGTCCATTGTCCCGTACTACTGATCTGTTACTTACTAAGTCATGTCCAGAAAACCTATTAGGCATTAAAACACTGAAAGAGTTAGGTGCAGTTATATGTTGTTCCCCCGAGGGAATACGATTGTTCCTACGTGACTTCAAGGGTCACTATGTATTACGAGATTTTGATTCCAGACTGTCTAATGTTCCACAGCATTTATGGGCGCAAGGTCCAACTGATGTAGGTTACATGCAAATCACACCCCATCGTGTGACTCTCAAGCCAGGTGTAGTGTTACCACGAATCAGGCAGTATAGATTGCCACCTGAGGCTGTAGCAGCCTTATCCAAAATTATAGACGAGCTCATGGCTCAAGGAGTAGTTGTAGAAACTGACTCCAATGTATGTAACTCTCCGATCATTCCAGTTATGAAACGTACTGATCCAAATGCACCCCCAGTATATCGATTAGTGATTGATTTACGAGAACTTAACAAATGTATTATTCCTCAGTACCCAGTTGTCCCAGATATCTCTTCCCTATTGACAGCCATTGATTCCGAAGCCATGTTCTTTACAGTAATAGACCTCAAGAACGCATTTTTTAGTGTTCCCATCCATCCAGACAGCCAGTTTCTTTTCGGATTCTGTTTAAATGGAAGGAGCTATATGTTTACACGAGCTCCTCAAGGTTTCACAGAAAGTCCTAGTATTTACAGTCAAGCACTTAAGAGACAACTAGACAATATTCACATGCCAACTGACACTGCCCTGCTCCAGTATGTCGATGATCTATTGATCACAGCCCGTTCTGAACGTGACTGCGAGCGAGCGTCACTGACGGTTCTGTATTTCCTGGCCGAGATGGGGCACAAGGTGTCCCCTTCTAAACTTCAATTCTGTGTCCAGCAAGTGGTATACTTAGGACACTTGCTGTCCAAGAGGGGTAGGCAGTTGACACCAGACCGTATCCAGTTAATAGCGAGTCTTCCTCAGCCCAAGACCCAGAAGGAGGTACGTGCCTTTATCGGCCTTACTTCTTATTGTAGACAATGGATTCCCCAGTATGCATTTCTAGCCAAACCACTGATACAGTTAACGACTCAGGAGGCAGCCGCATCGACTGTTCTCCCTTGGACATCTGAACATACACTTAGTTTCAACGAGTTAAAGAAAGCTTTATGTCAAGCTCCAGTTCTAGCCACACCGAACTACAGTAAGCCTTTTACACTTTTCGTCACCGAACGTGAAGGTACAGCATTATCTGTTCTCACACAAGATCAAGCAGGACAATACAAGCCCTGTGCTTATTTTTCGAGCACATTAGATCCAGTCGCCCAGGCGCTGCCTGCGTGCCTCAAGTCAGTTGCAGCCACAGCACTAGCTATCAGACAAAGTGATTCCATAGTCTTAGGACTTACCTTGACAGTACAAGTTCCACATTCTGTGGAAGTTCTTTTAAACCGAACACAAACTCAGCACTTGACAATTGCACGTCTAACAGGTTATGAATTAACACTGTTCCAGCCACACATAGAAATCAGACGCTGCAACGTCCTGAACCCTGCTACACTGTTACCATCAGTTAATTCAAATCCAGCCACACATGATTGTGTGGAAGTAGTTAACATTACGACAAAGCCAAGACAAGACCTGACAGACATTCCGTTACTAGACCCTGACCTGACACTTTATGTGGATGGTTCATGTATGAGAACTAGTACAGGAGAACTAGTCGCCGCGTATGCAGTGACTACTGACACCGAAGTTATTGAGACACACCGTATTGACACTCTGTCCGCTCAAGCAGCAGAGCTAGTTGCTCTGACACAAGCCTGTATACACGCCAAGAACTTGAAAGTTAATGTTTACACAGATTCACGTTACGCATTTGGAGTTGTACACGACTTCGGAGTGCTCTGGCAGGAGAGAGGTTTCATGACTTCCCATGGAACCAAGATTCAGCATGGTCTCCTTATTCAAGCCCTGTTAGATGCCATACACTTACCGACATCTATTGCTATCATGAAGTGCAAAGCCCATACGAAAGTTACTGACATTATTTCTCAAGGTAATGATCTAGCAGATCGCACAGCCAAGCTTACAGCACAGACTCCAGACATTCCAGTTAACATGACACACACTCCAGATCCGATTACATGTATGACAGTTAAGGACCCTACTCAAGATGTCATAGATATCCAGTTACATGCTACTCCCGATGAAATCAAGAAATGGTCCGAACAAGGAGGGGTCCAGACAGATCAAGGATGGTTAACAAAGGGTAGAGCCACATGGTTTCTCCCCGACTCTATGGTTCAAGTCATTATCAATTCCGCACATAGTCCAGCGCATTTAGGAGAAAAAGCTATGTTAGACAGTATCCAGAACATTTGGTTCAACAAGCATTTACGAGCTGCAGCCAAGCAGAAAGTCCGTACCTGTATGATATGTTGCCAGTTTAATCCAGGTAAAAGTGTCCCGGTGGAACAAGGGGGTTTCCAGCCCCCTGACCACCCTTTTGAAGTCCTCCAGATGGATTATATTCAGATGGAGCGATGTCGAGGTTTCAAGTATGTCCTTGTAGTTGTATGCGCTTTGTCCAGGTGGACAGAAGCATATCCAGTCCCAGATTACACAGCCGCGACCACTGCCAAGCAGTTGGTTCGTGAGTTCTTCCCTCGTTATGGACTCCCTAGAGTCGTATATTCTGATAACGGCCAGCCATTCTCCTCAGAGTTAATGAAGCACGTTTCCCTTTTGCTAGGGTACCAGTGGAAGTTCCATTGTGTACGCCATCCTGAAGCAGCCGGTCTTGTTGAGAGACACAACCAGACTCTGAAAATCCGAATTGCTAAAATATGTAAAGAAAAAGGTGTGGACTGGCTAGTAGCTCTGCCAGTCGCTTTATTTTATATGCGCATGGTCGCACATTCCAGATCAGGTCTGTCCCCGTACGAGGTCGTATTCGGCCGCCCCCCAAATATGTGGGGTACTCCTAGACCCCGAAGTATTACCGATGTTTCAAGTAATATGCTGACAGATTACCTAGCTTCCTTGATGTCTGCCCTCAACTCATGTCGTTCACAGGTTGCTGCCGCATTTCCAGACAATACCGAGGTGGCACCGCATGAAATCGTTCCAGGATCCATGGTGATGGTCCGCAACTTTGACAGATCAAGTCCGCTGGAGCCTCGTTGGAAAGAGCCCCGACAGGTCCTCCTCACCACCCGTACAGCCGTGAAGTTGGAAGGACGCAAGGGCTGGGTGCACCTTTCTCATGTTAAACTTTTTAATGGACTAAAACCCGTCTTTAAGAACATTTCCCAGGATTCAAAGGATTGCCAGAATATTGCTCTCAAGGACTGTCCCGCAAAAGACATTGCTACAACCCCTCCCCTGTTAGAGAAAACTCCGCAGCAGGAGTATAAACAAAAACTACGGTCTAGTAAAATAAGTCAGCCAGTTTGATTGTCTAAGTCCTCCCCTAGGTGAAACGGTTAGACTGTTTCTGACATGTATAAAATAGACTCCCATAGTGAGAGAGTTAGTCAAAACTCAATCCGATGTATCGTTTTTCTATGTTTCATATTGTTTTCCAGCCTTATGATTTCTTGCACCAGTTATGCATTTTACCTATGTTTCCCAGTTTCATATGTAAATAAGTCTGCTAATGCTACAGTAGAGCACACGTTTAGTGATCTGCCTCCTCACGAGCTGTCCTACTGCCTCGCTATGCGTAATAACTCATTTATCCGTATGTTACATTACTCACACCAGACCAGCAATGCCACTAATTGTTGGGTATGTGGTCGACTCCCCCCTTTCCAGATGCCGAAGGGAGTTCTGCCACTTTTTCCTTATCCATTTTCACATAATGGTTCGTGTGGAGCATGGTCCACGTTAACGTCATCCTCAACAGATATGTCTTTTCTTAACAGCACATGTTTCCCAGACAAGCAAGGTCCCCCCCACAGAACAGGTTTAGATCTAGAAAATGAAGTGTATAATTTAGGTAATTATTCGTCGAATTTTATGGTCCTGAATGTTCAGTCTGATACTACTCCAGACTTACCTGCTATTTCAGTACTACCAGTCAAAGGCGAATTATGTGTCCGAAATAATGGTTCCATACATGTAGGACATAGTGATTGTACTACTGTTGTCAAGTATAGTGACAGTGGGAAATCTATTTTCAAAGCTTCACGTCATTCATATTTTATTTGTGGTCAGACCGCATATGTTCGTCTGCCCCTCGATTGGGAGGGAACCTGTTACATTGCCTTCCTACTGCCACCAGTTTTTCTAGCCCCATCTGATTATCATAGAAATACACATCTAGTACATACTAGACACAAGAGAAACCTCCCGATTGTCGATTATACTGAAACTGCTGCAGAGCAATTCATTGATATCGATAAAGGTGTTTTCCCTTATTTAGGCACAGTTGTAAATAGTAAGCTAATTCGTAGGTTAACAAGAACCCTTGAAGCTGTAGTAGATGAGACTGCCTCCGCTCTAGGTAACTTAACCGAAGAGCAATCCTTTATGAGAATTGTTGTGCTCCAGAATCGTCTCGTCCTTGACGTCATACTGGCCGATAGGGGCGGGGCCTGTAGAGTCATCGGATCTAGTTGCTGCATTTTCATTCCAAATAACGCGCCGTCTGTTTATTCAGCTATAACCAGACTCCATAAAATTGCCCATCTGATACACCAAGATCCAGACACCTGGACATGGTCCGGTTGGTTCTGGAATATAATTTCCGCATGGGGATGGAAAATATTGTCCTTTCTAGGTATTGCAGTAGCGATCATATTTAGCTGCTGCCTCTGTATACAATGTGGCCCTGCGATTTGCGGCATGTGTGCTACCTCTTGTATTCCTAGTCCCAAGCCCCGTTCTAAATCTCGTTCCAAGACAATTCGAGATGAACAAATGGTACTGTATGAAATGATAGATGGTATCATGAATATTGATGTTTCCTGATGGAAACGTAGTGACAAGGAGGGAATGTGGAAAAGTAAATTTTGTCATGTTCTGTGTCCCTACGTGTCATCCATCATATGTTATGTGTGCATGATTAAATATGCATATGTACTCCCCATGTCTGATTAATGACGCAATTACAGTTGTGTCCTCCTCTAGTATGCCAGTTTCCAGTCCTCGTGAATACTACGAATATCAGGCCTATGTAAAGCTACGTTGCCACGTTTCTCAGTGTGCACGTTATTCTATTATAAAGTCCCCGTTTCTAGGCCTCAAAAGGGCCTGGACACCAGATTCAGCTCCTGTCTCCTGAAGCTTCGCTGAGGAGCCATCCAGCCCCCACCTGTATCCTCGACCCTTCACTTACTTCCTGCCTCGCAGTGCCCGGCTCAGCCTGGCTCAGTCTCTGAGTCTGCCAAAGAATATGTTATGATTCCAGTTATCAGTTCAGTCCTCCTTCTCTGCATTCCTAAGCTACTGAACTGCATCAATAGTTTCCGTCATTGTCTAGCCTTCACGTCTCCACGTTAGAGAAATACTGCATTTAATGGCCATTTAATATTCTTCATCACGCACTACATGTAGAATAATGCATGGTCCAGTCTTAGAATCAAGTTAGCCTTTCCCCTCCTAACTTCTAGTTTATATCAACATGTTCCCTAAACATCAGATACTAGATACTGTTTAGGTACATGTCGCCCTGACTCTCCAGACTTCAGTCTCTGCTCCTAGCACAGAGTTCATAGCCCCCAGCTTCTCCTAGTAACACGTCATTGCCAGTTTGCGCGCACCATCAGGTTAGAGGTCCCGGCTCCTTAGGTAGCCCCCTCCATGGTTTCCGCCCCATTCATGACATATTCTGTTACGTTTGCATCACATGTCTATGTATACGCCCAGTTACACCTACTTTCGCCCTTATCTTTCGCGACTGCTACGCGTCACGCCTTCTGTTCCACCCACTGCTACGCCTACTGCAATGTAATGCTATGTGTTTGCGTTATGTATATATGCTCATGTATTGTTATTAAAAGTCAGCGCGCTCATCCCAGACGGAGCCCCAGCAGCTGCTGGGCCCTGTCATCCTATTCCTATGCAGGTTGTCCTGTTCCTGTCCTTATGCTGTATTAAACCTGCAAAACTCCTACTACCTCGAATCTTGACTCTTATTTATTGAGCTATCTGTTATGATAAATGTCTAGTCAAAAATAGGGTATTATTTATTTATTTATACCGATTTTACAAGGGGGACAGGGTGTCACTTTGACACCCTGTTGCACCCCTGATTCTGGCTTGTGTGCCATGTGACACACATACATGCCCTTAGGGCATGTATGTGTGCCACATGGCACAGGTATACATGCACAGATGTGCATGTACACAGGGATTCGTTATTTACCATGCAATAGTATTTCATGGTAAATAACGAATTCCTAAGGGCCTGTGGCACTGTTTCCAGTGCCACCTACATCCCATATTACCGATTCTGTACATTTACCGATTCGGTAATTTACAGATTCCATAAATTTACAGAATCGGTAATTTTCTGGCCCCCTACATCTGAAACTACAAATACCGGTCGGTAACGGCCGAAATCGGCCGTTACCGACCGGTATTTGGCCACCTACATATGGCCCTAAATGCCTTGATAAACCTCAGCATGATCTATTCTTATCTAGGAATCGTGTGGCAGCCGCAGTGTTTTAGAGTATGGTAATGGTACATTGCACTGCTATAGCTTCGCCTGCATACTTATTAATTTATTTTAGTTTATCATTTTTATAAAGCACACTTGCACCCTGTTGGTTTTAATGGTGCTTGCTATTAACAAGGAGCAGACTAACAAGTGGATGGAAACTGAACAAATAACCATTACACACCCTTCTGCCTTCCCAGAATGAATCTTGAACTCAGTAATGGAAATTCCAGGGAATAAGAAAGATATTGGTCAGGAAATTGTCTGAATTGTGTTGGAAACCTTACCGGAAAGTGACACAGAGAGTAACATAAATGGGATAACATTCCTTATCACGACTAACAAGAATGCAAACGCTCAACATTCTTCTTTATTTTGTTTTTGCAGTTTTTAAAGATCACAAACTTGGCCCAAAGGCCTTAAAGCTCTTCACACGAGAACAAACTAATATTACACAGGGTCAAAATGTTTTTGGGGGTTTTTTAGGCACAGGGAGAACCGTTGATCTGAGCAGTATTGCAGAATGTTTGGGCAACGACAACACTCGAACCAAGGGGGCATATTAACAAGAACCTCGTTAAAATTATCGCTGTAAATCGGCGATAATGGGCTTGCTAATATGTGTTATAGAATTCCAATGAAGCCCAGGTTAGATGTTCTGCACATCTAACCTTGGCTTCTATTGGATTTCTATAACGCATATTAGCAAGCCCATTATCGCCATTTTAGCGCCAGGAATAAAACAGCGATAATTTTAAAGAGGATCTTGCTAATATGCCCCCAAATTCCAAAGTCGGCAGCTCTGGCCCTTAGGTCTCTTGCAACAGCTAGCTACTGAAAGACCTAGAGGAGCCTCTGCTCCAAAGAAAAAAAAGTTCCTATAGCTTGGTACGCAGGCAACAACTGCTTGAGAAACCCTGGTGCTCTGCCACCCACTGTGTGAAGGGCAAAGTAAGGCTTTGAACGCCATCAAAGCACAAAGACGATTGAATAAGGGTGTTACTGAGTCAAATGTGCACTTCTTCATAATGCTCCAGTTCACAGTGTTGTAATTTTTATCATCTGGACCATTGATTTTCTTTTCATTGCTTTTCTTGTTTGGTTAAGGTTCATCCTGGCTGACTTCAATTCTTCTTTTGTTGATCTCAAATGTTGGCATCAAATACACCCTTTTGACTTCAGGCTCGTCACATAAATATAGACAGAGATTGAGCAGTCAAAAAATCCTAGTGGGAAACATGGATGGTTTGGTCAGTCACGGCCCGTACAGGTAAGAGTGGTGGGGCAGGGGGAAGTCACCAGATGACTGAATAAGAGGAAAAAAACACTTACCTTGTGCCCGCTGCATTGCTGAGGCAGTGGTTTTCTTTTTTTAATTTTATTTTTCCTATTCCATTGTCTGCCAACTCCCCCCAACCCTGCCCACCCCACTGCTCTCACTTGTACCGGCCGCGCCTGTGTATGGTGTGTGGCATTACCTATTTGGGAGTAATTACCTATTTCGGAGGAGAAAATAGGATTGCCACCCATAATGGGAAGATACTGATTCTTTCTTCCTTGTTGCATATGGTGTGGTGATGTATATAGATAGGGTGAGAATGTTGTGAATGTTGATTGTGTGATAGTATTGTGATCTTTGTTTCTCTCCAGGTGGATAATAAAATTATGTGTATTTGTATATAATATTTGTATATTGCTGGACATTACATGTTTTTTATCATGTTTTTTCCTTTTTCTATTTTCTTTGACCTATTTAAAAAAAAACTCATATATAAAAAAATTGTCTTTTTTATAAAGAATGGTATAGAACCTTTGATGTATTAGCAAATGAATGAATTATAATATAATGCAATAAAATGTATACCTTTTCGAAAGAATGCTATGTATGGTTTAACATTTGTCACCAATTTGAGGCATATTGACATTTGGGGCCAGATGTAGGTCACCAATTACCGGTCGGTAACGGCCGAAAATCGGTAAAATCGGCCGTTACCGACCGGTAACCATGAAATGAGATGTAGGAGCCCAATATTTACCGACTCAGTAAATATGAGTCGGAATAATACCGACTCGGTAAATATGAGTCGGAATAATACCGACTCGGTAAATATGAGTCGGAATAATACCGACTCGGTAAATATGAATCGGTAAATTACCGAGGCGGAATCTACCGAATTCTATTATACCGAATTCTTATTTTCCGAATCGGTAAATAAGAAACGGTAAAAACAGGCCATGGAGATGTAGGAAAGCCCAAAAATACCGAATTTGCTGAAATTCGGTATTTAAGAGTCGGTATTTACCATGGATTGAATGCAGGTGGTAACCAGGGGAGGGTCATAAAAAGAGACCCAAAATGCACCTCTGGAACCATAATGGCGGCTTTTTACGTCATAGCAAGACGGCAAAGACTACAGGCAGCAGGAGAGAGAGAATGGCAAAGGGAGGAACAAGTGTACAGGCAGAGGATAACACTGTTCCAACTGACAGAGCCTGAAATACTCCAGAGGTACAGGCTACATCCCCAAACCATCAAGGACTTGATCAGGGACCTACAACCACTCCTGGAGCACCCAACACACAGGGCCCACGCCATCCCACCCCATGTCCAGGTGCTAAGTAGCCTACACCTGCTGGCCTCTGGGAGCTACCAGAGTGTGATAGCTGCAGTCGGTGGTGTGTCCCAGGGCTGCCTGTCCCGCTTCTTCAGGAGGTTTCTCGATGCAATGATGCAGAGGATGGGGCATTACATTTCATTCCCTGCAACACCAGCAGATTTAGCCAAAACCAAGACAGACTTCTATCACCTGGCACACTTCCCTCACATGATAGGCTGCATCGATGGTACCCACGTCCCACTCTGTCCACCTGCAGCCACAGAGCACATATACCGAAATCGCAAGTCGACGCACTCCATCAACGTCCAGGTCATATGTAACGCAGGGAATCTCATCACAGACATCGTAGCCAAGTTCCCCGGAAGTACCCATGATTCATATATTTTCCAGAATAGTGGAATATACACACGCCTACTTGCCGGAGAATTTGGAAATGGATACCTGCTAGGTAATTCACATTGACACACCATGACACTCACAGCAGATCTACGTCTCATGTACATGCAATTAATGTCATTCTTTCTCCCCCCTAGGCGACAGTGCATATACCCTGCGGTCCTTTGTGCTCACTCCCTACCTCAACCCATCCACCAGGAGTGAAAGGCGCTACAATGTGGCTCACAGATCTACACGAAACGTAGTGGAGCGCACATTTGGACTCCTTAAGAGCAGGTTTCGCTGCCTCCACAAGAGTGGAGGGGCACGGCAGTACACCCCTTTAATCTGCTGCAAGATCATAGCGACATGTGCCATGTTACATAATCTCGCAACAAAGGAAGGCACAGAGGTGGAGATCACACATCATGAGGACATTGATGACGACACAGAGGAGGCAGAGCCCCATGCTACGGTGGCAGCAGCAGCTACAGATGGGAGACTGAGACGGGAAGAGATTACACAGCAATATTTCTGAGTGAGTAATGATACACAGGCAGGCAAATTAATTTGTGTAAGTAGTTTAATTTGCACTACGCTACTGCATTGATAGCACACATTGGGCACACAATGTCAAACAGTCCATGACTGTGTTGTCACGGTTAACACCACTGTGACTTCTTCCTTGGGTGGAGGGCAAAGTCATTGCTTGTGGCCACGGACCACAGGGCGGGACTGCTGTGGCTGTGAGTCAATGTTCTCAGTGTGGCCTGGCTCACTTCCCCGACGCCTGCCGCTCCGACGTAAGTCTTGCACAGGAGTGCTTGCACCACTCCTGCTGGTGGACCCCTCACTTTCCAACACACAAGTGTCGCCTCCAGTGCCAGTCTGTTGAGCGAGCACGAGCTCCATTGCTGAGGTCATCCTGGCCATTCCTTCAGATAAATTGTTGCAGCACTGCACTATGGCATCCTACATCTTCACTGACCGTCTGCACAGCACGGTGGTAGCAGTGGCAAACCTGTTCAGGGCCTTTGTCTGTTGCCGCACATCCACACGGACCTTGCGTCTCTCTAAATGGTCCCTGTCCAACTTGTCACACAGGACAGTCATGCACTGTGTAATGTCAGATATGCCAGACGCCATAGACTGCATGCTCTCTGCCATTTCCCCTATGCCCTTGCCTACTGCATCTAGCTTCTTGTTTGTTGTGCGTGCCTGCCTCTGAACCCCCATCATCGCTTTTGCCTGCAGGTGCTGAACTTTGACCATGGTGGCCTCCAGTCCGCAGAAGACACCCTGAATCTGACGCACATCCTCTGCCACCCGTGGCCTACGCCCTCGGACACTGGCCCGCGTAACTCTGGGAGTGGGCAGATCATCGGTGTTGCCTGTTTCCTGTGTGTCACCCTCCACCTCCTCCTCCTCCGATGTTTCAAGTATTCTGCGAGGGGGCACATCACGGCACCTTGTCCTTCCCAGCACTGGGGATGGTGTTGTGGGGGTGGGTGAATGTCCAGCCGCTCCTGTCTCCTGACTCTCGAATAAGAGAGGGGACTGTGGAAGTGGTGATGTAGTCTCCTCTGGTGACACGGCTGCCTGCTCTTGGTCCTTCCCTCCATGTGATGTGCTTGGTCCTGCTCCTTCCCTCCTCTTCTCTCTATCCTCTGCTGTGCTGCGCATTGACTCTCCTGTGGACAGACATGGACATTGTGTCAGTGGAGTTGTTCACCTGTGTCTCATGATAAAACACACTTCTATTGCACCTTTGCCTGTCTCTCATTTGCCTATGCTAGTTGTCTGTTGGTCCCCTTGCTGCAATGCATGCTGACTGCTCTGAGGTATCTACACATGACTACATTTCCCAGGATGCATTGCAGGACATTAGTTAAACCTGTTCTGGAGTCTGAATTGGGCACACAGAGTGTGTGAGGGGAATAGGTAAATGGGTAAATGACAATGTACTTGCATCTTACCTTGTTTTTTTGCACCTCTTGCTGAGCTGTCTGCGTCCCCGATGCCGTGGATGCATTCCTGCTCAAGGGTGGATGCCACCATCTCCTCAATGTCGCTGAGTCTTGGGGCTCGGGTTCTTCCTCCCCCTGTTGCATCACTTTCCTTGCGGTGGGCAGCAAGTTTCTTCTTTGTAATTATGCGGTTGTCATACCACCGTTTTTTCAGGTCTTCAAGGTCACGGTGGGTGACACCAATGGCATTTACCTTGCCTTGTATTTCCATCCAGGTGCTGCGCTTGATGGATTCTGCTACATGCAGAGATAGCTTGCCAAAAATTTTGCTGTAATTGCTTGCCACCTCTGATACAAGCACATGAAGTTCTTCCTGGCTGAACTTCTGCTTCCTCTTGCGCTCTGCAGCATCCCTCTGTGCCTCCTGACTCTCCATGGCGCTGTGTTGGTTAGCTCAGGGAAGCCTGCTCCACACTCTGTCCTCCTGCTCTCCTGACTGTTGGTTTCTGCACCTGCATGGGCGTGGCCAGTCCCAGGTACTGGGGAGGGGTGCTTGGATCTGATTGGTTAGTTCCCCAGTGGATTTGGATTTGGGTGTGGTTGGAGTTCCTGATTGGTTCACAGGCTCACATGTTTGTCAGTTTCAAATTACCGACTCGGTATTTACCGATTCGGTAATTACCGAGTCGGTTTCTACCGACTCGGTATTTTCCGATTCGGTACTACCCATTCATTCCTATGGGCCATGGACCTGTTGGTGTGATTGGGTTTTACCGAATCGGATTTTACCGAGTAGGTAAATTCCAACTCGGTAAATACCGATATTGGATACCGACTGATTCCGAATCGGTAATTTTTACCGATTTTTTATCTACATCTCATTTTCCGATTCTGAAATACCGATTCGGTATGACTCGGTATTTTAGAATCGGTAAATGAGATTTACCTACATCTGGCCCTTGGAGTGTTGTGACTATTAAGGGGAATTCCTCTCTTGTTGTGTGTAAGATACTGATTCTCGCCAGAAAGCTAGTTTCTTTTTTTTTTTAAATATCTTTCTTTTTCTTTTTTCTTTTCAGATTTTAATTGAAATTGTCATATAACAAACAGCAAGAAGGGTGCAATCACTTACCCCACAACAGAGGAGGAGAGGGGTATTCACAGGCCGCCCTTCACACAGGGTGGTTACATGGTCATACTAGTATAATACAGTGGGATGGTAAACACTAATCAAATCAAATGGCACTTGTAAAGCGCACAGCTACTCCAAGAGTGACCCAGCGCTGTAGGTACTGTGACCACTGACCACTCCATAAGAAACAAATAAAAAGGCAGCATTAAATAGCCAGGTCTTTAATCTGCACTTGAAAAAGCACACATCCTTGGCAGCACGAAAGTGCAAAGGAAGAGAATTCCAACCTGCTGCGGCTAGTGCAGAGAAAGAAGAGCCTCCCCATCTCCTCCTCTAGTTTTGGGCACTACAGCGAGCAGAGCATTAGCAGAGTGCAGAGGACAAGCAGGAAGATGGAGTGGGAGAGAGACGCTTGGTGAGGTAACTGGGCCCTATGTCATAGTAGGTTCAATGGGTGAGCACTAAGCCCTTGAGTTACACTCTCTCCTGGAAGGGTAACCAGTGCAGTTCCTTCAGATAACTCTGAACAGGGGTGTGCCGGGGGATCTTAAGCAGGAGCCAAACTGCAGCGTTTTGAACCAACTGGAGTCTCTTGAGTTGATACAAATGGAGACCCCAGTATAGTGCATTGACATAATCCATCCAGATGTTATGAGGACGGGATTACAGTCTTCTGTCAAGAGACTGGAAGCAGGAACAGAAATATCCTCAGGGGCCAAAAAAACCAAAGCAAGTCACAACAGCATTCTCTGTCTGAGGTTCGAAGGACATGTTATCGAACTTCCAGTAGCTGCTTCTCTGCTAAGGCATGAGGAGCGTTGCCCCACTGCTCTGCGAGCAGTAATTAAAGGATATCTAAAATGATAATAACCAGTGTTTTTATCACTTTAGTTTTACGTTTCCAGGTGCAGGGCGGGGCTGAGCTGTCAGAGCAGGAGTCAGGGAGAGGAGTGGTTTGGACACTCAAAAGTGAGCATGACAGTTTGACCGGCCGTCTTCGGCCAGCTAAACCCTCAAGCGCACTTTGCATGTTCTCTAAACCAGGCTATATTACAGCCTGGATAAAGAACATGCCTAGGGTCCTATTCCCCATCTGAGCGTCAAACCACAGTGCTCAGGTCAATCACAATACTGTTGTTGGCTAGGGGAGTCAGGAGCCAGGGTGCTTCCTGGTTGTTGCTGTTGTGGAGCCGAAGAGGACGAAAGGTGGTGGCCAGCGTGCAGGTAAGTGGTTTTATTTAATTTACCACCCCCGCCACACCACCCCGTTAAGTAGCGACCGCCACTGTGAACTTCACTCCTACGATCCACACCACTGTGTTCGGAGTTGGGGGAAAAGGGGCAGAACTAGGCTGTATCCCACCGTCTTAGGGGGAGGGGAACCAAAGATCAGCACTTCCATTTTACTTGTATTGCACTAAAGGCTACCTTGACACATCCATTGGAATACTGCTTGACAGACACACAGAAAATATGTCCTGTGTGACAGATGTGGCCATCCCAAGTCATATGAATCTGCATGTCTTCAACATAAGAGATAACCTGCACATCAAAGGATTTCATTAAGGTTGCCAAGTGGGACATATATTCATTAAATAATGTAGGGCTTACGGCAGAACCCTGGGGATCACCAGATTTGAGAGGTTTGGGGTCCGAATCAAAAGGCAGCATCCATATAGACTGGAATCTGATGAAAAGGAAAGAGCCCAGCTAAGTCAACACAGTCCCAACTGTGCGTATGTCACAAAGACGTTCCATCACGATAGGATGGGATACCGTGTTGTATGCAGCCAAAAGATCTAATAGCAAAAAGGCGGCCAAAGAGTTAAGGTGCACTCATCTGCCACTGCAGCTAGGAACTGTAAGCCATAAAGTTTCAACTAACTCCCCCAGAACTTGCATGGCAACCTCTACTTCTACATGTAACTTTACCACCACCATGTAGAGGTCTATTACCGACCTGCATTCTCCCACTGTCAGGAACTTTCAACCATTATAACATACCTCAGCATGAAAGAAGGAAATACGCGTTACATGTTGGCAGGTTATAGTGGCTCTATCACACACAAAGAAGGGGGGCCTTGAGGAGATTTAAGGACCAGTGTGGGTGCACTCTCCTCTCATAAACTGAAACACACAAAAGAGCCCACGGGTCCAACAAATGTCAGTTGAATGCAGATGTGAACAGAGAGAACAATATAACTCAAAAGGAAAGAGGGAATAGCCCTTTTAAAGGACAACTCCCCTCACACACCAAGTGTGTCATGCTTCATCATAGGGGTGCCTCCTCCTGTCAGAACCTACTTATGGAGCGGGCTACACCCTCCTCTCTACGAGGAGGGAGCTCAGAGATGTTTTTTAATGTGGGCACAAGGGTTATCCTAAAAACCCTATGTGAGCGTGAGGTGTGGAAAAGCAAAGTGCAGTGCTGAGTGAATGTGTGTAAGTTAAAACAGCCTACAGAGGTAGCTACAAACTTTATTCAGCTCCCCTGTGGCAGGATTAAAAACAATAAGCTGTATAATGAGCCTATACAAATTCGAGACAGCTATATTAGAGAGATCAACATGTTTCAGCCTTGGTGACCTATAGAAGTATCGAGGCTTTCATCAGGATCATGAACCACAGCTACTGCTAAAGTGAAAAAGTGCAAATGGTGCAAATCAAAATTGGAAATAAAATTGGAAATAACAATGGTATCTTAATAATAAACCAGATACTTTCGTGTTCAGTCAGATCCACCGATTTCACCTATTTAGGTTAGTAAAGTAACCACATCTGTCCGGTACTACTAGTAAAAGATACAAACGACAACTACAAATGATGAGCAGAATGGTCCATCGCGTCTATCCTACCTTTGTGGTTGCTCAAGTTGAGTTCTGGGAGTAGTTTCCCTCTCACTGTGTTCATAGACCCACCTTTGAGGATGGAACAAATATTTGTTTCCCCAGGTCTCACCTTACATTTGCTTGTGAAAGGGCAGACAATTTAAAAGCTAATGAAGTTTCTGAATACACCCTAACTGATCTCCCCATACTCAGGCTATTGTTTCTGCTCTGGGAGCAATTTCATATCTCATTAAAATAAAGCACTGGCTGGGTAGTTCTCGGGGAGCTTTCGCAAACTAGCCTTTGGGAGCATCAAGGAGGGAAAAGGTAATTTTCTAAAAGTTGGCTTTCCTAAATATTAATTAAACCTCTGACTTTAACATTAGTTTGGAGTTTTAGTAAACATTTAAAATAGTGGTTAAATATTTGTTCTACCTGATCCAAACCCAGGGATAACATAATTAAACTTTTAATCAGGGGTTAGATTTCTCTTAGGACATCAAGAGGCTTCCACAGTGAAAATAGCTTTGAAAATAGCATTGAAGGGACATTGTAACATAAAAATGTTACATGTCCCACTTTTAAACAACATGCACCCTACCTTGTGGCTACAAGACCTATATGGGGTGACTTATTAATACTTAAAAGGAGGTATTTCCCCTTGTTAAAAGGGTTACTTTGATAGATTGGACTGCAGGTTTAAATTGCAGCAGTCAAGCTACAATGGTAGGCTTAAAGCCGTGTTTTCCTTTGTCACACTAATCGGTGGTTCAATAAGTGCTGCGGTCCACAGGTGATATTTAACTTTTCATCCATGGGTGTATTTCTTCACCATATACTATGGCCTCATAGATAAGTTAGATATACCACCTGGAAATTAGCCAATTTTTACATGGCTTAGGGATCAGAGAACATACACTGGTCTCTAGACAACAGTACCTCTGTGTGGAGAGACTAAAAACCAGCAATGAAATTCAGCAAAAAAATGGGGGTGACTGGTGACCACACAAAAATGGGCATTTTCCCACTGGCACCATAAGTGTCTGAACCTCTGAGTCATTGATGGAAGTTGATCCTTCCACTTTGGAATTTCTGGCCGTAGAAAACCCGTCTGACGGATGCAGCTCTGCAGAAAGGTTCAGAGGGCCATTGTATGCCCAACAACCTTCTCAGACAGTACCCTTCTATGAAGAGGATGTACATGGTCCTAGTCATAGACATAGATTAGCTGAGAGTGGGGAGCGTACCCCCAACTTCAATCCAGATGGCATTGTTGTGTTGGTTGAGGGGGGACCAATCAACATTATACCCTGATCATATAAACAAGCAGGTTATCCGCCATCCAGCTTATTGTCATAAACATCAAGAAGAAGGGGGTATCTGAGCACCGGTTAACATATACACAGGCACTGAAAGGATCATCTCCATTGCAGACATGTCTGAGAAGTCCACATGTCCTGGGGAGGTCTACACAGCAAAGAATACAAGGTTTGCATCTGCATGCAAGAGACTACAATGTTAATTTGTTCGTCACCGTTCCTACTCCCGCATTGATCCCATATTTCTTACACACTCCATCCTGAGGGGCTTGAGTTGGCCCAGATTTCAGACATCTCTATCTTAGACTACACCCATGTTGAACTGGTATGAACCCCACATGTGGCTTCCATACAAGGCTCCGCCCCTGGCGCTTGCTCCCCCAACTCCTGCCTGACCCGGTGGATATTGCCTCTGTTACGGAGGCAATCACTGAATACTTTGAATTCAACACCTTACCCAATACTCTCCCCAAAATGCTCTGGGATGGCATTACGACAACTATATGGGGTGTAACGTCCTCCATATCTATCGCCAGAATGCAGGAGGCTCGCCTGTTTGAAGGCACCCTCACTGCAGAAATCTGATCTTTGGAGCATTCGGATAAACAACACACCACAGCATGTGCCAAATGGCAGCTGGCAGTACTGAGAGGCCAGTTGAGGGCATACCGGGTTAATAAGGCAGAGAGATCCCTATTGGCACTTAAACAAAAATACTATGAGGGGGCAACATGGTGGGCGCCCTCTTGGCCCACAGGCTATAAATGCAATATGCCTACTCACACATCTCTTAACTGCTGGTGGGGAACCCCACGTGGGCATTCAAGGAGCCAGATAAACAGGAGGCATTTCAGGCATTCTATCTAAGCCTCTGTTCTAGTGATGTGGACAATCCAGTAGCCATTGATTCTTATCTAGGTGTGGGTTCATCTCGGGGAGTTTTGCTCCGTGCAATTCCTCGGAGTTACATAAAAACTCAGTGAGATTCTGCGGAGTTCCACCCACCTTGTGAGTCAGTAGGTGATCGGTTTGTTCAAGAAGACTGCAGTCTAGTTGTGCGTCATAGCCGGTGCCTATAGCCTTGCACTATGCAAAAAAGAAAAGGGCAGCAATCAGGCATTCAATTTGCAGGGCGTGAAGATTCAATTTGCAGGGCGTGAAGATGCATGCAGGAGGGCACGTAAGGGACACTTTTGCAGGGCGTGAAGATGCATGCAGGATGGCACGTAAGGGACACTTGAACATGCATGGTTCTGTCGAAATAAGCTCCTTCCAATGAACAAAGGAAAACTGTGCAAGAGAACACTGGGAGTCAGGTCTTAATAGGACATATTCCCTTTCCTGGCAGCACACCTGCCCATGAGACCTTCATTTAGAGAGCAAGCTTTTCCATCCTCTCGAGCCCATCTCACACAAAGGCCTGCCAGTGAGCACATTCACATTGACTCATAGTGAGTCGCGAAATCCATCCATGTCTGGTAGCCATTTATTTCTGGATTTTGGCAATAAGTAGTGCAACAGATGTAGTGCCACTGGGGCACTTTTCTCCTTAATTATAGCTGTATTTTAGGATTCAACAGAGTTATGTAGCACATTACTTGTTTTCATTGAGGTTCATTACACCTAGACAAACACCAGTGGTTTAAATTATCAGTAACTACATTAATGGAGCCGTGAGATCGAGGTATGTCAACTACATCTGGGTACCCCTGCAGAAAAGGGTCTTCAACACCTCAGCACAATACATTATTACAGCGCATAACACCGCATGTTCTCTTGATTTCAAGCGGACTTGCGAGTTTAAGATTAACTATGGGAACCCAAAATGGCTCAATGAGTTGAACGCTCCTTGCTAGAACGTGAGGTCGTTGGACAGGTCAATAGTTCGAATCCTAGCAGGTACAAAACTGTGACTGACACCTGTTATGCACAGCAGTTTACAAGTGGCGTGACGCTATGCTAAAACACGTTAATAGTGATTTTGATTTAAGGACCGGCAGACAACTACATATGGAGGGTATGCAAAAATAACATATGTGATTGCAGTGCCTTGTTATTCTCTTTCATGTAAAATCAATCCTTTTGTTTATAGCTCCGAGAGTGCACACGCACCCGGATATGGTGCTTTAGCATTCAGTACGCAAACATGGAGTGAGTGAATCTCTGCTTTTATCTCACCGGAGAGCTGTTAATTACAGGGTGGATCTGAGCACACCTTAGATAATCCACTGCTTCCTCTCCGCTCCCAGGGGAGACAGAAATGCCCTTCACAGGGAGGACAAAGTGTGTGATTGTCATGGGGGAGACTGCATGATGTGCAATGCGCTGCGCTGCAGCGTTGGGTTGGCGTCCCCCCCCCTGCTTAACAGGCAGGGATGAAGCACAGATAACTGTAAGACATAGGACATCACACACATGGAAGTGGGCGAGATTCATTTCCATGGGCCTTGGCAAACACACTACTATGTTCCTTGCTCCAGTTCCCTCCCTCAGACACACTGTAACTTTCCTCACCTCTTGCTGTGGTTGACAATAACGTCACCACCTTCCGGTTTCTGTTGACCACTATGTCTGCCAACTGTGTCTGAGAGCTGCAGTACGCAAGGTAGACCCAATACATGCTTTAATGAATAAACGCAGTAAACTCTGCCTCATGGCAGTTGGCAGAGTTTTTGCCAAACTCTGCATTCCAAGGAGCGCGGAGTGGGCAAAACTCTGCAAACTCCGCTGGTGGGGTGAAGTTTACCGCCTACCCCTAATCTATATTTCCACGTTTGCCCTTGGCCCCCCTTTGAACACCATGATCACTCAGGACCTTGAAGTTCCTTTTACAGTGGTGCAGCTGAGCTGTGCCTTAAGGGGCTACAGGTGGAGAGAACTCTGGGCCCAGATGGTCTACCGGTCTCCTTCTACATGCTTTTCGTCCCCCACTTGAAACAGCGCCTTCCTGAGCTCCATAACTCCTTTACAAGCAACATTGGAGTTACACAAATGATGTCTGCAGCTAAGATAATGCTCATCCATAAGCTGGTTAGAGACTGCCCTTTTTGTGCTCCCTATCAACCAATCGCATTACTGAACACTGATGCCAATATCTACACCAAAATGCTGGCTAACCTCCTGGAGTCCCTGCTGCTGGGGTTGATAGATTCCAACAAGATAACTTTAACAAACAAAGGAAGGGTACAGAAAATACGTCTTGCACACCTGGTGGAGAAAGTTCAGGCTCACAATATTCCAGCCTGCCTTCTTTCCCTTGATGCGGAGAAGGCATTTGACCGAGTCAGCTGGGCGTTTTTACATAAAGTTCTTTGCAAGATTGGTCTGGCCCATAATATGATTAGTAAAATCATGGCCTCATAAGCTGCGCCATGGCTATCATCTGAGTGAATGGTCAGGTCACCCAATCTTTCACGCTCCACAGGGGCACCGGCAGGCCTGTCCCATCTCCCCCTGCTTTTTACCTTTGTGGTAGATCCCCTGGCCATCTGCCCCAGGCAAAAGCGGTCTAGAGGCGACATTCCCTTTAGCAACAGCAACATACAATCCCTGTTATTTGTTGATGATCTTCTGCTGGCACTAATGGAGCCAGGTACCTCCCTTGCTTCAGTGGTCCAGAGTATGTGCTGATTTGAAACGGTCTCTGGATATAAGACTAACTAGACTAACTAGATAAAATCTCACATACTTAACTTGACTATCCCGCTGCAGCAGGTCCCATGCCTGGCGGTGCTTGTTCCCTTCCAGGGTGCAACCCGCTTAATAAAATACATTGGCCTTACTATAACTTCTTTCCTGCAGACTTGGCCCCGAGCCAATTGACCGCCACTTCACTGGGCTATCATGGAAGTCCTTCGGTGATGCAAGCCCCTTCATATTTCCTGGTTAGGTCAGGTAAACGTGATGAAGATGAATGTCCTCCTGCAATTGCTATATCTCTTCCAGTCCCTCTACATGCCTATCCCAGCTGACGACATCAAATCTATGTAGAAAGATCCTTGGTCCTTTATTTGGAAAGGAAAGCAGCCCTGCATTTAAAACAACTTACTGATGCTGTCTCAGAACCACAGGGGGCTCACATGCCCCAATCTTTTAGATCATTACTGGGCTGCTCATCTTCACTACATCTCCGGGTGGGGGTCAGGGATATTAAAAAGCACTAACTGCATTTGAACCAGGCAGTGGCCTAAAGACCACTGTCGAACCTGGCCTGGCTCCTGCGGCAACATCACTCCCGCAGTGCATACCTGGCGACCCCGACCCACACGGTCCTGGAGATCAGGGACAGGAAGGTGATTGGAGAGGCCTCGCCTCTTTCCCTTCCCGAATACCCCGATAGATGGCAATTCAGACTGGGTCACACGCTGATGGGACGAGCAGTGTGCGACCTCATTCGGACATGCAATTCAGACTTTACACCTGCCCTCACCCCAGGCTCTTTTAAAGATTGTGAAAAGGGTGACTGTAAACTCTTGCTGGACCTATTCGATAGTTTTCTGTTCCTAATAAATCTATCAGTATTTTTAGTTTTGTCACTGGACTCTGTTCCCCCTAACACTGCAGGTGCCATCCAATCTTTTATTCCCTTTGAAACACTGGTGTGTGATTTTGAGGGGTTTAAGAGTCTGATCTCCAAAACATTTAGGGGCTTGGTACAATGTCCGGTTCCACCCAACCGATTACGATGCGACCAAACACTGTCCGGTCGGAGTGCCATTGTTTCCTACGGGAGTCTGTGTTCCGACCACCAACCGGCCGTAACACAGGCCCCTATGGGGGAATTGGGTGTGTGCAGAAAACCCTGCACCCTGTTGCAGGCACCCCATTGTGATTACCACACAGTGCAGGATTTTACAAGGGGGTCCCTTGGTTACACCCCCAGCCCCCAACAGTAGTCCGCAGTATGAAGGGGATCCTGCTAGGGGCCCCCGAATTAACATTCCAACAGCCTTTTTGTGTCGGCAGGCTAACTCGGAAAAGCTGTTGCAAATCAACATCGTAATCGGTTGGCTGGAGACGTTTTAAATAGAGGTAGATGATGGGGTTCCGACTGAAACGTATACTCCGAGAGACAGTCGGAACCGATTTGGAATGACCTCATGGTTTACTTTCCGACCACGAACATTGTAATCAGTCGCGCGGAATGTAAACCGACCGAGTCGGTAGGAAGGGTTCTGACGCGGTCTAGGAAATTCCAACTGTCGATAGGAGGCTTTCCGCCTGACATCGTAATAAGGCCCATAGTGTTCTACAGCATTCCTGCATACTGCCCTGATATCCTTATGAGACTAAATGGGAACAAGATAGTACTATGGACATCTCCCAGAAACTGTGGGAACTTCTGTGGCGCAGGATTCCCACGACCCAAAGGAGCATCCCCCAGCAAGAATCAGACTATAAACTAATGCTACAATGGTATTACACCCCTGCACACTCACACACCATGTTCCCTTCAACCGCAGATACATGTTTGAGGTGTGGCACACATGGTGGTAACTTCCAGCACATATGGTGTTAGTGTCCCTCCATCACTAAGGGCCATATGTATCAAGCAAATTAGCATTCGCAAAGGCCGAAATTCGCAGAATTTCGGCTTTTGCGAATGCTAATTTGCTAAATGTTATGCATGAAAAATTTTCGCAGCAAAATAAGGAATCGCAAAATTTGCCAATCCTTATTTTGCGATTGCACTTAAGGAATCGCAAATTGTGCGATTCCTTAAATGCAATGTATCAAATTAAAATTAATGCAAAAATGCCCATAAGGATTCGCAAATTACCACCAACTTCTAGTTGGTGGTAAGTTGCGAATTCTTTTGAAAAAGCAATTTATTTAAAATCCAAAGGTGGCATATGACGCTCATACATGCCCTTAGGGCATGTATGTGCGCCATATGCCCACACATGTCATTTTCAGGCGTGCAGCAGGGTGTTCTTGTGACACCCCTGCACCCTTGAAAATATTCCTAAATTGCGATTAGCAAATTGCTAATCGCAAATTTCCCCTTCATTCCTATGGGCCTCCTGGCCCATAGAAATGAATGGGAAATTTGCGATTAGCAATTTGCTAATCGCAATTTAGGAATGTTTAGGAATCGCTAAAAAGAAGCGATTTCCTATAAACATACCGTTTTCTGATTTCTAAATAGCGATTCCTTAAAAATCGCTATTTAGAAATCGCAAATGGTGAGGATGATACATATGGCCCTATGTTTTTAAAGGAAATCCTTGTGCACATTAAGAGCATGCTGGGGTTTCCCATATCAGTGAATTACTGCACAATCATCCTAGGGGTTCGACGAGTCACACTTGAGGCAGCTACCCTTGAGGATTGATACCTTGTCCGCCACATGACTAGAGCACCAAAGGAACTTATATCGTTGGTCTGGAAAACACCATCTGCTCCTCAGTGGCGGCCTGGTTCACTCGTATGTGCCATATCTTGGCTGTGGAACAAATGTCACACAAGATAATGTTCTCTGACAAGAAATTAACTTGCCTTTGACAGCCTCTTATCGATTATATGTCTAGAGTGGAATGTCTGGGCTTCCTGCCCCCTTACTCTGAGCTCTTCAACTTTTTCATTAACGACCTTCCCTGACACTGTGGTGAAACCCTGGACACCGATGGGCCTTGGCAGGGTGAGTGGGTTCCCACTCTCCCCTCATGGGCCACCCGCCTATAGGCCCCCCCAGATGGTCTCTTCGCATGGCTAGATATTTTGCATGATTTCTGTTGCTACTTAACTGGAGACTCCACCCTCCTTTTAATTTTGGTTCTACTTCCCCCCCCTTTTCTCCTCATGGTTGGGCTTGTTAGCCCTCTGGTCCCTTTCTTTGGGTATGGCCGGGTAGGGCCTGACTTGCTTTCCTTTAGGTGCCCCCTCATCGATGTTGACCATTAGTATCCTGGGGAGTGGATGTATCTCCTAACAGGCCTGGCCATGACACCCACACCTTAGCTAATGCAACTACTGGGGCTCCCTCTTATACCTTTGCTTGTAAGCTTCATAACGTCCCCGGTCTTTTTCCCCACTTGTGCCTCTACCCCATTGGGCCTCTGTGGCCAGCACTCACTTAGTCTATTATCTTCAACCCTGGGGTGGCGACAGTTGTTACTGTGACACAACTGTATGTTTCAAGCTTGTATATGCATTGACACCGCTGTGGTAGAAGTTTATGCCATGCTATTGGAAATGTACTGTTTGATGAAAATCTAATAAACAGGTCCGAGTTAAAAACACAAGGTGCAGTGACCCCTGACTCCCTTGAGATGGAAAATCCTGGAGTTGGCCTACCTGGACCTCATAAGGCTAATACATACAGGCTTACAGGCAATAGCAAGGGGGTGAGTATATTAGTGCCACAGTCTAATATTGTGTGTATTGTTGTATATGTGACACTGATATTTCTTTCCTTTTGCCTTTTGTGGTCTTCATGTGGTTTTTCACCTGACGTTTTTGTGACCAAAGAGTATGCAGATGTGATGAATCCCCTTTATGATGTTATCCAGCAATTATGTTTAATTTGTGGGTCTGAAACTGTGGTATGATCCCTGGTGGGTGAGGGGTCTCTAGAAAAAGAGTCGGAGGATCGGATCTACTTGCTTCCTAGTAAACCCTTGTACGAAATCTGCGTACACACAGTCCTTTTGCACAATCATAAAACAAAATCATGAATCATTTGTTTGATTTTCACTAGACTAGACCAATTTTTGTCTGTATATTGATTTCTTATTCATTGTAACACGGTTGTAAGTTACTGGATCTCTAGCTTTGTGTGGGTGCCCCATGATCAGGAAAACGAGGATGCAAACAAAATATTCTTGGACTATTGTGTGTGGTGGGGTATACACCCATTACAATGCATTTTTTACAACGCACTACCATTACAACGGAACTTTTACAACGCAAATACTATTACAACGCATTTATTTACAACGCATGTTTTTACAACGCAGGTACTTTTACAACGCATACCATTACAACGTAAGTATTGGTAAGTATATAATTATATTTAAAATGTTATATGTTAGGTTTTTTTTAAAGGGGTATTTTTAGGGTTCAGGGTCAGTTTTGGGTTTTTGGGTAAAAGGGTATTTTTAGGGTTCAGGGTCAGTTTTGGGTTTTTGGGTAAAGGGGTATTTTTAGGGTTCAGGGTCAGTTTTGGGTTTTTGGGTAAAGGGGTATTTTTAGGGTTCAGGGTCAGTTTTCAGTTTTTGGGTAAAGGGGTATTTTTAGGGTTTAGGGTCAGTTTTCAGTTTTTGGGTAAAGGGGTATTTTTAGGGTTCAGGGTCAGTTTTCAGTTTTTGGGTAAAGGGGTATTTTTAGGGTTTAGGGTCAGTTTTCAGTTTTTGGGTAAAGGGGTATTTTTAGGGTTCAGGGTCAGTTTTCAGTTTTTGGGTAAAGGGGTATTTTTAGGGTTCAGGGTCAGTTTTCAGTTTTTGGGTAAAGGGGTATTTTTAGGGTTCAGGGTCAGTTTTGGGTTTTTGGGTAAAGGGGTACAGGGTAAAAATAAAATAAAATTAAATTTAAATTAAATTAATTAAATGAAATGAAATTAAATTAAATTAAATTAAATTAAATACAATTACATTAAATTATATTAATTTTAAATAATATACAATTAAAAGAATTATATATACTTACCAATACTTACGTTGTAATGGTATGCGTTGTAAAGGTACCTGCGTTGTAAAAAAATGCGTTGTAAATACATGCGTTGTAATAGTATTTGCATTGTAAAAGTCCCGTTGTAACGGTATGCGTTGTAAAAGTATGCGTTTTAACGTCATACATCCGTGTGGTGGTGATGAAAGTGTTGAGAAAAGTTTGAAAATTCCTCTGTATAAAGAAATACAAAAAGGTGTACTGGCCAAGTAAACGGGGCGTTTTTATTTTTCAACGGTTTCAGCAACAGTTGTATTAAAAACAACATCTATATTTAGCTCATACTGCAGAAAGTTGAGAACGGCTGTTTAATGTTTCATGTGATACCAACACACGAACCCAAAATACCACCAAAATATGTTGGTCTTGCCAAAGAGGCTGCCAGTTCACCTGCATTCAAGATACAACAAACCACGTGTTAAGCATTTCATCAGTAGCCTTTATATTGAAGGTTCCTAATGGCTTTACTACCTTGATATTGTTTCATTTATATCAATGTTCCTTAAATGGCAGTGGGCACTGCCACTCGTGTTGGGCAAAAATCTGTTTCTTATAATAAGCACTAAATTCAAAGGGCCTGGTGTGCAAGCAGAGAAGTTAAGCAAAATGTCAAATGCCGAAACAGAATCAAGATAAGCAAAGCCTCTCTGTAAAATGAAGCAGCTCTTTTAAATGGCCAATGCTGCAATGTAAAACGTCTGGAAGGGCGAGATTTTGATCGATACCTTATCACTATTGATCTAAACCCCGATCTGGTCGACTGAACCTTTGTTGCCTGTCATTGAAGGAAGAAAGTGCCTCTCTTACCAAGTTAGTTCACCCAATAAAGGACCCCGCTCCAAAAGATCACAAACAACTTCTAGCTTTCAAAAGTTTATTGTAAGGTTAGGATAAGCTGCAAATACAGACATCTCAGAATGAGATTCACGAGATACACAGGTCCAACTACATACATGTGCTCTCTGAAAGCCCTCAGACGAGCAACGGAAATTACCAGCACAAGTTCTAAGAATAATAAAGCTATCAGCATTGACGCATATTGAGATCTCTCCTTCATTTAAGTTGGAGGAAAACACACAGGTTAGGCTGTCCCTACCCTGCTCTAGATGGTATCCCTACTTAACCAAGTCTCAACCTAACAAAAGGTGTCAGCAGTGAATGACCCCCAAGGGAAGTCACTCACTCTTAGTCTCTTGGTGAAAACCTATAGTTCTCCAGTCATGACCCCTCTCTGCCTACCCATCCGCTCTCTAAAGGGTCCTCAGGCATCTGCTCTAACTCCACCCAGGGGTGCTGTCCCTAATACAAAACAGTCAACAACATTTGAGACGCCCCTCGTGAGACGCCCCTCACGTGGTGTAGCTTCTGGCTTTTTCCATGCTGCTTTGTATTGGGCCTCATACGTTGGAGTTGACCTTGCTTCTCAGACTCTTCTCCGGCCCGCTGATACCCCTTAAAACATTCCGGAACCCTCCTCCATGTCTGGGCCGTCTACTGAACAGACCTCTATTCATATTATTTATAATCGGATCCTCCCTTTTCTCTTGCAGACAGACATCTGCAGCCAAGAACCCAACTCTCATAGACTTCCAAAAAGGTTCGCAACATTTCTCGGCCCAGACATGTACGTGTAAATCAATGTTAAAACATTTCAGGCCTACAGCATTTCTCATAATAATTATAGCATTCAACTTCTTCATTAATTAAAGCATGTTAATACTCTTATTCTATTATTCAATAAACACATCTATAAATCATGGCCCATTAATGCAATGACCAAAACATTAGTTCAATCTATGTCGTGAAAAGAAACACCTTCCCCTTCCCTTCTAGCTCTGGCCCTGAGGCCTACCACATTCTGCGTTTAACCACATGCCATCTTACATTTTAGCAGCTACACGACATGGATTCAGGAATAATCACATCTAATAAAATCATATAGTGTCACACATTTCTGTATTAGTTCCACTTCTACTTAAATCTCTACATTAGCTATACATTCAGAATATAATTGCAGATACTACTAGCACTCATGGCATTTCTCCTCATGATTTGTGCTTACTACGGGTAAGTGTGATGCACTCATACATTTAGGTCAGTTTGCGCTCTCTCAGTTCCCCCCTTTGATGACCTCTCGGGGTCATCACTAACATTTAAACTGCAGTTATTGCTAGCATAACTTGTCTCTGCGTTTCCAGAGCCCTCAGACTCCTGTACTGATTATCTTGTATGGCAGCCAATCTCTGCAGCTGCTCTCTTTGGGCCCTTTCTGACCTTCTTGCTCTGTACCATTTGAATACCCTCACCAATCCCCACAATATGATCCCACAGATCAATAGTATGATGATAGGTTTTAGTATATACCACACAAAGCTTTTGCCTAAGGTGGAGATCCACCCTCCAACTTCACTCATTCCGTGGCCCACCTTTTCCCAGACATTTTCTCTACTCAAGTCTTCGATCTCCTTGTGAATATCAGTTATGTTCCTAATAACTTTCTCAAGGGGCTTCGAATTGTCTGGAATGTAAGTACAACATTCCTGGACCTTCAAAGCCTTACAGACTCCGCCCTCTTTTGCTAGTAGGACGTCTAACGCAAGACGGTTCTGAAGAACCATAGCCCTTATCGATTGCATCTCTCCTTCTACCAGCATTAAGGACTGAGCAGTGCTGGCAGACAACCTGTCGACGACTGTTGCCAGTCGTCTAATTTTAACATCATTAAGGATTAGTCCCAAAAGAGGGAACATAGCTCCAAAGACATCTCCAACCATTTCTGCATCTCCTATATCTCTCCTTCCCCTCGATGATGTCTTTCCCTCGATGATCTCTAAGTCTTGTGCATGATATATTTTGGGGAAGACAATTGCTAGGTAACATGATCCATACCAGTTGTCAGGTAGTCTCACGTAGGCATTTCTTCCACATACAAAATACACATTTGGAATCACTTGCATTTCCTTCAGGAAATCTTTAGTATAGTACTCTATATTGAAAGCATGTTCACAGCTGACTTCTCCCACGTATACATTTTCGTAATACGTTTTGGCTCGGTGAAGACATAGCTTTCCTTTCTGCGTCTTATCTAAAGCTATTGGACCACTACTACCCTTTCTCTTGTGTGCTTTCTCTTCCTCGGTCCAATCTGTTTTCCATTGTCCTGATTTTTTCAAAATCTTTTGTCTCCTGTAACGATCATCCACCTGCCCTATGAACTTCTTCTCGACTTCTGACACTTTGCATGTCAGGTTATTTCTACGGGCATGTGAAGTATCTAAGGTAATCCAAGGAATGAAGAACTTGGCCAGTCTGTCTTCACTCTTCCAGTAGTCCCATTTGTTCATCTGCTTATAATTTGGGACTTCTGGCAACACTGAATCATAGTTGGAGAAATAGTATTCAAAACTATCTCTCCCATAAAATATACTAAGCAATAAGCTACATGTAATGCCATATGTCAGCGGGAGGTGATGATATCTAATGCCTTCATCTACAGACGCCGGCAACTGCATGCAGACGTAACAGTCCTTAACCTCCATGGCATCCACGTATTCATATAAGAGTTTAGCATAAGCATTTGACCTAAAGTCTCCTTGGGACTCATCTACGTGTAACCTGCGGGCTTCTGCAGCTAATAACGCTTTCTCTTGAGTGTTTTCCCTTTTCTCACCAGCAACAGTGGGTGTAAGCGTTTCTACAGATTTCACATCAGTTACCTTCGCCTCTTCCTCATGTCCCTTTACATAAGAGATTGTTACCACTAAAGCTATTAATATTATCACTCCTACTATTAGTGTACCTATTATACATTTAGCTCTGCGGTTCTGGGTGCCGGCTTCCATTTCGTCAGACAATATAGCTCTCTCTTATCTTGGCACAAAGTTCCTTTCTTCACGTTCCTTTACAGTCTCTTTTTACTCCTTTTGTCTTTAGAATCCACACAACTGGAAGCTGACAACCTTCTTTGCAAAAGTCCTTTAACAGTTCAATAAAGACAACCCTAGCCCTTCTCCATCAACTCAAGGGAAGTTCCCTAATATTCTCTGCTTCCTGGGCGCTAGGTAATCTTCTTTTTTCTCTGCTCGCTTTATTTACAAAGTCCTTTAAGCATCTACTATCAAGTTTGTGCCTGCAGCTTCGATAGCAAAGTTCAGTATTTCCAAACGAAGATTGTGCTCTTCATGGGCTGTTATCGTTGTACCAAAGTCGGGGAATTGCAATTCTGAGAGAAACATGTGTTTTAACTTGCTGAGGCAGGGAGGTCTGGGGAGCATGAATGTTAGTGACCCTTCTTGTTCGACTCCGGGTACCAACAGTCGTATTTCCACGGTGACGATGGGCTCAGAACTGGACACCACCACCGCTCGAATCCTCCCTGTCTCCTGTTTCAAAGACATTTGTCGCCAGATATGTCCACTCAGGGGTGGAGTATCTTCTGCTAGGCACACGCACTCTTCTTGACCTTCTTCGGTCCGGTGCTTCAGCGCCCTGAGCACCTTCTTCCGGGTCTGAGTCTTCTGATATCGGAGGGAGGGTTATCTCTGGAGTTGACCTCAGGCTAGAGCTCCTTCTTTGCGGCCAATTAGCTTCTCCACGTGCCCTTCTACTCCTTCTCCTTCTTGTCTGTTCTCGCTCTCTGTCAGACCTGTCAGTGTCTGACTCGTACTCCCAGCTACTTTCTCCTTCTGTAGCGTCGTCTGTTTCGCTGTTGTACTGACCGTCCTCAGCTTGGTCAGACTCGTTCCCTGCTTCCGCTGGCACCTCTACAGCTTGGCTAGCCCCCTCTATGGCTTCTCGGTCCTCTGCTGGACGTCTATCCGAGAGAGGAGCTGTTTCTTCCCGAGGTGCTGGAACCCTTCGCGTATGTGACGCGTGGATCCAATTGGGCAGGCCTCCCACCTTCACAGCCGTATTCGCGATCAGGATGATCTGGAAGGGCCCACGCCAACGAACATCCAAGCAGCTTCTTCTCACATGTTTTTTCACCAGGACCCAGTCCCCAGGGTACAGGTCATGGCACGGGCCCTGGCACGATGGAACCTCGGCAGCCTGCACCTGAAGGGACACAGAATGAATGGCGTCAGACAGCCCCTTACAATAGTCCAGGATCATATCATCTGTGATATTTAACAGTGCAGTAGTTGGGACAGATGGCAGCCTCATTGCTCTCCCCATTAACACCTCATGTGGTGACAACCCCGTTCTTCTGTCTGGGGTACTACGAAGGCTCATGAGGACCAATGGCAGGGCGTCAGGCCAACTCAGGGTCGTTGAGGAACACACTTTTGCAATTCTGGCTTTGATCGTGCCATTGATCTGCTCCACAATTCCTGAGGCTTCTGGTCGGTAACTGCAATGCAATTTCTGATCTATGTTCAGAGCCGCACAAATCATCTTCACAAGCTCGCTGTTGAAATGCGTTCCCCTATCTGATTCCAAAGAGGCCGGCACCCCGAAGCGCGGAATGAGTTCCCTAAGCAGTAACTTGGCCACTGTGAGGGTGTCGCACCTACGTGTAGGGTATGCCTCAACCCATCTGGAGAATACACAAACAACCACCAGGACATAGCGGAGGCGGTTGCACCTCGGCATTTCAATGAAATCTATCTGCATTCGATTGAATGGACCTCCAGACCTTCCTATGTGACTCAGTGCAACTGGTGTTCTTTTCCCTACGTTCAGCTGCTGACAGGTCACACAACGCTGGCACACTGCTTCTGCTGCTATTCTAAACTTAGGATTGTACCAAGTCTGTCTAAACACTCTCAGCATAGCGTCTCTCCCTAGGTGTACGGGACCATGTATGTGTCTGGCCATTGGGCTCACCATCTCATTGGGCAACACTGCTCTGCCATCTGCTGAGACCCAGAAATGGGACTCACCCACTACACATCCTGCCTTTTCCCATGTTTCTTTTTCAAAATCAGGAGCATTTTCTTGCATGTTTGCCAGTTCGTCCCAAGTATCAACAGTTTCCAATATCATGGCTAATTCAGTCCTTACATTTATTCCACCCACTTCCACCTCTGTGAAAGAGTACCCTTGTTCTGCGCAATACCGCGCGACTTCGTCGGCATATCTATTGCCTTTCGAGACGAAGTCCTCATTTCTGGTATGTGCGGTGCACTTTACAACTGCGATACCTGCTGGACATTGCAACGCCTCTAACAACAGGCGCACAAACTCTCCATTGCGAATGGGAGAGCCTGAAGAGGTCATGAACCCTCTTTGAGACCATAACTGCCCGTAATCATGAACCACCCCATAACCATATTGGCTGTCGGTGTATATGGTGACTCGAATTTGATTGCTTGCCAAGCAAGCACGTGTCAAGGCAATAATCTCGGCTACCTGAGCGGAGTGTACTCCTTCCAGGCACCCAGCTTCTACAACTCCAGTAATTGTACAAACAGCGTAAGCTGCTCTCAACTGCCCAACTTCGTCTCTTACACATGAGCCATCGACAAAGAAAATTTCGTCTGGGTCGGTCAGTGGCTCATCTACGATGTCGGGTCTGGGTTTGGTGCATAGTTCAGTCACATCGAGGCAGTCATGGTCTGTACATTCATCATCATCCTCGATATCATTTGGGAGTGGCATCAAGGTGGCAGGGTTCAAAACAGAGCATCTCCTGAGGGTCACATTTTCTGCAGCAAGAATAACTTGCTCATAGCGCGTGAGCCTGCTGTTGGTCAGATGCTGTGTTTTGGTCCTGGTCATCAACAGTTCAACAGAATGGGGCACGTACACCTCTAACGGGTGCCCCATGACGATATTTTCACATCTCTCAATGCTGACACCCGTTGCAGCAACGGATTTGAGACATCCGGGCAACGCTGCGGCTACTGGGTCTAAAGTAGCCGAGAAATAAGCAACTGGTCTACGGGCATTCCCATGGATTTGGACTAACACAGACAACGCGCAACCTTCTCTCTCACAACAGTAAAGCAAAAATGGTTTATTGTAATCAGGCATTCCCAATGCCGGAGCACGACACAGGTCCTCTCGCAGCTGTAGGAATGCCATCAAACAGTCTTTGTCCCATGGTACCGGATCGCTCACCTCCTTATGCGTCAGTTTTTGCAAGGGCTTTGCTTTCAGTGAAAAGTTCGCGATCCACTGTCGGCAATAACCCACCATCCCTAGGAACATCCTGACCTCTCTCTGTGTCTTAGGCGCATTCATTTTCATGATCGCCTCTATCCTGTCTGGTGACACCTTTCGTTTGCCTTTCTCTATTCTGTGTCCCAAGTACTGCACTTCTGTCAGGCAGTACTGCAACTTTCCCGGGGACACCTTGTGCCCATTGGCAGCTAGGTGATTTAACAAAGCAATGGAGTCCTCCCTGCAAGCTTCTTCTGTTTCTGACGCCACGAGGAGGTCGTCTATGTACTGGACCAGAACTGACTTCTGGGGCAGCACTAGACTTTCAAGATTTTTCTTCAAAAGCTGGTTAAAGATCGATGGGCTCTCTGTATACCCCTGAGGAATACGACACCATGTTAGGACGCGACCTTCCAGCTTAAATGCGAAAAGAAAATGGCTTTCTTCGTCCAGAGGGATCGAAAAGAAAGCCTGACAAAGATCAATCACAGTGAACCACTCAGCTTGGAATGGAATCTGAAACAGTATCACTGATGGATTCGGTACCACTGGACAACACGAAACGACTATGTTATTAATCTTTCGAAGGTCCTGCACTATCCGGAATTTCCCATTTGGTTTCTGCAGACCCATAATCGGGGAGTTGCATGGACTACCCACGATTTCTTTCAGTATTCCCTGTTTAATCATGGACTCGATCACGGGCTTTATGCCTGCAATCGTTTCTGGAGTCAATTTATATTGGGGTGTTCTTGGGAACTCAGCATGCGGTTTCACTACAATTTTCACTGGGTCCACCCCTTTGACCAATCCAATCTCTTCCCCAGTGAAGTCCCATACTTCTGGTGCCACTGTCTCTCTCAAGTCCCAGGGGAGCTCATCTACTGTCAAAGTAGGGTACAGCTCCACGCATATTCTTGAGTTTGCAACTTTGAAGTCCGCGTCATCATCATTGGTCAATACCTCCACTCCCTGAGGTGTACAGTATATTGTACAATTCAATTTACACAACAGGTCTCTGCCTAGCAGACACACAGGACTTGAATCGCAAACCACAAACTGGTGCTCATCGCTGTACTTCCCTATTTTCACCTGTACCGGTTCTGTCAATTGGCTGGTTATTCTCCTGTTTGCGACCCCCACCACTTGTATGGTCTCTCCAGACATGGGCAGGTCTGGAACTGCAGCTGATCTGATCGTGGACCTAGTGGCTCCTGTGTCCACCAGAAATGTGGTGGGGCACCCTGCTACTTCTGCTTCGACATAGGGTCCCCTCTGGTCCACCTCCAAGGCTGCCCCGAGGGTGCAGTCTTCTCTTTCCACTCTCTGTCCGGTTAATGGGTCCACATAATAGCACTCTTCTCCTTCTACAAACAGGGGCATCTGTCTATAGGTCTTACCCATATTCCCTACTCGGGGAGGTTGCGGGAACTGGGCTCGGGGAGGAGCCCCCCCCCCTTTGAGCACCTTTCCCTGGTATGGCGTCACCCCTCTCGTAGGCGCTCTCTGGACCTCTTCCTCCTCTTCCTCTTGTTCTCCTATCTCTACATTGTAGGGACACTCGCGTTTCCAATGCCCCACCTCGTTACACTGGTGGCACCTAGTCGTTTTCTTCAAGGCAGCTATGTCCATTCTGGGTCTAAAGGTGGAACTCTCCTCATTGCCCTTGTTCTGACTGTACTGCTTCTTTCCTCCTGTACCTGTTCCTTGCTGCGGTTGCTGCTGTCCCCCCTTCCCTGCTGCCTGCATCTGTACCACCATCAATTTTTCTTTTAGTTTCTTAGCCTTGGAGTCTATCTCATCACAGCAGTACCTAGCATATCTCAGTATTTCGTCTAGGGGTCTATTTTGCCAACAAATCAAGTGTTGCTGAATCATTAAACTAATATCCGGTCTCAGTCCCAGGACGAACTTGGACACAAATTGCCCTATGTCTTTTGGATCCATTACATCCAAGCCGCTATACTGTTTAAACGCCTTCAGCAATCTCTCATAATATTCGTGGACTGTCTCTTTGGGTTCCTGTCTGGTTCGGTCTATTTTGACCCAATCTATGTCTTGCATTGGCACTTTCTCTTTCAGCCAAGTCATCACTCTCTCAAATTTTGCCATCACAATCTCGGACGGCCCATTAGTCTTAGCATCTCTCTCCGGCTCCGTTGTGGGCCACTCAGCGCTAACCTTGCATGCTGTCCACAGATCTCCTGGTACTACAATGTCAAACAGCGTGTTCAGATCTATCCATAGGACCTTTGAGATTTTTACAAATCTCTCAACTTGCTTGTACCACTCCACTGGGCTTTCCCGCAATTTGGGGAAGGAGGTGGTAAAAGCAGCTAAATCTCCCCTACTCCAAGGGACATGTACATAATTCCCATTTGCGACTTCACGCAAAGGGTATGCTTCTATTCCCTGCAGCCTTCCTGGTGTCGTACCAAGCGTGCTTCTCCTGACGGTCCCTTTCTTGGACCACCTCTCTTCCCACTTATCTAATGCCCTCCATGTCCTTATTCCAGTGATCAGTTCCCTTATATGCGTTTTCAGCCCGATCGTTCTCCTCTCATCTAGGTCTCGATCTGTATAATGTAGCCTGTGGTTACCCTGTAATGCTTTGGTTCTTGACAGGTCCACCATATATTTGCCTGCTAGTTCGACTAACTTCTCATGGATTGCTCTCGCTTTTCGAGTGATGTCCTTTGCCATATACAGTATT
Organism: Lissotriton helveticus; assembly: GCF_964261635.1. Taxonomy (NCBI): domain Eukaryota; kingdom Metazoa; phylum Chordata; class Amphibia; order Caudata; family Salamandridae; genus Lissotriton; species Lissotriton helveticus. Next base: position 510,636,953 of record NC_136072.1, on the reverse strand, counting down.
TCATCCTGCTCATACATTTCCATTCTTTCTAAAGGCAGGGTACCATCTATCATGTCATCCAGGTCTGACCTTAAGCTGGCGACATCGAGTCTCTTAGCTTTTATCTCAGCTCGCAATATGTCTTTCGAAGGGGGCTCACTGGTCTCCCTACCATCCCAACTCCGAGCTCTACGTTTGGGCTCGGGAGAGTTAATGAGTGCTCTCCCTTGCTCCCATCTCTCCAGGTCCCATGCTCGGCCATCCGATCTTGGAAGGTGATGGAACACGGGCCTGTTACCCCCACTCTCTCCTGCTTCTCTCCTTTCACCGTACGCCTCTCTGTTATTTTCCCTCTGGTCGCTACTCTCCCTTTGCCTAGTATCGCTCAGTATCCGATACGATCCTTCCTGGTTCCCCATATTCCCTGGGCTGCGCTCGTTTCCGTCATCACAGGGACTATGGTGCGACCTCTCACAACTCCCATTCAGTTCTCTGGTGCCGGGCACACAGTGGGTACACTTAAAGCTGTTTCTGTACTCTTGCGTTCTCCTCTCCCCTTCACTGAGTATTGGGCGCGCCACCCCTCCACTCCCGGGGCCCCCGTTTTCCAGGTCCGTTCTATCTCCACTCCGGGCCCAATGGGTGACTCCCCTACTATCTCTCTCTCTCCAGTCCCACTCCGGGCTGCTCTCCCCAGCCCCGCAGTGAGTCCGAGCTCTGCTGTCCTGACTTTCCCTTTCAGCTTCTGCAGCTATGATGCTCTTGTGAGCCTCCACTGCCTCATCCCACTTCTTCATGTACTCATTTAGCTCTTGAAAGGATTTTCGTCCAGATCCCCTCAGATCCACTGGCCATCTAGGGCCCCCGGGATCCCCTCCTGGGTCCCCTGCTGTGTGCATCGGGGTGCTCCACTCTCTGGGTATCGGCATCTGACTTGGGGAATTGATCGTATCGTTCCTCCTTGCCGTCTCTGCTCTTTCTCCGTCCTTCCGTACCCGTTCTTCCCCTCTTGCTCTCTCTGGGTCATATATCGATACTATAGGACCTATGGTAACAGGTACCTGTAGTGCAGCTGGTAATCCGTAGGATGTGGCGCACTCCGTTTCCGGCGCTCTTTGTACCACAAACCTCCCGACTACCTGTTGCACCTGACTAGGCTGAGACAGCTCTTTCTTTGCCTCAGGATCCCACTCTGAACTGGGAAGCGGTCCATGCTCTCCTGCATTGCCCCCCTTTTCTCTTTCACTATGCTCGACCTCTCCCCCTGCTCTATTATACGGGGGTGGCCTGTCTGTCAATAATCTGTTTATCAGGCTGTCCTCTGTTTCGCTCTCATCATCTTCTTCTAGGGGGCTTTTATTTCCGGGCACCTCTAACACCGGGTACAGTTTATTTACTTCCATGTTATGCACTCTCCATCTTTTAGCATCCGCATCCCACCTGGCATCCTGCACTGCCCTTACCGATCGTTTCACCCTTTCCTGTCGTCTGTTCATATTTTTTTCATGCGCTGCCCTAATCCATGCATCAAGGGCTTCAAACTGGGTCGGTCTAGGCAAGGGTCTCATTGAGGTCATGACTGATTTTAATCGATGTAACACCTCTAATCTGAACGTCCCGTACTTCGGGAACGTCAGTTCCTCATTTCCTTCCGTAATCTTACTCCACTCTGATATCCAAAGGATCGTATGCAGCCCAACATTCACTGCCATGTAACGAGCCGGCGTACCCTCCGGCGGGGCTTCTTCCCCTTCATCCGATCCCCGCTTCTCTTTTTTAAACGCCGCTCTCAACCATTTAAAACACTTCATAATTATGCGCACAATATCCAGCCTCGCTACTCTGTTTACTTCCTGATGACAATCCACCAATCCTAACGCGGCTTTGCTAACTTGGCCTATCGCAGCGCGGTCTTTCTCCAGTCGGCCAATCCCAGCTCGACACTTTCTGACGTCTTTGCTAGCTGGCCTATCACAGCGCGGTCTTTCTCCGGTCAGCCAATCACTGCGCGACACTTCCTGACGTCACTTTTCTCCGCTTCGCAGCAGCACCCCTCCTTTCTCAACTCGTCTCCCGGTCATGCATGCGTCCCATTCATACACCGAAAAATGACTACTTCCGACCAAGCGGTCACTTCCCTCGACTGTACGTCCACAGTCTATTGTCCATAGTAATTGTCAACACAACTGACGAAATGTCTATCGTCTCTCTGATAGGTTGCTTACACACACAGTAACCTCCGACCAGCGTCCGTTACTCACGCACTCACGCACTCACTCTTACGTTCCCCCTATCTCGGTCTTTCGGGTGATCAATGGTACCTCATGACCCCCTTCACACTATTTGACAATTACTCTGGGTGTCCGATACACCCGAACCACTTAAGCTCTCCTTGAACTTAAGATTTCCACCGGTTGCGCGCGCTCACAACCTGTTCCACAGTCACTCTACAGACATTCAACTCCGCCAGACATTACAACATAGATACAATACAAAAACACCGCAATCTAACACGCATGACCCTTTATACTCACTCTCGACCGATACTGCTGCTTTTTCTGTCTCACGTCATCCGGATCTTCTTCGGCGGGCGGTTCTTCCGATCATCGATCTCTAGGGGCCTTGGGGTAAGCTAACCTGGCCTAGGTCACCGTCCTCAAGAAGGCAACCATCCTCTATAGCTACCAACTGGAAGGGCGAGATTTTGATCGATACCTTATCACTATTGATCTAAACCCCGATCTGGTCGACTGAACCTTTGTTGCCTGTCATTGAAGGAAGAAAGTGCCTCTCTTACCAAGTTAGTTCACCCAATAAAGGACCCCGCTCCAAAAGATCACAAACAACTTCTAGCTTTCAAAAGTTTATTGTAAGGTTAGGATAAGCTGCAAATACAGACATCTCAGAATGAGATTCACGAGATACACAGGTCCAACTACATACATGTGCTCTCTGAAAGCCCTCAGACGAGCAACGGAAATTACCAGCACAAGTTCTAAGAATAATAAAGCTATCAGCATTGACGCATATTGAGATCTCTCCTTCATTTAAGTTGGAGGAAAACACACAGGTTAGGCTGTCTCTACCCTGCTCTAGATGGTATCCCTACTTAACCAAGTCTCAACCTAACAAAAGGTGTCAGCAGTGAATGACCCCCAAGGGAAGTCACTCACTCTTAGTCTCTTGGTGAAAACCTATAGTTCTCCAGTCATGACCCCTCTCTGCCTACCCATCCGCTCTCTAAAGGGTCCTCAGGCATCTGCTCTAACTCCACCCAGGGGTGCTGTCCCTAATACAAAACAGTCAACAACATTTGAGACGCCCCTCGTGAGACGCCCCTCACGTGGTGTAGCTTCTGGCTTTTTCCATGCTGCTTTGTATTGGGCCTCATACGTTGGAGTTGACCTTGCTTCTCAGACTCTTCTCCGGCCCGCTGATACCCCTTAAAACATTCCGGAACCCTCCTCCATGTCTGGGCCGTCTACTGAACAGACCTCTATTCATATTATTTATAATCGGATCCTCCCTTTTCTCTTGCAGACAGACATCTGCAGCCAAGAACCCAACTCTCATAGACTTCCAAAAAGGTTCGCATTTCAGGCCTACAGCATTTCTCATAATAATTATAGCATTCAACTTCTTCATTAATTAAAGCATGTTAATACTCTTATTCTATTATTCAATAAACACATCTATAAATCATGGCCCATTAATGCAATGACCAAAACATTAGTTCAATCTATGTCGTGAAAAGAAACACCTTCCCCTTCCCTTCTAGCTCTGGCCCTGAGGCCTACCACATTCTGCGTTTAACCACATGCCATCTTACATTTTAGCAGCTACACGACATGGATTCAGGAATAATCACATCTAATAAAATCATATAGTGTCACACATTTCTGTATTAGTTCCACTTCTACTTAAATCTCTACATTAGCTATACATTCAGAATATAATTGCAGATACTACTAGCACTCATGGCATTTCTCCTCATGATTTGTGCTTACTACGGGTAAGTGTGATGCACTCATACATTTAGGTCAGTTTGCGCTCTCTCACGTCTGAAGCCTAAAATGGCAGAATATATAAAGCTAAAATGTCTCTCTAAATCACAAGCAGTTTCTCCCTCCCTCATACATTAAATACAATCTGCTGATCATTTCTAATGTTCTAGACAAAGAATACACACAATGTCATGGCATGTCATTAGGTAAAAAGGCCATACTAAATGTTTTTTGCACAGTAAACGTGTCAAAATGTTATTTCTAAATCAGCTACTTGCAAATTATTTTCATAGGAATGATACATTTGAAACTTGCACACAGGTGCAGCTTGTTCAATTTTTTCAAGTCCACAAATCGTACAGTATGGTATCATTAGTGATGTCATCAATGATGTCATTTGAGATGTCATCAATTATGTCTTTTCACATGCCATGAAAGATGTATTATGTGAGGTCATGAGCAGTGTATGATGGTGGCACAGGTTATAGTTAGTTTACTAAAATCATTGAATTTCAGTGGTGTTATTTTTTAAACAGTTCTTATCTCATTTAATTTCTTAATTGTCTAACCTGACAATAGCATATCTTTAACCTTTGTTGTTGTAGTGAAAAAAGATATATAGGAATGTCATCAATGATGTCTTTTGAGATGTCACGAGTGATGTCATAAATGATGTTATAGAACATATCATGAGTGATGTAATATGTGAGGTCTTAAGAAGTGCATGGCCGGGGTGCAAGTAATAATTAGCTTTGCTATCTACAACTTGTGAATTTCTGTGTTTTTCTGTGTTCAAAACATTAATGTTGCCATTGACATGTATATAGATTTATAGTTTACAAAAATATCTTTCTATTGGGTGTAGATTTCCTATTATAATAGTAACTCCGATGGGGCGCTGAGGTTATTGTGGGCCATATTTACTACAAAATATTTGCTCAGACATTAGATCATAATATTTTGGTAACATATATGTGTGCAAGTCATTACAGATAAATAAGGAGTGATGTGATAAGTATGCTGATTTTACAAAATAGAGGTTGAGAAAAGCTCTGTCAGATCTAGTTTGAATTACTGAAGATTTTCTGGAGTCTTATTGTTGTGCCATTTCTACAGGAGTGCTTGCATCCTAGCCCTCTATGCTGTTGGATTTGGTCACCCAAGTGGGATGGAGCAGTCGAATTTACTTACACAAACTTTTGAAATGTTTGCAAACATTTTGTTGACCAATGCTTGTTAGAAGTTGAAATTAAAAGTGATAAAATCTTTGAAAAATAATATCTACAACACCCTCCAGTTGATTTTGCTCATCTTACACACTAAAAGTTCATAAAAATACGTTCTATGATTAGAACTTGGTATTATGTTTCTTTCGTGTTTTTTGGCTTTCTAATTTCATTGTTTGATGCTGTTAAATGCTTTACACTAAATTCCTTCGTTCAAGCCTTGCTGCTCGGAAGCCATAAACACCCAGGGTTTGCAAACGTGCCTGACTGGACCCAATAATGGTTTTGCAAGAGTATTCCATGATAAAGTCTCATAGCCATATCATATAATACACCCAGATCATCACATGAGACAATAAGATAAATAAAAGGATGTTCAAATGAAGATGAGTGAGAGGCGGGTATTGGGTTGGGGACCTCTGTTTCTGGCTGAGTTGGAATTGTGATTAAAGTTTTAATGGGAACCTAAATGGAGGTGTTTCTTAAATATTAGGCTACATTACAGTCTGTTGCAGTGACATAACCTGTGATTGTAATTAGTGGGAGAAACATGCAGGGTGGCTAGTCCACTGATTTGCTATTGGCAATAACAGATACAAACAGGTAGATTACCTATCAGTCTTCTGCAGGGCATTTGGGCTTGAGTGCCTCGTGAAGGATACTATTAGAGTAAGTGATCATGGGACTTCTTTTCTGTGAGGGCCAATTCAGACCCGTGATGGGTGCCTGGTTCTAGTATGGCCACAGAAAGATTTGCTTGGCCTTGTTTCTGAAAGAAATATATAGAAATTAGAATATTTTGGTGGGACTATATTAAGATTCTGTGAATCAGGTTTACATATTCGCCCTTGAAAATTTCTTTCATTTACGCTTCATATAATGGACCAATAGTCTGTGAGGTTGTACTGGGGGTTACTTTTGAAAACAGTAAAGGAGAGGTGCAGAATTTAGCATGTAATTGTGTGAGTATATTGTTTTTAACTGGTCTTTAATAGAGCCATTTAAAGGATTCAATTCAGGCAATTGGATGAATCAGGTCTCTTGCCTCCACAACTAGAATTGTCATCAGAAAAATTCATGGCCCTCAGAAATAAAAATTGCGCCTTTTGCTTTCAGAGCATATATTATACAATTAATTCTAACTTCCTCTTTAAGCAATTGAGAAGATTTACCACTGCACAGACCGAGCAAGCCGAAAAGTAAATGTCTTGTTTCTCCTTTGTAATCCCGTTCCTTCCAGCAATCTTTAAATTAACGCACAGTCTGATATGCAGACCTTATCCACAGCTCTGTTAATGGAGGGAAGCTAGCTACTGTACATGGATTTAGTCTTTTAATTAATTTTATCTAAAATCAGCCAGGAATGTGCTCAGAGGAATGCACGTCTGTGTGTTTTGATTTTAATGAGATACTGTTATTTCTGGTACTTAATTATTTCGGTATTTGATCCTTTTAGCACATCACTTTCAGACAGTGACAGGTTTAAAACCATTTAGGTAACATGGCAGCGGTCATTAGTTGCATCCTGATATAATGATGTAATTATCTAATACTCTCAAAGACTTAGAAAATGCTACAAATTGGACGAGTCTTCTGATTGTTAGGAGGTGAACAGACAACCAAGACAAAAGAACGTTTTTTCTAAAATAATTCACGTGCAACACATGCATATAAATGCATACAAGGAGGAACTTTAGCCAGCCAGCTTCATCCATTGCTCCATTGTTGTTTCATTCACATTTTGCTTCCACCCATCACCGAATACAGCACAGCTATGAAAAGGTCTTATAATGGTTCATAGATTTTTGGGATAATAGGAACCAGGTGAATTTACTTAACTCCTTTGAATGCCGAACCATGTCCATGAATAAGGGGACCACCAGAGCTCTTGTTTGAACCCTACTTTATTTAATATCTATGTGGCCCCTTTGCCCCAATTGTTAAATTCTAAAGGCTTTGAGATTAGTTTCTATGCAGAAGACACTCGATTTATCATCTCATTGGGGAAAGATCTGCATAATGTAAAAATCAGATTTACGGACTGCATGAGGAAGATAGCCGCTTGGATGATGTACAACTATTTACAGTTTAATGGAGACAAAACTGAGATTTTGTTGTATCGGTCTACCTCCTCTCATGCCCCCCTTGCCCCCTACCCACCCCCTCTCCCTGGACAATCAGACCTTCCAGCAGAGCACCCAAAGCACTCATGAGCCCTCCATTAACAACACTAGACTTCCAGCACGTGACACCACCCTTACAGCTGCTACCATGAACAAGGCCCCCTCCCACATCTGACCGTCTCCCCCACCACCCCCGCCTACTCCCCTCCTCATACTCCTACGATTGACCAGAACACACAGTCCTCGACCCTCATCTCCTTCCCTATACCCACACTCATAAGAACGCGGCATCCCCAAAATGACCCTCCACTCGCTGCGCCCTCGGCCCCGTTCAGCAACCACATGGACTACACACTCTTAAGAACATGGCTGCCACAACATGGCCCTCCACTCGCTGAGCCCTCGACCCCACCCAACAACAAGGCCCCCCTCCCACATATGACCATCTCCTCCACCACCCCCGCCTACTCCCCTCCTCATACTACTACGATTGACGAGAACACACAGTCCTCTACCCCATCTACTTCCCTATACCCACACTCAAAAGAATGCGACAGCCACAACATGACCCTCGACTCGCTGCGCTCTCCGCCCCGTTCAGCATCAACATGGACTACACACTCTTAAGAACGCGGCTGCCACAACATGACCCTCCACTCACTGCACCCTCGACATTGCCCAACAACCACATGGGCAACACACTATCTATTAGATGACAAGACAGCAGCATTAGGCCACATCCCTCCTGGAAAGACCCCATTCAGAACCACCCTACCCCCACCCTTGAAGAGATGGGTCAGCGTCTCACCCTGCTTGAAAGCCAGCTAAACATCGTAATCTAGGGCTTCAGTGAAATTCTAACCAACCTCGCCTCGCTCTGTAAACCTTACCAAAATCCCCATAACACCCCCACCGTCAACAACCCCACCCACCAATGGCTCCCCACATCTCCCTGCTACAGGGGGATCCCAACCCTCCTCTTGAAACATATTTGGAACCCAGAACGTACCAGCAGAACTAGAACAGCTATGTCCCCGAGTGAAGCAGCAGATCTTGACTCCTCATACAACACCTCAGCTACTGCCACCCCTCTATCCAAAATCCAGGTGATCACCGGATTCAGAAGGGGCCTCTTCCCTCCTAAACACCCCAGACCTCCAGCCTCCCTTTCTAACATCCTCAGGTCCACTCTTAAGAACATCCCCACTAAAGAGGCACTCACCACCAAGTGCATGCTCATAAACTGCATATTAGCCTCTAAACATGCAACTGCTAGCAGAATCCATCCTCACCCATGAAATAGACTTGCCTTCATCATCGAGACATGGCTAAATGAATGCTCGACACCAATCTTGGACACTCTCGTGCCACCAGGCTTTGCAATCATCAAAAAAGCTCAAAAAGACCAAAAAGGCAGAGGTATAGCAATCATCTGTAACAACAATATATCTGTGACAGAAATTAACACCTTTAATTATAACACCTGTGAGTACCTTTCCACCAACATCAACAGAAGTGACAACAAGACATTTCAGTGCCATCTCCTATATCATCCCCCAGGAACCACCGCCGCATTCACCGATCACCTGTCTGACCTCATTGTTCATTGCTCACTTCCGAGACGCTAACAACCTAATTTTGGGAGACCTTAACCTACACTAGAACGAAAACAACAACCCAGTAATCCAGAGCCTAAATGAGCTGCTACAGAGCAACAACCTTACCCAGCACTGTTCAGAAGGTACCCATAACAAAGGAGCGACCCTGGATGCCATCATCTACCAACAGGACACCATCACGATCTATCAGATCCTACCTGTAGACTGGTCTGACCATCACCTTATCCTATTCCACATCACTCAACCAATCACACATCAACACCCCACCCAAGACCACCCTAAATGGACGAGAAATCTTAGACAGATCTCCATGTCCGACTGTGAAGAAAGGGTAGGCTCACTCCTGCCTTCCTCCACGGATGATCTCTATACAACAGAACTCACCACTCACTATAACTCTATTATGACTTCCATCCTAGCTAGATCAATTAGCCTCCCTGAAACTAAAAAAAAAACAGGAACATTCCATCTAGATCCTGGTTCATCTCAGACATCAATGCTGAAAGAATACAACTAAGAGCAGCAGAACGACGATGGAGGAACAACGCCTCTACAAACCTCCACAAGCAAGTCAAAGCAATACAAAAAGCCCATTAACAATGAAAAAAACACATTCTACTGCACTGCCCTGGACAAGGCGAAAAAAAGACCCTAAGAACTATTCAATATCATCAGACAACAAACATCCAAACCCTCTGCTTCCCCAAGGCAGGCCTTCAAAGACCTGTGCGCCAACTTCTTCATAAACAAAATCACAAAGATTGAGCTCTCACTAGACGTCAACCCCAACACTCCTTGCACAATCTCACACCCAGAAACCAAAGCCAATGCACGCAAGCCCCCCATGAAAGTCTGGAAATTCTTCAACCCCATACCGGAAACCGAGATTCTTAAACTGATCACCACCTCCAAACCCGCAGCTCACGCATTAGATCCTTTACCCACTCTATTGACTAAAAAGCTGAATCTCTCCATAGCTCCATACTGGTGCAAGATCATAAACAGCTCCTTGAGAACTGGCGTCATACCTGACTGCCTCAAAGTCGGCCAAGTCACTCCACTCCCGAAAAAACCTGGCCGTGACACCAATGATCTGAACAACTTCAGACCCATTTCCAATCTCCCCCTCCTTGCCAAAATCCTTGAAAAGTGAGTTTTTTCACAATTGACTCAGCACATGGACAGCATCAATGTTCTAGATCCTTCACATCGTGGATGACATTCACAAATCTCTAGATACCGACAAATGCTGCCTACTCATCCTCCTGGACCTATCGGCAGCCTTTGACACTGTGGATCACAATCTTCTCATCAAGGCTCGCCAAGACAGGGTCAGAGCCGGCGAGGTGGTCATACAATGGTTCTCTTCCTTCTTACACAACCGCTCCCAAAGGTTAAACATCAAAACCTTCATGTTCGACTCACACTCTGTCAACAGAGTTGTCCCCCAAGGATCAGTGCTCTCCCCTCAACTATTCAGCGCTTATATGGAAGCCCTCACCTCCCTACTCAAAAATGCCAACATCACCTTTCTCCTCTATGCAGACAACACCCAGATCTATCTGGAAACCTCCTCCTTTGAAGATATTCAGAGACTAAACAAAACTCTTAATGAAGTCCAGAATTGGCTATCCATGAACAACCTCAAACTCAACCAAGACAAAACTGAAATTCTCCTCATCTCCAACAAAGAAGAAAACCCTCAAATCATGGAATGGCTTAAAGAAAATCGATTCTCTCAACTGTAATCTCACTCTGGCTAACTCCACTAAATCATTAGGAATCACCCTAGACCCCAAACTTGACATGGTCAGTCACATCAAGAACTCAGTGAAGAGTGCCTTCCTCAATCTGAACCTTCTCAACAAAATAAAACCCTTCATCCCGCCCAATGACCGCAAACAAGCCACTCAATCCCTGGTGTTATCTAGACTCGACTACTTAAATTCTATCCTCATCGGTACAGCGAACTCCCACCTAGCCCCCCTCAAAACAACTCTAAACGCAGCAGCCAGAATGGTCACCGGAGTCAAGAAATTTAAGCACATTGCCCCCGCACTCAAAGATCTAAAATGGCTCCCAATAGAGATGCGTGCCAGCTTCAGAACTGCCTGCCTCACGCACAAAGTCCTCCACACAGGGAAACCCGAATACCTGGCCTCCAAACTCAAAAAGGTCAGCCAGACTAGGAACCTCAGGAGTTCCAACTCCCTTCTGCTCATTCCTATGAAAACACGCAAACAGAAAACCGCTGCACGATCCTTCACCGGAAACGCACCCAAAATCTGGAACTCCATCCCGGCAGACATTACGACTATCCCATCCTTTGTAAGATAAAAAAACTCCTAAAAGACCTCTACCTCAACAGTGCCTCCTCCGACATGTAACCAGCGCTGAAGGGCACATACCTGCATTCCGCAGCACCATGACACTTTGTCACCATAATCTACCTCCTCCTAGCACCCTTTCATCCCGCCACGCGCCCCCTCCCTGAAAATGGTTCTGCACAAGACAATCGTGCACTCTGCGAGGCTCTCAGGACTGCCCTGCCTCAATGTTGCACTACACGCCGGGACCTCCGAACCAATATGTATACCTCTGATTATTTGGGATTCCTGCATTATAACTGTTGTAAAGCACTCCAATGCCCCTGGGTCTGGCTACCGCTATATAAAGCTCCTTAAATAAATAAATAAATGAGAAGGCTCAGGCCCTCTGGTCAGCTGATTGGTGGCTTTCTGAGCTGAGCATGGGAACAGTCCAGTCCAAACTGACAATACAGGTCCTCCCTGGACCGGAAACAAGCATACGGGGACCGGTTTTGGTCTGGCAGTTCGGGGCGGACTGGTCCCAAGAGGCACAGGGTTAAGATTGATTTGCATATGGCTGGTCCAAACTAGGGTGGCATAGTGAGCAAAAGAATTGATTAAAACCAGATCTGTGACGGGGGTGAGTGGTTGAATAGTTTCAGCATTCCGTCCATCATCTTGTTATATTTTCTATGTTCGCCCTAAGTGACAATGGTTATGCCCAGATGTGGGTCCCTTGCTCACTGTGCCACTGGATCTAAGCTAGCCTGGCTGATGAGGGGTAATACCCCGAACCCGGCCCTTGGATGCTTGTTTATGGTCCAGGAAAGGACCTGGCTTGGTAGTTTGGGCTAGACTGTTCCCATGAGGAACAGGGTCAAGATTGATTTGCATATGACTGGGTCCAAACTGGAGTGGTATATTCAGCAAAAGAATGATGGATTAAACCCAGATCTGTGACTGGGGGTGAGTAGCTTAAAAGTTTCAATACTCCGTCCATCATCTTGTTGTATTTGCTATGTTCACACTAAGTGGCCAAGGGTATGCCCAGACATGGGTCCCTTGCTCTCCATGCCACGGGAGTCAAGCTAGCCTGGCTTTAGAGGGGTAATACCCCGAAACTGGTCCCAGGATGCTTGATTCCGGACCAGAGAGAACCTGCCTGGCAGTTCGGGCTGGACTGTTCCCACAAGTAACAGGGTCAAGACTGATTTGCAAAGGGCTGGGTCCAAACTGGCGGGGCATAGTGAGCAAACGAGCAATGGATTAAACCCAGATCTGTGACTGGAGGTGAGTGTTTGAAAGGTTTCAGCACTCAAACCATCATCTTGTTGTGTTTGCAGACCCAAAAGTAGCATTTAATTTACAGGCCCTGGGTACATATAGTACAATATACTATGGGCATAAATGTATATAAAATGTGCCAATCAAGTGCAGGCCAATTGTACCATGTTTTAGAGAGAGAGAACACAAGCACCATATTACTGGATAGCAGTGCTAGCGTTTACCGAGTCCTAATATCTACAAAAATCAAGTTCCAAAAACAGGAGGGATGAAGGCAAAAGGTTTGGGGGAAGACCACTCCAAGGACGACAGTGCTAACACCTAGCTTTCATTGTTAAGGGTATGATATAATTCCTCAACACCACACAAAATGTAACAAACAGTGTCTTTCAGTTATGAATGAACAACTGCATATTGCACAGACAAAGGCTGACACACTTGTTCAATGTGTTATTGTTCATCATCAGACCCCTGCCTTCACACTATTAGCTCTCTATATGGTCTTAGCTATGAGGAGTCTCAAGAGTTCAATACTTTTCTATATAAATAGGCAGAGTGGGTGGATTCCTTGATTATGTACAAGGATTTCAATTGCATTCTCAATATCTAGCTGGATACAGTTAATAACAAATGTTCAGGGTGAACTAGCTATGCAGTTTAAAAGCTGGCCAGGATCATGAAATTAGGGGGATGGTTGGACATTGACAGCTCTTTGTTTAAAATAAATGACACTTTTCTACTAATTCCATAAATAATACTCCAGAATCTATCATTTCCTCCCCCTCAATTATGGTATAAAAGTGTCCGGGTCTTTTTTGCTTGATTAGCAGGGAAAGCAATTCTTCTGATACCATTAAATCTATCACCCATTCTTCCGGCTAGAATGTGTATAATCCAGCACAGCTCCTTCAGATAATTATGGAATTTTTTGATCCATTATACATTGAGACCAATATACAATAATAGATCATGCATTTGGGTGATCTTACCTTGAAGGCATTAATGTTCCTCCACAGAACTGAGTTATAACCAGTTACCTTGATGTTGAATTCAACTTTTATCATATTCAGCCGGCCACAAAATCGCTACCAAATAGTAAAGCCACACAGACAGATGACGTCATTGCTAGATCTTCTGAAGGACATTCTTAGGCATCAGCATAATTACACCTTAACGTATTCTAAGAAACTACCTCACATGCTACTCCTTCCACATATTTAGTCAACTGAGCAGAGGTGCTGCAAGAAGCCATTGTCATTGCTTTTTAGATGATGAAAATTCAGTAGATTGTTTATCCTAATCTTTCATTTGGGAGGTAATGGAATGAATGGAATTTAATGATATTTTCATCAGGGGGAATTTAAGATATACATTGACATACTTGAGTTATGATCCACACGAATGCCGGGACTCCAATTGTTTTAGAATCAGTCTTGGTACTAGGGAAGGGAGTCCCCTCTCACCCTCATTTTATATGCCTTCCGTAGATCAAGGTGTTGCTTCAGAAACGTCTGAGGTGTGTGTCTATACTGACATACTGACCAATAAGGTATAATGGTTAAACTTACTTCATATGCCAATGATGTGACTGCATATACTTTCAACCTTGCCCAAGCTGTTCCAGTGATTGAGAAATTGACTGCTGAATTTGGTAAATGAATCACACACATGTTGTAATCTGACAGCATTTAATTTGTGGATATCCAGATCATCCACTGATCTAAATATCAGTGGTTAGTCTTCAATTATTTACTTTCCCAGTTATTAATACTGTGATAAGATTTCTTAAAGCCAATTACTTCTGAGTCCTTAAATATTGACATCATCTTTCCATCTGCCAATGATAAAAATTGGCTTATTAAAATTAGGCAGTCCTATGTGCATGTTGGAGCAAAATGGTCAAGAAGTAATACTTGAAAATAACAATTTTGAGGATGAAAATATTTTGTTGCTGGAAACAGTAATTTTATTTTTCAGGAATTGAAACTACATTTGAACATGTCTGCAGGGTGCTTCATTTACTGCTTGACTCATCCCTCACAAAAATAGAATGTATTTTAGCATTATATACAAATTATGCCTTTATCCATGTGCTTGCTTTAGAACACTAAAAAAAGCTTCTAAAGCAAGCACAGGGACAAAGGCAGTTGTGGGTGGATTGTTTTGGAATTGACTTCCAACATAAATCCTGAATTGTGTTGGAAAGTAGCTCTTAATTAACGTGAAGTAACACTATATTCTACATTGCACTACTTTGTGGCAGGTGGACATACCTTGGGTGGTATTTGGACGTTGCTGTGCAATGACTCGTGGATTTTGATGCCAATACCTATCTGCTATCATTGGTAGAAAGGCCTTTACATTCAGAAATGACACCTCCATTAAGCAGGCGAACCATTTAGTACTTGTAAAAATATGTTCCTGTAAAAAAACACTGCTTGATATCACATGCACACACTTCCACTATGGTGCAAGGGTGTGTGTAATAGAGAGAAAAGGGGCATCATTGGAGGGTGGTGTGGAGCGAATCCATCAATAAGAATGTTACTAGAGGGGTGCCAAAGAAGATAGTCGCACAGGGAACTACCAATTCTAAAGCCGGCCAAGATATTGTTGTTTCCAAACCTAGGGGAAATGGGTGCAGGAACACCTGCCCGCTGTGAAACAGTGGGTGCAGAATTTCACATAAAAACTCCAATCCATCTAACTCATAATCGAAGCCCCTAGCAGGGAATTTGCCTGGCTGGACTGACCTGTTGCCAGGGTCAATGCTGACTTGCACGAGGCTGGTCTATGTCTATAATGGTACTGTGGGTGGAAAGCGATAGACTGAAATGTGTCTCGAGCAATCAGCAGTGCCTCTGGGTAATTCAAGCGTTCCTTCCTTTGCTTTGTTGCAGCCAGTGCTTTATTTGAGACAGGAGTAGCAGGTTGGCCCAACCCGGGCTAATTATTGTGGACAAAGGGTAACAAAGGGAGAAAGTAAGCATGAAAAAGATCCTGCAAGAGTGGGAGAAAGAGGCAAAGAGGACATGGTGGTGGTCAAAAGAGGCATGAGGTGAAATGAGGACTGCACACTATGGGGCAGATTTATGTTGGGAATGCGCCACGTTTGCGTCACGCAACTGCAGCGTAAACGTGGCGCATCCCTACGACCCATTTACAACGTGACGCATCTAGGCAGATGCGTCACGTTGTAAAGCCCTGCGCCACTTGTGGGCGTTCCGGCGTGGGGTGGGCGTTCCAGGGCAGGTGCGCCTCGCAAAAGTGGCTGAGTGAAATCTATAAGATTTCACTCAGTCAATTTCAGGCCAATGCTGCGTCAAAACCCTGCGCCTGCTTGAAGCAGGCGTAGGTCTTGACGCAGCATTGTAAAGATGGGGCACCCTCGAGCCTTGCTGGAGCTGCGTCGCGCTTGCGACGCAACTCCAGCAATGCGCCACCTTTACGGCACAGATGCGTCACGCATCTGTGCCGTTTTTACCCCATGGTGCGCCGCATTGTAAATGCGGCGCACCATGGGTGGCGGAGCAGCGGCGCAAAATAACTGGCGCATCCCTGGGGATGCGCCAGTTATCATAAATCTGCCCCTATTTGTATTGAGCAAGCTGACCTTTGATAGTGGAGGTTGCTATCTTCTGAGATAAACTTTGGACCCCAACACTTGTTCTTTTACAAATTAAACACTGGTGGCAGCAGTGCAGTTTATTGAAGTAAGCTGTATGTGTCAGGAAGAACTGTCTTAACATGAAATCTCTCTCTTGTACGTTATAAATTGATTGTAACTTAAAGCAAAAGTAGAATTGAATATTTTGTGACTCAGGCATCTACATAACTCATGGTTTTTGTTCGAATAAGTATATCTAAAAAAAATGGTACGGTAACAACAATCCTAGCTAGAAGTATAATTGTCTCTGCCTACAGGAAAGTAATAGCTCATCCTCTGTTAGAAATTCTCCTGATTTTTTGATCTTTAACAAATAACAAAATATAACAATGCTTTTGGTATAAAGAATAGTTACAATGACAGCCCTACAATTGCTTTTGCATTCCTAATTTGCATCTGTTTGTCAGTTAAGGGCACAATTAAAATTGATGTTTTGCTGCTTTTGTATGTTTTTTTTAAGCTCGACATTACAATTAGTGGCGAGATGTTCTAGGAATACTTTCAAATAAATAATCCACATTAAATAGTCAACCTTTCCATTGGGTTGGATAATGCGCCAGCCGCAAGGTAGTATGTGCCACCTTCAGCGTGGGGCCAACTCAACTTAGAATGCATTAGAAGTTGGTGAAAAAAATACCACTAAGTGTGGGAAGGCTAATAACTATTCATTTATTTACATACTTTGTGGACTTAAAGTAGCGCATTCTTATGATTGTATCAGATTTTGACCTAGGACGTCAGGCATGGGTAATTCCGGGGTGGCGGTGACTACTCTTGAATATGGGTAAATCGGACAGGCAAGAATTGTTCTCTCTATGTTGGTACCTGCATGTTTTTCTCACATGGCGTGCATATTTTTAGCCTGGCATTTTGCTTGTTTTTTTTTCTTTAGCAATGCAAGGGATTCCCCTCATTATTCGTTGCCCTGATGGGGGCCAGCATTTCCTGTTGCCTGAACAATCGAGATTCATGGGCACTTTCGCTGGGGCTTTAAACACATCAGATAAGGGTGCCACCATGTATGCAGCATTTATTTGAAACTATGGTGACATTATTAAGTCCATTGTGATTCCAACAACACATTTGTGTCGATAGTAGTGGGGGTATCCATGGGCAGCCCTATAATTGTTAAGGATAACTTGGCAGGACTTCTATTCAGAACATATGTCCAAGAGGTCTTTTCTTCACCAGGCCCCTAATTAGATGCAGTTATGTACAGAACTTCCAGTAGGGTGGAAAAGTAAGTTCTAACATGTATCTCTGCACATATTCATTTTAATTATGATTTTAGCCCCCCAAAGAATGGTAAATAATTATGCGGACCTGGAATTGCTGATCAGTATATTGCATGGAAATTCAAATTCCTAGATGTTTAATGCACACATTTACCACCTGCTATAAATTTGTAAGATTTCGACTGTGCATGACCGGGAAGGGAGGTGGGGGTGGAAACTGTTTCATGGCATGCTCTTCCTGCGATTTGGATGAGAGTCAGGGGCCAGGACATGGGTCTGGGCTGGCTGCAGTCCACCCTTCTTGGTCAGGAGTTTCTTCTGTATGGCATGCTGTGTGGCTAACTATGAGTATCTGGTATCCAGTTAAAGATTTGGCCCACCTCTTACTAATTTAGCGTGTGGATTAAAGCCTAGTCCTGCTCTTTGACAAATGTCCATGATGTGGAGGAGCATACCAAGAGTACCCTCCATAGTGGAAGAGGACTATTATTTCTGTCAAGTGTTCACACATGTAGCCCGGTGGTGCCAGCATCCTGCGTTTTTAGAAGTCATAAACTGACTAGAACTGTTTAATCTGTATCATGACAGTATAGGCATACTGATCCACTTGTGTAAAGTCCTGTGACTGTAGATAAACCTAGAACTGCCGCTGAGACCCCAAGCACCTTGATGTATGTGTGTAATGAGTATATTACACACCTAATGATTGTCTAAGTGAACCACAATGATACAGGCCTGTTGGTTCCATTTCAAAAGCATTGTAATGTACACAAGACGGAAGTGAGGTTACTTTTCCAGACAGTGAAAGTGTAGTGAAGACAGTCTTGTGACTAGAGAGAGGGAACCTAGACAATGAAGTGGGGAAAGAGGAGAAGGTCTTCCCCTTAAAAATATAAATAGGTCATTCTTATAGCGAGGGCTGTTGATTATTCTTTCATAAACTGCCATTTGTTGGATTATAGAGGTGAAGGGTGCAACTACAGTTCCTGTTGCCACAGTGTGAAGGGTCCTTTAAAAGGGGGTCAGCCATTTGTCTGTCTTCCGGATTAGTTGGACTGAGAATGTAGCTAGCATCTGCACTAGTCAATTATGTGCCATGTGGACTATGACATTGAATTTACCTAGTTACTCTCATATATGTAACAAATGTCTTTTCTTACAACTGTATCCTACCTACCCTATTATGTGAATCGCTCTGATACCCTCTAGGGTCTTGTTTGCACTATACAAAACTTTATAAATAAATAAATGAATAAAGCAAAAACTGCCACTCTGAAACACTTGCCAACATCCCCAAGTGTACCCAATCAGACACAACCACAGCCAAATTGCTGATCCGGAACCAGCGCTTGGAAAAGGGCTTATGCAGTGCTTCATCCCAGGGAAGCATGAGTTACTGACAACAAGACTCACCCGTCCGGAAGGAGGATGTCAGAGTGTGACTGAAGTGACCACCTACTGCCAAAACCATCAAACCTGAAAAGGTTATTACCTGAAGACAGTCCCATGCCACCACTGCCTCCAGGGCACTTCTTTGTGACCCATGCCTACTCACTTGGAGTAGAGCAGCTCTTCGGCCCGACCGCAGCTGGCGCACCTCCTCCTCATCGAAGGAGGATTATAGCTGAAGTACAGGAGGCCAACACAGTGCCTACTATGACTCCTGAATAAGAGTGGGAGACTGGATGCTATTACTGCCTACAGACTGGTAATCGGGGGAATCATAGAACTTTTCCTACTAATCACACTAGTGAGCCCTATCCAAGAAAAGAGTACTAGAACACCTCAGGGCCATTAACAACAGGAATCCTCAGTACCCAGTAGCCAGACACTTTGCTGAATACCATCTAGCCAATAGCTCACTTCTCAGTTTCTTTGTCATTGAACAAGTACTAGGAAGCCCCAGAGAGGCAATTATGAGCTGAAACTTAGGAAAAAGGAGTCTAAGTGGATTCTAGAACTCGAGACAAGATACCCTTATGGTCATAATGTGGATGAAGAACTGGCAACCCATTTAATTGAGGAGTAGTGTGAGATTCTAATGGATCCTCACTAGGGTAGCTGCATACACATCCTGTGCTGTTTGTTGCATATGTATAACTTTTTTTCATAAACATTTGTATCTGTATATGTACAAGTTATATTTGAATATTTTAACCCATTATCTTCTTTCTCTCTTTCTATTTTCACAGGAGAAAAGGAAGGGGCCCATCGAATACTTTCGGGCACTTCACGGGCCACCTACCCTTTTCTTCATCACTTCTACGAGTGCACCACCAGAAGCATAGATAAGACTTCAACTAATTTTATTTATTCATCTTCACTATTTTTTCACTATTTTGAGCCTTGCTTTGGACAGTAACTGTTATTTCTTTGAAAAATTCTGCCACTTGAAAATTCTGCCACTTGGCGCTATTATTGGATTTCTCTTTTGTACAGTATAACAGTCATGTATACCTCACCATCTGGTCACCACCTAGCCACTAGAGATAAAGCATGTGAGTTTTAAGCACAGTACGTCTCTACGCCTCCAGTAGTCTCTGCACCTACAGCAGACTTGACCAGCACATGACCACTATTGGTCTTCATGTATCTCAGTCTCTAATACTCTATAGCGAGTTCCATCT
This sequence comes from Lissotriton helveticus, assembly GCF_964261635.1. NCBI lineage: Eukaryota > Metazoa > Chordata > Amphibia > Caudata > Salamandridae > Lissotriton > Lissotriton helveticus. The sequence goes on along the minus strand of NC_136072.1, from coordinate 510,616,880 downwards.
CTGAATAGGATCTATGATGCCTTACTTTGTACTTACTTCATTTACAATTGTATATATGCACAATTTCATGATAAAAGGAGATGGTAAGCACCATGCGTTGAAATTGCATGTGCACATAGGCATCCAGCGACATGGAACTAACATCACAAAACTGTATATTTAACAGACGCTGAAACCGAGTTTGGTCAGGAAATGGCACACGTATGTAATCTTGTATATAATGTTCGCTGTATATATATATATATACATAAGTATTTTGCACTATTTGAACAGAATTATGCATGAATTCACTTTGGCTTGTAATTTGCACATTCAAAGATGGCGGCTGACTACGCATAACCTCGATTAAATTATTTTGAGGAAATATTTCTGAGAGCGCGTGTTATTGGACTTACTCTTTGATATATTTATATATGTATGTATGTATGTGAGAAAGGGCACTTGATGCCCGAAACGCGTCATGGAATGAGGAAGTGAAAAAATTAAAATCTGCCATCCAAATGTCCTGGTGGTCCGTTTCTTCAGTTCGCCGTCTAGAAATGCTGGAGGTTGTGTTTGTGTATATATACATGAGATATATGTATATATATATATATATATATATATATATATATATATATATATATATATATATATATATATATATATATATAACCTACTGGTTCTCGCCAGTAGGTAGTTATAGTTGGACCTATTATCCATAGGAAATTCATAACATTCTATTCCCAATAACTTTGGCGCCGGTTGACCAATCTTCGCTAAATTTTCAAAACTAGTGGAGAGCTCCAGTCCGCTACTATCTTGAAAGTTTTGGGGTGATTCGGCAAGCGAGGGCCTAGAAAAAAGGGGGGGTCCCAGAACGTGTTTTCTCCATGTTAATTCCCATAGGAAACTTTAGACACGACTACATGCGAAAATGCTGAACGGAATTACACCAAATTTGGCAAAAAGGTAGCTCTTGGTTCAGAAATACCGTCCCACTGCGTAAGCAGTGGGTGGGCAGAGCCGAAATCTTTTGTTAGTAGTATGGGGGCCTGAACACGCCCCTCTTCTCCATTGGCTGGCCTCGTAAATGCTGGCCTGCCATTGGAGGAGAGGAGCATCACTGAGTTCAGGGCCCGCCTTGACGCGATTCGGGGGCGTTTCTGGGTCTTTTTTTAAGTCCCGCCCTCTCCTCTTCCCATTGGCTGGAATTTAACCTTCCAGCCAATGGGAAGGGGAGAGGGCAAAAAATACGCCCCGAATCTCAAATTGACCTTGTTTGCCATGGCGCCTTGTTCGTGCCCCTCGCTTCTTGTTTATTATACCAGCGGGCACACTGATGTTTTACTTTGTTTCTTTTCTTTTCAAACTTTCATATGCACGGGCGCCATATGCACGGGCGTCACGCTTCATGTTTTTGCGTGGTGCCCTTTTTTGTGCTCATTTTTGTTGTTTAAATTTTCCACAGCCTGTCGTTGTTCTCCACCTGCCGCCGCCAGCGGCAGCCTATCATGCAGCAGTACCATGTCCAGCTTCCCCAGTGACTGCAGCGGCTTTGTCTCAACGAATACGGATGTAGCTGCTTTGCGTGATATGTTCCGCCCACCAACGACTGGCCCACATCTACATCGGCTGTGTGTCCCCGGCGCTTTGCCGGCCCTCACAGCCCAGAATCCAGTACCTCCACACAGCCTCCTTCTAGCCAACAGCAACCCCTGTGCCGGCCTCCACAAGGACTTCGTTGGTGAAGGAGGGCACGAAGGGTGCTTTTGGCGAACAGGAGGTGGCGGTCAAAACATGGATTTTGGGCTGCTGGAGCCGGCAAAGCTCTGGGGACCCGTGGCGGATGTAGATGTATGCTATCAGGCTTGTAAAGTTGGAGGGGCATGGCCCCTCTGCCCATCACCAGGAACAGCCCCTGCGAGCACACAACACCCGCGGCCCGGGCCGTTCACCATACTGAGGGCTGGGCTCAGCGACCTACGTGTTTACTTCTTTGAAGGTTGGGGAACAGTCGCAGGGTGACCTTGCCTCGCCAGCTACTTGTGACAATCTGAAGCTGCGTTCTGTTCTCGGTATCAGCAGACTGCCTCTGCTCCCAGAAACATGGAGACATTTTGCTTCAGGCCACAAGCTGGGCTCGGCATCAGCACCTTTTTAATCAAAAGCTGCATTAAAAATGTAAAATTAAAATAAATGTGGGAGCATGGCGGAAGAGTGATGCTAATAGCGCTTGTTTTTACAAGCGTGCAGTGTATTCTGTTTACAGCATGTGACCCTTCCTTTCCTAACTCGTCACTAGGTTGGGTGGGGTCAGTTATGATACTTGGCCACACACCCCCATAACGGCTTAAGAAAGGGAGGCGTAATGATGAGAGGCAGCTTTGGAATTCATAAGCAGCCCTGGGAAGTACTGAGTTGATATTGTGCAAGCCTGGTGCTGCTTAAAAAATAGGACATTTATCATGTTATTAAGGGGTGATCCCTGGCGTTCTCAATTATTGCAGACCCGGGCTAGCACCATGTCCGCTTGTAGCCTGCTAAAAATAAATTCAACCCTGCTGATACATAACTGGCATCATGTGCACCTCTGCCCATCACCAGGAACCGCCCCTGTGTGCTCGGAATATAATGCAAGGCATTAAGGAGAACGACATGAGGCAAAATCACGCAAACAGACACAGGAGGAATGCGAAAGTACCATTAGGGCATGCTGTATTTTTGTCCATGCCTAATGACCACCTCTTCCCCTCCCTACTCCCCTCCTCTGCGACCAGGTTTTCCCCTGACTCTCCATCTAGCCCCACCCTTTACTCCCTTTCTACTCCCCTGACCCCCCTACACTCCAATAGGCTGCACCCTCGGGAGGCTCAGGTCAGCCCTCTTCCCTCCCCCTCCCTTATGCCCTCCTCCCCCTTTCCTCCCACATCACAGTTTGCCCTCCCCTTAGTCACGTCAGCCTTACAACTAGGCAATAAGCTCCTCGTCCAATCTGCACCGTCCCGGTACCCTAACCTCATTTCGTCCCCCCTATTCCTATCTGTTACTCCCTTTTTTAGTCCTCCCCTCCGCCAACCTCCTCCCCCAGCAATCTTTCCATATGCTCCCCTCATTCCTCCCTCTCCCCCGCTTCTCTACTCCCTCCTCCCCTCTCTTCCTTCCCCGATTTCTTCACAATCCCATTACATCTCCCTCCATCCCCCCACTCCGCCAGCAATGCTGTGCTGCCCCCCTTACCCTCCTGGTAACCCTTTCCATCTCCCCCCATCAGGCCCAGCAGAACCATTCCCTCTCGTCAACTTCCCCTTCTCCCAACCCCCTCACTCTACCAGATGCCGGTTCCCTCACAGCCACCTCTCCTAGCCAACAGGACCTCTCCAATCACCTCCCCTCTTTTCCCCCCAAACCTCCTACACTCCTATGACACCTCACAGTCCTCCCCTCTCCTTCTTCCCCACCGTCTTGTTCCGCACCCATCTCCTCATAAACATGTCCTAAATTCCTTTCCTTCGTGCAATGCCACCAAAGACAACTCTCCCCTTACCTCTGATACTCCAACCCCCGCTCTCAACCTCCACCTTTCCCCACCTTTGAACCCTATACCTCAACTCTCCTCCTGTCCTCCCACCTCTCCCTGCCTCCCTCCACCCATTTCATCCCCTCCTTTTGCCATCGAAACACCCAGCCTTCCGTGCTCTGCCCTACTCTCTCTTGAAAATAAGCTATGCTCTCTTATCACCTCAATCTCCCAGCTTGTAGCTTCCATTTCACTTCTAAGCTCTAAGATTTCAACTTTCCCCTTCACCTCAACTCCTTTGGAAAACTCTCACCCTCCCACGAGATGCACCTCGCCCCCTCACCCCATCATAGCCAAGCATATCCTGTCGTCTGCAAATATCGCTCACTCACACAAGCCCTTGAACGCCACCCCTCTTCAACCAGCATCTCCGAGTAACCCAACTACCTACTCTATTCCAACCATCTCTTCTGTCAGAACCAAGCTTCCAGCTAAACCCTTCCGTGCACCCTAATATAGGTATAATATCCCTGTCACCCTTCTTAGCCCCAGTGCCCCCGTCACCAAAATAGTCTCGACAGAACTGCGCTGCCTACTCCACAACTGCAGATCTGCAATAAAACACAAACTCGAAATCTCTGATACCATCACCCTTCACAATATTGACCTGTTATTCCTAACAGAGACCTGGTTCAACGATACCTCTCACTCTATGTTTGATCTCCTTCTACCCACAGGCTACTCTATTTTCAGGAATGACAGACCTATCAAAGTTGGGGAAGGTGTTGCAGTCATCTTTAGAAACTCCCTTCAACTCAAGGCTTTTCCCATCAGCGCCTTCCGCACTTTTGAATGTCTATCTCTTGAGCTTCAAATACACCACCGCTCACCCCTCAGATTTCATGTCATATACCGCCCACCTGGCAGCGGCCCTTCGTTTATGGAGGAACTCACGGACTTCATCAGCGACCAATACGCACAAAGTGACAATCAGACCTTCGTGGGTGACTTCAATCTCCACTGGGGCTCCCTGCATGACTCTTCTGCGAACTTGCTGGCCACCTTCCTCTCTACAAACGATCTTATCCAACACTGCACAGAATCAACACACTCTAAGGGCTCAATCCTGGACCTTGTTATTTCTAAAGCAGGCATGCTTTCTATCGCTACCCCTATTCACGTAGACTGGTCTGACCACCTCCTCATCCCATTCTCTCTTCACCTAGCTCACTCTATAACTCTTGGCCAACCTAAGAGGGCTACCTCCTGGTTCCGTGACGCTAAAAATATTGACACTGTTTCCCTCTGTGAATCAGCTTTGCTGTCACTTCCAAGGCTAGACCCGAACCTAGATGTTGACGATCTCACCTCACAATGCCTCTCAGTCCTTGCAGTCGAAATCAATAGCGTTGCTCCTCTCCAAAGCAAAATGAAAAGGCCCATTCCCTCAGCACCCTGGTTCAACAAATCCCTATATGAAGAGAGGAAGCACCTAAGACTCCTGGAGAAACAATGGAGGCGAGCACCCTCCACCGATAATTTGGCTACGCTTCGTTCAGCAAGATCCAAATACCACAAGCACATCTTCCTGGGGAAAGCATCACACTTCAGAACCCTCCTTGACTCAGCCAAAAATAGACCCAAAAAACTATTTGATCTCATCAAGAATACCAACTTCGCTCCCCCAACCTCCAAATTGGAGGAATCTACAAAGAAAGCTGCGGATTTCGCTGTATTTTTTGCCGAAAAAGTGAAATCACTTGTGGCTCAGGTCGCTCATCCTACCCCTCCAGAGGAGCGCAAATCACTAGGCATTTGGCAGAACTTCGACCCCATCTCTGAAGATGTCCTCCTCAAGTGCATCCTCGAAACTAAGCCCTCCAACCACTCGCTCGACCCCATCCCTAGTGCCATTGCCATTGACTTCTATACCCATTCTCTTCCCTATTGGACCACTCTGGTCAACCTCTCACTCTGTCAAGGCTCCCTTCCTGTTCCCTTCAAAACTGGGCAGGTCACCCCTCTGCTTAAAAAACCCACTGCGGATGCGAATGACCTCAACAACTTCCGCCCTATCACTAACCTACCCTTTCTTCCGAAGATCACAGAAAGATGTGTTGCGAAACAACTCTCTCGTCATATCAAGGACAATGATCTTCTTGAAAATTTTCAGTCCGGCTTCATCCAAAACTGCAGCACTGAAACTGCCCTGCTGCAAGTGATCGATGACGCTCTCCGAATACTAGACTCGGGGGGGGTCTTGTCTTCTAATTCTCCTCGACCTTTCGGCAGCCTTTGACACTGTCAATCACAACACCCTCCTCAACACTCTTCGACAGAGAATGGGCATGGAGGGCACTGTGCTGAAATGGTTTGCTTCTTTCCTCTCTGATAGATCCCAAATGATCAAAATAGCGGACAGTCTTTCATCTCCCTCGGCGGTGGGCCAAGGCTTTTCCCAAGGCTCTATTCTTGCACCCACATTGTTCAATCTCTACTTGGAACCTCTGGGAAATCTCCTAAGTAAATCTGGGGTCAACTATCATCTCTACGCAGACAACACTCAAATCTACCTCAAGGTTGCCTCCACTCACGATCTCTCCATCCTTAGCTCTACCCTCGACTCCATTCAAAACTGGATGTCAACACATCAACTGATTCTGAATCCCTCCAAAACTGAATTCCTCCTCCTCTCCTCCTCACTCTCTCCTCCCCCGGTTCAATCATGGATGGACCAGATGAATCTGCTGAACAATAAACCCATCATTGTTGACAGCGCAAAATCCCTTGGTGTCATACTCGACTCAAAACTCAATCTACTTTCCCATATTAATTCAATTGCAAAGTCTGCCCGATACCAACTGCGCCTTCTTTGGGGGATTTGTCGCTTCTTCCCGGAGCATGACCTTAAAACCCTGGTCCAATCGCTGGTCCTCTCCAGACTGGACTACTGCAATTCTCTTCTGACTGGCCTCCCCAAATCCCACCTGTCCCCCCTTAAGTCTGTTCTCCATTCAGCAGCTCGTTTCATTTTTGGGGCCAAAAGAAGCGACCACATCACTCCCATGCTATCCACCCTCCGCTGGCTTCCCATCGAGGCTAGAGCTATCTACAAGACTGCCTGCATCACCCACAAAGCCTTGCACTCCTCCTCCCCGCGCTACCTGGCGAATAAGCTGAAACTCTCTGGAGGCTCTAGACCATCACGAAATGCGGAAAATCTACTGCTTGAACCTCCCACTTTCAAGAAGGAAAGATCGATGGCCCAATCCTTTTACGGCGGCGCAGTGAGAATCTGGAACTCACTTCTGCCTCAGCTCCGGACCACCACCTCCTCCCAGGCCTTCAAATCTGACCTCAAAGTTCTCCTCCTTCAAAGACACTTCCAAATGTAATCCTTGCCCTCTCTATTATCTGAAGAATACCCTTCCATTTAGTTAATCTACTAACTTGACCATGGAAGTGTCTTCCCAGTGTGTTCATGTGGTCTGAGAGTTCGCCATTTTTTGCAGTATTATCCTTGTACCCATGTTTTGTACTCGTGTGTAACATGCACCCGTCACTTTCTCTTGTAACACACTATTTTCTACCTCTTACATTTGGTTGTTTTCGATATCTGCGCAAGTGCCACCAGTGCCTACGTAACGTTTGTTCTTGTGCTTGAGTGTCCTCCTTATATTGCAGTATTATACCTTTATGTTTTTCTTGTACGCTTTTGTAACCAGCACACGTCACTTTTTCCTCCTGTAATGCACCATTTGCTACCTCTTGTATTTTGTTGGCTCACGATTGTCACTTTTGTAATGCACCGTTTGCTACCTCGTGTATTTTGTTGGCTCACGATTGTCACTTTTGTAATGCACCGTTTGCTACCTCTTGTATTTTGTTGGCACACGATTGTCATTTACCTCTTGTATTTTCCTGGCTCACAATTGTCAATTTTGCTTCATTTAATGTAACGCTTGCTTTTGTATTTTGTTCACATGGAATTTTCTCATGTATCAGTTCTGTTTCTATTGTAAAGTGGTCTGACACCTTCGGGTAAAGTCCGCGCTATATAAAAATGCATAAATAAATAAATTTCAGCACGGGCCGTAATGAACTGAAAATACCTGGACAGGGGTGCAACTAGACCAGAACTTCTGGGGATTGGGTTGGGGGTGACTGAGACTTTGAACTGTGGGGGTGCAGCCAGCTTCAGGATCAGAGTCAAAATTACTCCTGGTCGCTCAGATTGGGAATTTAATACAGTTAAATGTTTCATTTTAAAACACTTTGTCGTAGTAAACCTCAAATTAAGTGCAATTTCATATCTGTGTTCTAGTTTCTGGAATAAGTGGTAAATGGTCTTGCAGCATAACAAGACTTAAAATATTTTGTAAGCGATTTGGCTACTTGCACCCCCCCCTTCCCCCCCGCCCCCCACCCTCCTTCGTACACCACATTAGAAAATTGATGAATAACGGTGCAGTTTAATTACATTAGTTTATTTGTTGTGCCATTTTTACTGGGTTTACCAGCATGTAATTCCCCTATAATATATGCAGAATGGGATACTGGTACAGAGTACGTCTCTTGTGCTGTCATGGGCAGGACACCTCTTGTCTGCGCATTGTAACAACAAGCATTTACAATGCAATGCAGAGCTTTCATTTTAACAAGATAGTGTTTTTTTATTAACCTTAATTTCTTAGTGCAGCTTAGACTGGAACAGTCCACTTTCCCTGCCAAAACTCCTCAAAACAGGCCAGTGACCTTATCGGGAAAGTGAATTACTTGAAAGGCAAGGAAGAGACACAAGCAAAAGGAGTTTAAGTGAAGCATCCGTCTTATTTTCTGAGAGGTTTGATATAACCCATCTCACTTCTACCATTTCTCCCCCAGTGGCCCTCCAAACAGGTCCAAGGCCAGGAGGGAACACAGCCAAAAGCAGTGGTGATGGCCCTTTAAGTGCTCAGTGAAGGTAGCTTCTCTGAACGCAAAGTACAGACATTTTGGTCATCTGTAATTGGGGGCCAGCTTGGCTCCAGCTCAATAATAGATGTCAGAACTAGAAATACATTAATAAATACTAGAAAATACTACACACTAGAAATACATTTTTAAGTGTGTGGCTCTGGGTGTGTGTGTGGCTCTGGGTGTGTGTGTGTGTGGCTCTGGGGGTGTGTGTGTGTGGCTCTGGGTGTGTGTGTGGCTCTGGGTGTGTGTGTGTGGTTCTGGGTATGTGTGTGTGTGTGTGGCTCTGGGTGTGTGTGTGTGTGTGGCTCTGGGTGTGTGTGGCTCTGGGTGTGTGTGTGTGTGTGGCTCTGGGTGTGTGTGTGTGGCTCTGGGTGTGTGTGTGTGGCTCTGGGTGTGTGTGTAGCTCTGGGTGTGTGTGTGGCTCTGGGTGTGTGTTTGTGTGTGTGTGTGTGTGGCTCTGGGTGTGTGTGTAGCTCTGGGTGTGTGTGTGTGTGTGGCTCTGGGTGTGTGTGTGTGTGTGTGTGGCTCTGGGTGTGTGTTTGTGTGTGTGTGGCTCTGGGTGTGTATGTGTGGCTCTGGGTGTGTGTGTGTGTGGCTCTGGGTGGATGTGTGTGGCCCTGGGTGGATGTGTGTGTGTGTGGCTCTGGGTGGGTGTGTGTGTGTGGCTCTGTGTGTGTGTGTGTGGCTCTGGGTGTGTGTGTGTGTGGCTCTGGGTGTGTGTGTTTGTGTGGCTCTGGGTGTGTGTGTGGCTCTGGGTGGGTGTGTGTGTGTGGCTCTGGGTGTGTGTGTGTGGCTCTGGGTGTGTGTGTGTGTGGCTCGGGGTGTGTGTGTGTGTGTGGCTCTGGGTATGTGGCTCTGGATGTGTGTGTGTGTGTGTGTGTGTGGCTCTGTGTGTGTGTGTGTGTGTGGCTCTGGGTGTGTGTGTGTGTGGCTCTGGGTGTGTGTGTGTGTGGCTGTGTGTGTGTGTCTCTCTGTGTGTGTGGCTCTGGGTGTATGTGGCTGGCTCTGGGTGTGTGTGTGTGGCTCTGGGTGTGTGTGTGTGTGGTAGTAATTGCTGTCTGCTGAGCTCGTCCGTAGGGTACAATAGGTGTCACATTTGCGAGAGATTAAGCTATTGGCAATGTAAATGACAATGCCATTTATTTATCTGTTTTCAAAACCAACACATAAATACAAATTTTTTCATTTACAATGCCAATAGCTCTAACTTTTCCAAAGGCGAAACCATTGCATTGTAAATGCTTGTTTTAAATGGTGTAAATTTGTTCAGTAATTCCTGAGAAATAAAGAAATGCATTTCTCATAGGAAACTTTAGACACGGCTACAGCTGGAACTGCATAATGGAATTACACCAAATTTGGAAGAAAGGTAGTGCTTGGTTCAGAAATCACTCTTTTTCTTAAATGGTGTAAAACCGTTTAGTAGTTGCTGAGAAAATCAAAAACTAAAAATATCGATATATAGAGGCACGGTGGATCAGCGCACCCTGCAGATCACGAGCTGCATGCTAATTGGCTGTTAACACTTCAAACCAGGAAGTGTTGGCAGCCATCTTGCGCCTCGGTAGTACCACGGCACAAGAAAAGAGAAAAACTAAGGCGGAAAACAAGAAAAGGGGGCAGGGTAGAAACACCCTGACTCCCTAGGCATGCTCCGCGGTTCTCACAAGGACCACCATGGCCAAAAAAGCATATTTTTTTCTAAAATCGTGAGGTGCACGCTGGATCCAGCACAAATAAAAAAAAATGAAGCGAGGGATCCCGTGCTTCATTTAATTTAAGCCCCCAGGTGGGCCAGGTCCCAGGGGCAGTTAAAAAATGTGTGGGGGGCCCCAATCCTACCACACTGCCCCTGGGACTGCCACCCCCGGGGCTTTACAAAACTATTTTTGTGGGAGCACACGGCCCCCCGCAACCCCGGGGACCGCCACCCCTGGGCTTCTTATTTAATCTGTGGGGGGCCTCTAAGGCCCCCCAAGCCCCGGGTACCGCCACCCCCTGGGTATTTCATTCATTAATTAGCAGGGGCACACGGCCCCCGCTGCCCCGGGGACTGCCACCTCCGGAGCTTTAAAAAAATACATATATACACCTCTCGGCAACGCAGCTCCCTGGCGCATACTGGAGGTACCTGGTGGGTTAGTTGGCCCCAGAGACCCTCAGGATTGAAGAGGAATTAATTCCCAAACTTAAAACATGCCACAGAGCGTGTTTGCACACATGTCACCTCAGGCCCGCCCCCTTCCTTCACCACTGTGCAACCGCGCCCCTTGTCGAGTTGTAAGCTGGGGAATTAATTCCCCTTCAATACTGAGGGTCCCTGGGGGCCAACTAGCCCATCAGCTACCTCCAGGATGCGCCAGGGAGCTGCGTTGCAGATAGGTGTTAAGAGGCCACGCCCCTTTTTACACCTCTCTGCAACACAGCTCTGTGGCTCTTACTGGAGGTACCTAGTGTGTTAGTTGGACACTAGGGACCCTCAAGATTCAAGGGGAGTTAATCTCCCAACTTAAAACGGCCACAGGGCATGTTTACACAGTGGTGAAGGAAAGGGAGGGGTCCTGAGATGACATGTTTAAAAATGCACTGAGGAGCATTTTAAGTTGGGGAAGTAATTCCCCTTCAATTCTGAGGGCCCCTGGGGGCCAACTAGCCCACCTGGTGTTTCCAGTAAGCGCTACTGCGCTGCGTTGCAGAGAGGTGGTCCAGGCTGTGCCCCTTTTTACACCTCTCTGCAACACAGCTCTGTGGCGCTTACTGGAGATACCTGGTGGGCTAGTTGGACCCAAGGGACCCACAGGATTCAAGGGGACTTCATCCCCCAACTTAAAACGGCCACAGGGCGTGTTTGCACTCATGTCACCTCAGGCCCCCCTCCCTTCACCAGTGTGCAGACGCGCCCTGTGGCACATTTTAAGAGGTAGTTTTAATCCCCCTGCCCTATTATGTACTAGGGTCTTACAGAGGAGGTCATGCAAATCACAGGGGTACCCCAATGCATAGTGTTCCCTAGTGTATGTAGGTGTTTTCACTGTATTCTAAGTGTCTGTTAGCATAGCACTGGCTCTAGGCCTGGTTAGTCAGAGTCAGTTACCACCAGTAACCGTCTGAAAAAGTTGTGGGCACAGGAGGACTTTCTGCTCCTCTGTTGGTTCTTTCTGCACATCTCTTCTTCTTCCTGCACTTTTCTTCGTCTTTGTGGACTTCTCTTGCTTCTTTCTGTATTTCATTTTTTTCTTTCTGTGCCTTGTTTCTTCTTTTGTCACATGTCCTACCTGTCGGCATAGTTAGAAACTAGCATTTGAAAAGCCTTTGAAAGTCACTGAAGAAAGCAGAGGTTTCAGGCATGTTATAGTTAGAAATTAGCATTTAAAATACCTTAGCAATTCAATGAAAAAAACTTAGGTTTCAGGGGCGTTATAGTTAGTTGGACATTTCACTCGTACAAAATCATAGAAATTCTCCCGTTATAGTTAGTTCAGCTAACTATAACTTGGGCGCCCGCAATGCACTGCTGATGACGTCACATATTACATCACTGATGACATCTCAAATGACATCACTGATGACATCACTGATGACATCATCCTTGTGATAGAGTGACAGACCTCCTCTCACCCTAATATAACCTTTGATACACACACTTAAAAATACAAACTAACAATTTTCAAAATAATGGACATACCAATATCCGTTACAACACACCTATTCAGTAATTCCAAGATCTACATACACATCCACTCATTCACCAACAGTCCTATACAAACCAACCCATATCAAAGGTCACCTCCTTGACCCCATCTTTAGCAATAGCTTAGATCTCCGAGTTGGGAACCCCTTCCATGGACGGACCACTTCCTTATACCTTTATCCTGGCTCACTCAAAACCCACATTCTCCCCAGCCTTTAGGAACACGCAGAAGCCGTAGCTAGACAAAACTTCCCATAGCCAAATGGTTGTCTTGAAACCTCCAAACCACCTAGTATCCCTGATCCCATTTTGGCTAACGGGAACTTGACTCTGTGCTCCCTCTCATATCTACTGAACCCAAAACGCAGCAATGCGACTGCCCCCTGGTACTCAATGGAACTACGGGAATTGAAACGTACCTGCAAAAAGATGGAACGGAAATGGCGTCTGGACTATTCTGCCTTCTATGAAATTAGAATATAGAGCAGCCATTAAAACCTATAAGGACAGAATTAAATGCGCACAGTCGTCCTTTTTTGAGAAAAAAATCACTGAGGCAGCCTCAAAGCCCAAGGAAATTTACCGCATAGCAAAAACCCTTCTGCAACTCCCAGATAAACCTCGAGACCCCTCAAATGCCCAAACCCATTGTAACAATTTAGCAGATTTTTTTCTTCATAACATCAAAACAATCTACACTTCCTTTTCCCACCCTGTGCCTCCACTCCAGACACGCTCCGACCCAGAGCCCCAGCCTTTAGCCACACTCGACCATTTCCCCTTCCTAGAATCATCTAATCTTGAATCTATCATGCATCAGGAAAAATCTGGCTCCCCTAATGACCCTGCACCACCACGCACCTTACTCCCAGTTACTAGCCATATCCTACCTACCATCTTGGAACTACTTAATGCCTCTTTATCCACCGGCATCGTTCCACCTCCATGGAAACGAGCCATGGTCAGAGCCTTTCTCAAAAAACCTAATTTGGATCCAAACAACCCCACCAACTATCGACCCATTTCCCTGCTGCCTTGGCTCAGTAAAATCCTGGAGAAACATGCCAACACAGTGTTAACAGAGTTCCTGGAAGACAACAATCTCCTAGACTCCACTGAGACGGGGTTCCGCCCCCTACAAAGGACTGAAACTGCCTTGGTTGCAGTGACGGAGGAGGCCAGGAGAATCCTAGAACAGGGAGGCTCTGCAGCCATCATCCTCCTCGACCTAAGTGCCGCCTTCGACACTGTGAGCCACAACATCTTACTGCACCGACTTAGCAATAAGGGAATATCAGGGACGGCAATCACTTGGCTTAGGTCTTTCCTCTCCAATCGCTCCTTCCAGATTTTTGAGGGCGACTACATCTCACCCAGCAAGCCCCTTGGCTGCGGGGTGCCGCAGGGCTCCTCCCTGAGCACTACATTATTTAATCTATATATGAGCCCCCTAACCAAGATAGTCCCCCCTTTTGGAGTGAAAATTGTCACTTATGCGGACGACACTCAGCTAATTGTGGCTCTTAACCCCCCGCAAGCCACACCCAACTGTTTGAAAAACTGCCTGGAAGCAGTCGCCGAGTGGATGACATCTTCCTGCCTCAAAATGAATGGGGACAAAACGGAGCTCATGCTCCTTGGCAGTCCCATTAATACCACCATCAACCTATTCTGACCCCCTGCCTCGGACCTGCTTCTGTGCATAAAGATACGATCAAAAGCCTGGGCATCTGGCTGGATAAATCCCTTAATTTCAACTGCCACACAGCCAAACTCTCAGCCACCTGTTTTGGCTTGCTAAGACTCCTGCGTAAAATCCTTCCTCTGCTACCTTTTCATGCAAGACAGATAATGGTCCAGGATCTGATCCTATCTCGTCTGGATTTTGGGAACGTCCAATACCTAGGCACACCCCAGACGACCTTAAACAAGCTACAGATCATCCAAAACTGTGCAGCCAGAACCCTTCTACAAATCCCCCACCGACTCCTGGTCAAACACAGACTGAAGGACCTCCACTGGCTCCCAGTGAGGGAAAGGGTTGAATTTAAAGCAATGTGCATTGCTCACCGAGCCTTCTGGAGAACAGGCGCCACCATTAACCAATCTCTGATAACAGCCTATCACTCAAACAGACAGCTCAGATCCAGATCCTCTCTCCGGGCCGTTACACCGAGGTTCAAGAGAGACAAATGTGGAGGCCGCTTGTTCTCCCACAACTCGACCAGACTCTGGAACTCCCTCCCTGTCCAACTCAGATCGTAGCCTAAACTACTCATCTTCTGTAATCTCCTAAAAACCCTGCTTTCAACAAACCAGAATAGCCTGAACTGTTGTGTACTAAGCGTGATGTCTGCAGCGCTAGGACGCCTGAGGGTAGCTATCGCGCTCTATAAATGCTCTTTTCATTTCATTTCATTTCATTTCATACAGTTACTCATACATGTACTCACTAATCATATGTACTCCTACACCTATACATCCTGTTACACACCACCACTCATCCATAGAGTTACTCACACACAGTCACAAAGTATAAAACATCCATTTACTTGCATATACAGTTATACACACACTACCACACTTACTTCTACAGAAACTTACACATACTTACTCTCTTAAACAATCACTTATAGAAACACATACTTATTTATACAGGAACTCCTTCAATCTCTCACTCTCACATATACCCACTTATGTTCACCAATACTCACATATACTAGTTTAAAACATATGTAGTTACTCATAAAGACACTATTGAGACAGTCATTCACTCACTAACACACCCATGCACACGCTCATCCACCCATACAGTCCTGCACACATGCTGTCTTCAACACATACAAACAGTAAGTCACTCATTCATGCCTCTATGCACTAAGTAATACCCCCACCGTACCATACAGACACTCAGACACTCATACTGATACTCAAAAAATCAACTAATAACCCATATAGACACTCATGTAGCTACACACCAACCCATGCAGCCACTTATACACAAAGTGAGAGACTGATAAAGATATTTACATATTTAAACATTACTCACGAACCCATGTATGCACTAAGATACACTTAATCAGTCAGTTATACAATCAAATTTACAAAAACAATCATCCATTTAGACACTTATATACCCATTTATTCTTCTATCGACCTTGAGATATACATATATAAAACATATTTAATTTTCAGAAAAACACACATTCACTGGATGATGTCATCAGTGATGTCATGTGATGTAATTTGAGATGTCATGAGTGATGTCACTGACGATGTCATGAGTGATTTAATATGTGACGTCATCAGTAGTGCATTGCGGGCGTGCCACGTTATAGTTAGCTGAACTAACTATAACGTGGGAATTTCTACGGTTTTGTACGAATAAAATGTCCAACTAACTACAACCACCTTGAAACCTATGGTTTTTTCAGCGAATTTCTAAGGATTTTTAAATGCTAATTTCTAACTATAACATGCCTGAAACCTATGTTTTTTTCAGTGAATATATATATATATGAAATCAACCGTAGCAGTAGTAGTCCATTCAAACCGGCCTCGACATTTAATCCCAACATGCCCAGAGACGCCACCGACATTTATGCTGATAGAGTAATAGAAGAACTTAAGAAACTCCAACTTAAGACTATGAGACAACACAAACCACCTAATGCCACAATGATAGCATACCACCAATTGATGCTAAAACTAAAAAATGACAACAAGATTGTAATAAATCAATCGGACAAAGGCGGAAATATAGTGCTCTGGGCAAAAAAAGAATATATCGAGGAAGCTTACCGACATCTGAATGACGAATCATGCTATGCAAAAATAGATTTAAAAACAGTAAAAACAATACAAGACTCGTATGCAAAAGATCTCCATCTATGGAAACGGGAAGGACTAATATCAAAAGATGAACTTAAGTTCTTACACAAAATCCATCCAATGCTACCTAATATCTATTTTGTGCCCAAAGTTCATAAACAACAAACACCAGTACCGGGCAGGCCCATAGTGTCAGCTATCAACAGTGTTTTTGAAAACACATCAAAATACATTGATTTTTATTTACAGGAATTTGCAGTTTCATTACCAGCATACATAAAAGATACGACGGAATTTCTCCATCTTCTAGGTCAATGTGTGTGGACAAATGATCTCCTACTTATGACAATGGACATAGCTACGCTATATACCAGTATTGCACATGTTGATGGATTAAGAGCTGTTAAACATTATCTAGGCCAACGTCCCATAGAAACATACCAACATAACAAAATGCTTATTAACATGATTGAGAAATGCCTTAACAACAATGTTTTTTCTTTTATTAGAACATTGGAATGTTGGGAGCTACATTGAAAACAATGGAGTGCTCCGGGCTTACAATGGCTGGTATAAGCCTGGAGCGCCAACATTCCAATGTTTCTTTGTTCACAGCCAGAGCTGTGAACAAAGACTTCAGGGAACCTTAGGGGATTCCAATACCCTCACGCTCCCAAAAGACTTTGGTTTTTTTGTTAGAACGTTCTTCACTCTAGTGACAAAATGTTCTAATAGCCTTATAGCCCTTCGTAGATGGGCTATACCGCTATTAAAGTCCCTCTCCCTTGTTAAAGGCCCTTGCCTTCGGCTCGGGGCCTTTAACGCTGGAGAGGGCCTTTAATAGCCGGTATAGCCCTCTACGGCGGGCTATAAGGCTATAATAATGTCATTTATAAGCAACTAAGGGGGGTGGCTATGGGCGCATGTTTTTCCCCTACCTACGCGGGGCTCCACGTGGGGTGGTGGGAGGAGCATGTGCTCATGGTCCACCATGCATTATACTGGAATAACAATGTCATAAAATATTGGAGATATATAGATGACGTTTTTATTATTTGGCAAGGCTCTATGGAAACAGCTCAGCAATTTGTAGAGGACATAAATAACAATCAACTGAACTTAAGGTTTACAGCCAACATCAGTTTGAATGAAGCAACGTTTTTGGATGTACAGGTAAACATCATAGACAATAAAATAAGTACAAGCCTGTTTAGGAAAAGCACAGCAGGTAATACCATCCTACATGCGAATAGCTTCCATCCCCACCATACCATAACAGCCATCCCTTATGGGGAATTTTTGCGCATTCACAGGTCCTGCAGTTCTTTAGAAATGAGAGATAAACACCAACAAGACTGCAAAGATAGATTGCTTGATAGAGGTTATAATGCCAAAAAATTGGAAGTAAGCATGGCCAAAGCAAACCGTATAGACAGGTCTGAGTTACTTAAACCCAATAGGTCACTAAACTCCAAAACTCAAGAAGAGATCAAAGATTCCACCATACGGCTTATAACAGGCTACAGCCGCCAAGTCCGGCAAATCACACGATTGATTAAAAAAGAATGGCCTATCATTCTTACAGATCAGGTACTGAGAGACATCATGCCCAAAACACCCACAGTTACATACAGACGAGCATACAGTATGCGGAATGACTTGGTAAGCAACAGCCCAGAATTAACCAAAGGTGACAATTGGTTATCACCCCGCAGGGGTTTTTTCCGCTGTAGTAGTTGTCGAGCTTGTAAATTTGGAGTTAATGTTAAAACCCACCCAACTCCATTCAACACTACCCCTATCACCCTCAAAGGTCATTATACCTGCCGCACAGAACTGGCAGTCTATGTGCTGATATGCAGTTGTGAACTGACATATGTTGGTAGCACGAAGTTACCCGTCCACCAACGCATACTTCAACACCTTAGAGCAATAGTAAATGCCGATCTCAGTTACCCTGTAGCTCGACATTTTAAGAGTGTCCACAAGCAAAATCCCAACCATATCAGATACTTTGTTATTGATGCTGTCATTCCTAACAAAAGGGGGGGCAATAATGAGAAACGCCTTAGACAGCTTGAGTCAAAATATATCTTGCTCCTTAACAGTAAAAGCCCAGGAGGCTTGAACATGGGGGAAGATCTTCACAACTTTTTATAGAGATAACAAAGAACTAAGTCAACATCAAGTATCAGCAAATGGTTGGAGAGCATGCTCTGCCTCAATATCAGACCTATGTCAACGACTTATAAAATATATGTAACTTATGCAGGAGTTCCGTTATCTAAATTCATTATATGATGACATGTATAATTTACACTAAAGTATTGGCACTAATATAGGTGTTCAAGTGTTTGACTTTTTCAATACAGTATTCACTTTGGAGCAGATTCTAGAATGAGATATTATCAGTATAAAAATGTTATTTATGCACAAATCACATCTATGTTTCACATAGAACCAGCACGTTTAATCAGGTCCACTTATTATTTTTACAGTGTACACCTGTTTTAGCCACACACACTCTCTTTTAAGTACCGCATATTGAGTTATAAACACACGCAGACCTATTAGCACAGCCTAATCACATGTATAACCTGTTGATATATTTGTTTAATCAATTACTGAGTATTTGTACTGACTAAATAACAAATAATATGTATTTTACAGTCATTGGATTAAGCAATATGAAGGTATACCATGTGACCATGCTTTACTATTCTTTACGCGATAAATGAATTATAGTTTCTTATGTAAAAACAATGAACACAATGAATGTACTAAATGATTAGGACATGTAATTGTTGTTGTACAATGTGTTTATGAACCTATACGCTTAATGCCCCATAACAACAATACTGTGCTAAAATGGCGCCCATAAGAACGTAGTAACAAGAATCACTAAAGTAAAAATGGTCCTCTTTTTATGTTTACTACTAAAAAATAAGTGCGTTATCTGTTTGTGGTCTCAGGTTAAATGGCGGTTACTTTCAACACTCCCCATCAGTGAGCAAGGACGTGAAGTCCGAAACGCGTCTGATGGCTTGCACCGTAATAAATATTTGAAACTACAACGGAAGACTGACTTTTGCTTATTTTGTAGTCTGAGTACTTGCTGGTGCAGAGAAGCACTATCGTGGCAAGTTGGAGTTATATATATATATATATCAAGAGCACGAGTTGCTCGAAACGCGTCGCCTGAGAGGTGAATAAAATCTCCCTTACTGCAGCCTGGGGTCCGTGTCTTCTTTATGCAAAGGATTGAAGATTTGGTGTTCATATAATACGGAGGTGAGCTGTCCCCGTTTACGGTACCCACTCGTTGATAATGAGGTCGTGCTTCTACAGCTGAACGCGCTTTCTTCCACGAAGGAAATTTGGCTAGACCCCCTGGTCCAAGAAGAAAAAAAACACGTGGAGTACTGGATGAAGACGCGCTGATGGTTGGTCCGAAAGGCGAGCTGGAAGCGGGTGTCATCCAATCACAACGGTGGTGACATTTTTTGGAAAGTATCCAGGTAACGAGTGCAAGGCATAAGGCAGTAAGAGGACCGGATTTGGCGTTTGCCATTGGTACGCTATAGTTAAATCCTCTCATATTCACAATGTCAGCTAGTTTGGAGAGAGAACGGGAAGACGCGGCGGAAGCGTTGTTCAGCAATGTACACAAGAACGCTACCAAAGCCGCTGCCGTTATCAGCCAACCCAACAGTGTGCAATTGAATGCGAAACAGTTATTGAAAGCCCTTGAAAAAAAGACTAAGGCAGAAATTACGAAATGGTGGGAGCACAAATCGCTCACCAAATACGTGGAGGCAGGCAGGATTCCACGGGGTCTAAGGATTATGCTGGCGCCGAGCTTCGAAGAGCCCAACCCGGCAATGTTGAAGAAATGGGGCGAGTTGAATCTGGATGCATCTATGAACTTAGTGAAACTTCTTATCGAATATGCAGTGATAGACCGGGATGTATTACTGAATGAGATTAAAAGTCTGAATGAACAACTGGATGCGATTATTGACTCTGATACCCAGGCATTAATTACAACAACCCGCAAGGAGATAAGCGAACGGCTACACAAACATGAGGAGCGTATTAAAGCCAGAAAAATCCATAAGTTTGCTAGAGACCTGAACGACTACACAACAGGTCAGATATATACCTTCTCGCGCAAATTTGACAAAGCCAGACAGTCCAAACTGACCAAACAAACGGTCATGGGCGGAGACGCGGCAAGAGTGAACCTGGACGATGCTCAGAGTGAGAACTCCGATGCAATTTCGCTGGCCAGTATATCGAGTACATCGCTCTCTGATCTGAACGGGGCAGAAGGAGGTCAAGCTGGCAGAGTCTTAAACCTTGCGGAGGAAATCGATTTTTTAGTGGAGGACCGGCTACAAACCCTGCGCCCGAGAACACGAAAGAATCACAACGCAAGAGGCGTAATGGCAAACGTCACGCAAGACGACAAAAACGAAAAGCCTCAACAGCAAAAACAACAAAAAAAGAAGAGGCAATGGTACAACAAAAGGAATTAGGCAGAGACTGTACCATTACGAATCTCACCAATGTAGTCCTATCAGCTGCTGAAGAACAACTTTTAGCACTAGGATTAAACTTTTGTCCCGAGAGTTCGTTTAACTACACTAGCACCAGAGCGGATGTTTTTAAGTTCATCCGCAAATTGAAACTCAAAAAATTCTTTGCCACGAAACCGGTCTTAGAGAGAAAGGAAAAGACTTCCAAAAATACCAAACAGCCGGTTAATTCTGCCGGTAATTCAACAGCGCCAGCAGCACGAGATGCAAGACTGCTTCTTACCCTTTGTGATCTGGGTAACCCTGATAACTCAACCACGAATGATGACGCCGCTCCATCTACGCAATGTGAACTACAAAACATTGACATTCAACAGAAAGGAGCTGGCGAAAGTCCATTCAAACCGGTAAGCACATTTTTGCCTGTAATGCCGAAAGATGCGGTTGATATATATCATAAATGTGTAATAGAAGATCTTAAAAGATTAAACCGCAAAACACAGGCACATTCGCATAGGGACAATGCTATGGTGCGTGAATATAATGCACTAATGAAAAAACTGAATCAGAACCAAGATGTGGTGATCAACAAATCAGACAAAGGTGGTAATATTGTGTTGTGGAATAAAACTGAATATGTTGTGGAAGCCATGCGACAACTTAATGATACCACCTGTTATGAGAGATCAAATGGGATGACATACAAACGAGCGAAAGATGGCGTAAAAAAGCTTCTAATGTCATACAAAAGGAACAATTTGATTTCACAGGTTGAATTTGATTTTTTACATGTTGAACATCCGGTTAGACCTATCTTATATCTGATTCCAAAAATACACAAGCAGAAAGTCCCTACGCCTGGTCGACCGATCATTGCAGCCATCAAAAGTGTAGGAGAAAATATTTCAAGTTACATTGACTTTTTCCTACAAGACAGTGTGCAAAGTTTGCCGAGTTACATCAAGGACACTGGCGATTTTTTGAAAAAATTGTCTACTATTACGTGGCAAGAAAATTGGTGTTTAATTACTCTAGATATAGAGTCTTTATATACATCTATAGATCACATTAAGGGTTTAGAGGCTGTCAAACATTACTTGGATCTACGAACCTGTGAATACTATGCTCACAACAAAATGTTGTGTGAATTGATACATTGGTGTTTGCATAACAACTATTTTATGTTTGCTAAGAATATATGGAGACAAGTCCGTGGTGTGGCGATGGGATCATGCTTCTCCCCCAGCTACGCGTGTCTTCACGTGGGCTGGTGGGAGGAGCGTGGTCTAGTGGCCACACCAGGATTCAGGCATGTGAGATATTGGAAGCGGTTTATAGATGATGTCTTTTGTATTTGGGAGGGTGATGAGGTGAGTGCGCAGATATTTGTTGATGCACTTAATACCAACAGTGAGAATATTTTTTTCACCTCTCAAATCAGTACAGTACATGCGGACTTTCTTGATGTACATATAAATATTGAAGACAACAGTATAAACACATCGCTTTTTCGTAAACCGACTGCCGGTAACAGCATACTCCATGCTAGTAGTAGCCATCCACAGCATGTCATCAATAATGTTCCATATGGAGAACTGGTGCGGGTGAAACGAATAAGTAGTACCCCTGAACTATTCGAACAAGAGGCTAAAAATACAATTGGCAGACTTAAAGCCCGAGGGTACAACGATAAGATTCTGAACAGTGCACTGAGACGCTGCCGTGAAAAACCCAGGGAGTCACTGTTCAGGTCTGAAACATCGTTAGTAACTTCAGAGAATAATACTCCCCGCTTGGTCCTGACTTATAGTAAGCAGGAAAAACAGATCAGGTCAATTGTAAGAAAACATTGGCCTGTTTTGATGACAGATGGCTTCTATAGTGAGATACTGCAGGGTTCTCCTACTATTACATACAAGAAATCGTTCAGCATGCATAACAGTTTGGTCAAAACTAGTCCTGAGTCAAGTAGTGGCAGTACTTGGCTCAAATACAAAGGATTCTATAAGTGTTCCTCATGCAGGGCGTGCAAGTTTGGTGTAAACACCACTCACTATAGCACACCCTTTTGCCCCACCAGAAAGATTATCCGTGGCAATTACAACTGCCACAGTGAGTTTGCGATATATGTTCTGACCTGTACCTGCGGGCTGAGATATGTTGGCAGCACTAAGTTGCAGGTGCATGTCAGAATACTGCAACACTTACGGGCAATAGTCAATAACGACAACACCTACCCGGTAGCACGCCACTTCAAATCAACCCACAACAATGATTTATCTCAGTTGACGTATTTTGTCATAGATGTGGTGGCTCTTTCTGTACGGGGAGGTGACAGAGAGGGACTTCTCAGAAAAAGAGAAACTGAGTTTATTATAGAACTGGACAGTAAATATCCAAATGGATTGAATACGACTGAAGATCTACACCATATGCTATAATTTTTCACATTAGCTCATTAAGGGCAGAAGATCATGTAAATAACTTGAGGTAATAGGAATTATATCTTTATGTGAATCTGTGTATTTCTTTTATGTCTCAGTCTCTTAGGGCTCTCAGAGAATATATACATCGTGTATGATAATTATGAATACTATTTTGCATCAAACGGCACCGTGGGGGGATTGGGTGTGAGATTACATCGACTATGAAAATGAATCTGATAACGAGCTAAGTGATTGTCGAAACTCTCTCCCAACAATCATGTAAAACAAAAAATTATTGTATATAGTATATTCACTTTTTTAGTTATTTGCAATCACAAAGGGTGCCTATTGGCACTTTGTTGGTTTATCTAATTATTTTAACATCACATAGTATTTTGTTGTCACTAAGGGTATAAAGATGGGCATTGGGGGATATGTTATTGTAAGGAAACCTTGAATCTTTGATCTTATGTGCATACACTTTCATAACTTGTTCGATTTACGGTTGTGAACATTTAGGCATTCATGTCAGGAATGGTGGACTGTCCAAAGTATATTTGTACAGCGGTGTAATTATGTGAATATAAAAGAACACGTATATATTTTTATATAGATAAATATATATTTTTGTATGTGTATATACATTGTTTGAGTAAGCACTATTATGATTAATTTTGAGATTTAGTTATAGTAGGACATCCTCAAATTTCGGCATATATTAGCTTTAGTGAGGAATGCTTCAAAAGATCAATGGGGGGTTTTTGCATTCATGCAGATATATTATTTTCCCAGCCTTTTTAATTAAGTGCAGTGATGGTGGGTGCTGAATTTAATAGCATAGAGAAATGTGTTTTCCATGTCTATGCACCATGTGATTCACTCAGGGGGTGGAGCACTGCAAAGTAAAAAAACGTATTTAAATGAATGCTGACCAGGTGCATGGTGTGTGATCAAGAGCACGAGTTGCTCGAAACGCGTCGCCTGAGAGGTGAATAAAATCTCCCTTACTGCAGCCTGGGGTCCGTGTCTTCTTTATGCAAAGGATTGAAGATTTGGTGTTCATATATATATATATATATATATATATATTCACAGAAAAAACCATAGGTTATAGACCATATATAGTTAGGAATTAGCATTTACAAAACCTTGAAAATTCACTGAAAAAACCATAGGTTATAGACCATATATAGTTAGGAATTAGCATTTAAAAAACCTTATTTTACTCACACAAAACCATTGAAATTCCATATATAGTTAGTTGCACTAACTATATATCGCGCACCCGCAATCCACTGCTGATCATGTCACATATTACATCATTCATGACATGGTCAGTGACATCACTGATGACATCACTGATGACATCTCAAATGACATCACTGATGACATCACTGATGACAACATCCAGTGACTGTATTTTTCTGTAAAGTTAAAATATGTCTTGAGTGGATGTATAAGTGTCTGGATGAAGGATTTAGTAGGTGCATGACTGACTGTATGAGTGAGTGATTAAATGTGTCTCACTGAATGCATGGGTTAGTGACTAAACTGTCTTAATTTGTGCATCATTATGTCTGTTGTTCTGTAAACTGCTGCATGTGTTGATCATTAGCTATACGAGAGGCTATATGTGTTATTAATTGGTTGCCCAAGTATTTCTATGGGAGATTGAGTTTGTGTGGGGGTGGCTGGAAGGTGTGAGACTCTATGCATAGATGGGTGAGCAGTTTATTCACTAGGTGTATGAGTTCAAGAGTGCATGTGGAAACAGCTACATGGGCAGTTGACTGTGTGCATGAGTGTATTGATGAGTGAATGGATATCTCAATGCTACATGTCATAGTAAGTACATATGTAAAACACAGTACATGTGAGAGTTGGCATATATAAATAACTGTGCATGAGAGCCACTGAATGAGTGAGTGGTTGTATCGATCATTGTGAACTTGTATCAGGGATTGTATAAGAGAGTAAATATGTGTTAGTATATGTTTCAATAAGTAAGGTGTGTTTAACTGTATAGTTGAAGAAATGGAGGTGAGATTGTTTCTTTGCATGACTGACTGGGTGTGTGAGTAACTCCATGGATGAGTGGCAGTGTGTGAGTGTCTGTATACACTGAGTGTATCTAAGGTTATATTAGAGTCTGAAGAGGTTTATCGTATTAGCACAAGAATGATGTCAAATGAGATGTCATCAGTGATGTCATCAGTGATGTCATTTGAGATGTCATCAGTGATGTCATCAGTGATGTCACTGACCATGTCATGAATGATGTAATATGTGACATGATCAGCAGTGGATTGCGGGTGCGCGATATATAGTTAGTGCAACTAACTATATATGGAATTTCAATGGTTTTGTGTGAGTAAAATAAGGTTTTTTAAATGCTAATTCCTAACTATATATGGTCTATAACCTATGGTTTTTTCAGTGAATTTTCAAGGTTTTGTAAATGCTAATTCCTAACTATATATGGTCTATAACCTATGGTTTTTTCTGTGAATTTCATTGGTTTTTTAACAGCTAATATCTGTAGCTGTAAAATGTATTCTTCTTTAAATCCCAAAATATATTTTATATGTTTATGAATAATTTTTTTTTTAAATATTTTTTTTTCTTCGTTCCCGCTTCGCAAATAGGGAAGCTTCCCGTTAGCTGACCTTGATGCCGCGAAATAGACCGCGAGCCGGTAAACGTTTCTTTACCGCAAGTGCCGCGTTACAAAACAACATCGTGACGCCTCCCGTCCGCATGACGTTTCACGTTGTCGCGTGATACGTCATATGACGTACTACGTTAGCGAACTGGTACGCGAAGCGAGTCGCAAAGCGCAGGTTTCTGGAAGCAAACCGGGAGGCCCTGCAAAGCGCTTAACGTAAACACAGCAAGTCATGTGACTTGGTAATAACACTTTTCATTGGTTCATTTCACTTTTGGTTTCCTAATGATGTAAGACTAGGTCATATAATCTAAAATGAACACTTTTGATTGGTTGAGAACTCTTGTTTTTCCCAAATGATGAAAATCCCTCCTTCTTTCCTCACTCTGACTTTCATCATTGTGAGAGAAAGACCCTTTGTGATCACTGAGCAATGGCTTCTTTAGTAGCTTCAGCTGGTGCTTCCCCACCACCTCCACCACATCCAAGGAAGAGTGGACCACCTGCTCAAGTTATAATTCAACAAGAAGAAGAAGAAGAGGAACAGGAGGACGAGCACGAAGAGAGGCAGTTTTTGCCTGAGCAGCCCAGGACGTCTCACCGGAAAGAAAACTTCATTTGGCAATTTTTTAAAATTCCCAAAGGTCAGAAAAAAGTAAATGCAAGATACGTAACTTGCCTTATATGTCAAGATAGACTGTCCAGAGGGACCGACAAAAAATACAGTTTCGGAAACTACACAATGCATCGCCATATGACTAGGTGGCATCCTAACAACTACAGTGCTGCACAGTTTCGGAACGACCTAGATAATCTCCCTATTATGGCCAGAAGATCTGTTGTACCGGAAGTAACGGGACCAGAGGGCAGGGAGATGGTGCCAAATATACAAATGAGATTTGGTGAAGTAAAACACACCTGCGTATTTTGCGATGGATTCATTTCCTACGGAGAAAGAAGCATCACTCTGATCAACAGAGCTATTGACTATCATATGCAAGTTTGTCCGAAACGCCCAAAATAATAAATACTTCTTTTTTTTGTTTTGTTGCTCCTGTTGAGCCCTTTACAATGAATCGTTTTCATTGCCCCCTCCAAGAAAAACCCCAAAAAATATAAAACTGTTCCGAAAAATTCAAAAACAGTAAAAAAATGTTCAGAAAAATAAAAAAAAAAGTTCTTTTCAGAACTACCTCCCCGTTATTAAAAAATTGGTACAATATTTGGAACTGTGCCAACCTCTATTTCTCTTAGTTCGCTCGCCGGTACGCGAACTGGAAGCGAACCAAAAACAGTAAGTATAAGGGAGGGAAACACACACTTATGTTAAAATAAAGACAGCTATACGGGAGTAAACTAGAGATACTATTACCCGTAATCCACTGCTGATGATGTCACATATTACATCATTCATGACATGCTCAGTGACATCATCAGCAGAGGATTGCGGGTTTTTTGACAACATGCCTTATCCACGGTTTAATAACGCTGCCTTTTGCTTTATATAAGTTTTCAAATTGTATGAAATATATACCAATAGGTCGTTATGAACCTTTAGGTAGTGCTTTTCTTCATGAGGTCTGGTCGCTTCCATACACATACAGATGTTTCAAAGATGATCAAGAAGTTTATCTGAATGGAGAGGAATGCACTGAGACGCCAGATCATTCACTAATGTGTAGGCACATACAGTTACACGGTTCATGCAACAAACACCGACCAAATATGGCTTGCGTGTTGCAAGGCACGCCAGTTCCTGCTATCATCCCCACGTTCAAGTTGTTGGAAAATGGTAGTTATTTGATGCTCAATAATGAAGATTGTTCTGAGTTAATTAAAAGTATTCCTTTTATCGTAACAGTAAGTGAACGGGTTATTTGCTGCAGAAATGTTCTATTTCCTCCCACACATGAACATAGGGAGTTTTCAATCTGGCCACAAATACCAACCTTGGGACACGTTTCAACGGCATGGCAAGAATAAGAGCTCTTTTGTCTCAGAGAGAGGTGGCCTTGAGTTCGGCCCGTGAAACTTTCGTACTTCACATAGCGAACACCCGTACAGAGGTGCACA
Organism: Lissotriton helveticus; assembly: GCF_964261635.1. NCBI lineage: Eukaryota > Metazoa > Chordata > Amphibia > Caudata > Salamandridae > Lissotriton > Lissotriton helveticus. The sequence continues at coordinate 510,589,198 of NC_136072.1, read as the reverse complement.
CCCTTTTCAATTAAGATTTGCCTTTCAATTTCAGCAACATGTTTCCGACTATCTTTAACGCATCCTCCACAAAGTCCCTGACACACTTTTTTAAAGTTGTTACCAGTGGTCTCGTGACTTCATTTGAGAAAATCTTTGGAGTCATCCCTGCTTCCTTTCATTGTATTTTCTGCACTCTGGTTCGTGGATTGGCATTTTTACTTGCATTACCAGCGGACGCTCTTGTGCTTTTTTACATTTTTAAATATGGATGTCCCTCCTATGCAACCTCCGACCCTGCAGCTGCTGACACTGTTCCGCAATCGCATGCTAGAATATTATGGCACAATGCCGTTGGCGATATTAAGCACGGCATATGGATTATCTTTTCGGTTCTCCTACTTCACCTGTGTCCAGCCTGTATTTCACTGCCTGACCTGTGATTTCGATTGGGCCATTGATTTGTGTCTCTGCGGACCGGTTTCTCCTGACGTCGACTTTAATCAGCTGATGACTCCTATCATTACTCACGAGTTGGTTTGTCCTGGCGAAAGGATTATGGCTGTGGCATTGATGCATGGACTACTTGGTCCCTGGAATTTACTGGCGGCAGCACAGTCTTTCTTGGAAGAGAGCTTTCTTGAAAACCCACCGAGCTGTCCTCTGATGGTGATAGAGGATCCGGTGCTGGGAGAGCACGTATGTTCTTTTCCGCTTTTAAATTGGATGGCTGAACTGTTTTCGGATGAAGACGGTGACTTCCTATTGGAGGCTGTTGCAGCTTATTTTGCATACACAGTTATGTCATAGACCTTTTTCATGTTTGATATGCTGAGTACTAGCATTTCATTGACAATTCATTGACTTATTTGTCAAGTTTTTATTATTTACCTTGCCTATTGGCTTAAGACTCGATAAAGTACTTGGCTGTTTTATTTTTCTTTAGCATTAAATTTTCCTAGTTTTTAATGCTTTACCTTGCGGACCGTCCACATATAAACTTGCAATCTGCTCTCATGAGATGGCACTTCTATTATCTTATTCAGTTCGTTTCCGGATCATGAGGAGGTGTCATCTAGGTCCTGGATATCTTTACACCGTGTTAAGTTAGCATGGGCTCATTACCGGTTTAAACGCCATTTTTCCTTTTTTGCAACTTCTGCACACGACACTTAGTTGTTGCTTTAGCTTTCCACCTAGTAGTTCATCGTGGTTTACATGAGAATAATATGTTATTGGTCTACTATCTGCTTTACTTGTTAAACTATATCTGTACAGCGAGTGCTAAAGTTTCAAGAACAACACGATACAGAATTGTTATGAGGTCTGATCTCCACGACTTCATACTCATAACATAAGTGCAACTTCTGCCAATTCTGGGCATGAGGCGGGTTTTATATTGCTTTGCCGAACACACATACACAACAGTTGATGCGGTTCACATGAAGAGAGAGCTGGTGTATGGTGATGTGATTCCTTCAAATCTAAGACACTAAAGTATGGGCACGCCCTAAACCAACACAAAGAGACCTTCTTAGCAAATAATATAATATGTGTATTAGGGAGGGTGAGATATAAGCAGCCGCGGGCCGTGGAGGGAGTTACGATGGGGCAGGGAGGCGGGGAGGGGGAGAAGCAGGGTGGAGCCCTCTCTACCTTGCCCCTCCCCCTCCCCGCCTCCCTGCCCCACCGTAACTCCCTCCACGGCCCGCGGCTGCTTATAAGTGTTGCTAACTCTTATTCATTTACAGCATGTTAACATACTGTCACCATTCGCTTTTTATGTACTAGTAACTATGCTGGTAATTTTGCTACTGATAATATGTGTACTTGTATTCTCCACCCTGCTTCTCCCCCTCCCCGCCTCCCTGCCTCACCGTAACTCCCTCCACGGCCCGCGGCTGCTTATAAGTGTTGCTAACTCTTATTCATTTACAGCATGTTAACATACTATCACCATTCACTTTTTATGTACTAGTAACTATGCTGGTAATTTTGCTACTGATAATATGTGTACTTTTATTATCTAAGGTACTACGCCTGAGAAGACGGCATTAGTAAATAAACATTTCAAATACACATCTGTTCTTCTTAACTCCATGTTCTGGTTTCTAAGAAATCTATAACGACCGACTGTTCATGAGTTCCACGTATCCTGAGGTACTATAAGTTCATATTCTGGATTGTCTAAACATTGAGAGTTTGTTATATCCAATGTGACACTGTACCTAGCTTGCTAAGGAGTTTTTGATTACTAACGTGAGTTTTGGGACACCCTAATTCGCCGAGGTTCCAATCCTCTGTTCAGAGTTCTGTGTGACAACAGAAACCCTGCGACAGGGGCACCCCCGACCCTTGCTGGAGCTTCATCACACTTGCGATACAACTCCAGCAATGCATTCGCCGAGGTTCCAATCCTCTGTCCACAGTTCTGTGTGAGAACAGAAACCCTGCGACAGGGGCACCCCCGACCCTTGCTGGAGCTTCATCACACTTGCGATACAACTCCAGCAATGCGCCACCTTTACGGCACAGATACATCACGCATCTGTGCTGTTTTTGCCCCATGATGCGCCGCATTGTAAATGCAGCACACCATAGGTGACGGAACAGCGGCACAGAATGACTAACACATCCCTGGTGATGCGCCAGTCATCATAAATGTATCCCTATGCTTCTTATCTTGTTAGAGATGAACCGCCATATATATCATCAAAGTTTTTTGCATTTCCTAAATAGCGAACTTTAAGGAATAAATAGCGATTCTTTACCATTCCTAGTTTGCGATGAGCTATTTGCTAATTAGCCAAATGTAGCCCAATGAAGCCCAATGTAGCCCAATGTAGCCCAAAGATGGCCGCCAGACACACAAAAAAACAAATGTAGCCCAAATATCAGCCAGATGTAGCCCAACTATAGCCCAGTGACAGAATGACCAATCAGCTTCGCAAACCTCCGTTACGCGAAGCGGAGCGCTGTTACAGATATATATCTTTTTTTGAACGTTAATTTCTCAAAATCCACTGGAGCACATATATTGAGACCTAGCAAAGGCACATCGGGCTACCAGTCCCTAATATTTTGCCAAGTTTCGTGCAAATCCATTCAGCCGTTCAATTATTATTATTATTATTTTTTTTTGCCCCGCGGGGCCCTTTTAAAACCTCCACATCAAACCTAGGGGGTCAGCGAGGATCTACTATGCCCCCTTATAGTTATTTCCCCCTTTGTTTTGACCTCCTCTTGTCTCTCGATCCTACCGAGAGACAAGATGGCGGCCGCTACGGACTGTTTGGAATGTTGACAGACGCCGGAGAACCAATCAGCTTCGCTTCACAAAGCTCCGTTGCGCGAAAAGTCCGCGAACCAGAGCGCTGCCCGGTCCGCTGTTACAGATATATATCTTTTTTTAAACGTTAATTTCTCAAAATCCACTGGAGCACATATATTGAGACCTACAAAAGGCACATCGGGCTACCAGTCCCTACAATTTTGCCAAGTTTCGTGCAAATCCATTCAGCCGTTCGGGCTAAAAGTGAGGCCAACCGCCCTATGGAAAACTCAATGTTAAAAACACGTTTTGGGACCCCCCTTTTTTCTCGGCCCCCACTGGACGAACCCCCCCCAAATTTTCAAGGGCTGCTCAGAAACAAAATGTGCCATTTTCCTGAAAATTTCAGCCAATTCCGTCCACAAACGCCAAAGTTATTAGACATAGAATTTTCAAAAAACCCATAGAGAAAAAATCCTAACTATATATACCTACTGGCGACCGCCAGTAGGTAATATATATATATATATATATATATATATGAATTAGTAAATATATGTGAATTATATTACATTGGAGAAAACTATTTAGTACTTCCCGTGGTCCTGGAAGTGGATCAGAGTGGATCATATATGGATTGAGAGGTTAGCGGATAACCCGTATCTTTCCTAATAGAAACAGCAGCCACTCTTTCAAACAGTTGAGGTCCCTAACTTACCCCTCTCAGAAAAGAAAGTCCAAGTTGTAGGCACTACAAATCAACACCGTACCAACCAAGCTACTGCCCCTGTACCACTAAAAATAGGAGATATCAGAGTGTAACACCAACTCGAAAATCCCTGATTCTAGCCCAGTAAACCTTCTAGGACGTGATCTCCTTTGCAAGCTCATAGGAGTAATTTAATGCAATTTTTGAAATTCGAGCCGTTAGGGCCAAGCACCATGGCTCACTAGTTGATTATACAAACATATGAGTATAGGATATTAATATAATATAAACTGGAGCTCACTCCTCGTGGTCCACCGCTTCAGGGCCACAAACAACTAAAACAATAAATGCAAATCAGAGGAGCGCCAAACAGTCTCAAAATGTGTAATCATCCATAATTGGGAAGTCTTCCAATAATCAATCCTTAGGAAGTATGTTGAGTTCAAGGAAGTTCTTTCTCATTTATTTCAATGATCACAGTTCGAAATCAAACATCAAAATAGTCAGAATCTTCTTCTCTATTATACTAATTCGATTCACAAGATTATTCTAAAACAATACATCAGCCGATGCATTTCGTCCGCAAAGGACATCATCAGGGCTGAAATAAAATAATAAAATATAAATCAACACAAAGCTCATATTATTGGGTTTCTACAAATCACAAAACAAGCATTCACATTACAAATCCTAATCACATATCCAATATGCATTTCACAAAGTAATCCTGCCTATATCCATTTTACCCCTAAAGCTTAATACAAAAAAATGTATACAAAGGAGGAAAATCAGATGTTGTCTCATGTTTAGTAAGCCCCATTCAATTGTTGGTGTACCATGAACCTATGTATAGGGAACATATTTTATATCCCTACATCGATCTGTAAGCTCAAATTGATGTCCACCTCGTGGTATATTAATCATCTTCAGTGTGCCCAGCTGAAATCTATCATATCATATCCACACTCATACCAACATGTACAATCAGAAGGGTCCTCACCTTAAATGCTAGACAGCTCACTTCATATCTTTATCCATTTGTGTCTTATTTGGAATTTGAACTGGATTCTAGTAAAAATCTACAAGTGGAAAAAAAGGGGGACATCACCAGTGTTAAGCTTGTTCAATCCACCTGCAATAGTTCGCTATGCTGAATTTAAAGTAAAACTGTTTGCATGGGAAAATTCCCCATGCGAAGTTCAGTGCGTGGAGGTACTGCATTTTATTTTAAATTACCACGGAACATTCCACTAAACTACAACCAATAAAAATAATATATTAATACTCACCTCACCAGTCACCCTTGGTGAAGTGTACACAACGAACTCTAGTTACCCTTATTCAATTTCTGATATTCTTCAAAGATCTTTGCTAAAGGAGAGAACCGACATCTACTTTAATATAAATGGCACGTGTAATATTATAGCAGGATCTGCTACTATTCCACTAAAAGATTCTAAACTCACCCTTATAGTCCCTGGCTCTGTTATCCAGTTTCTAAAACTCCGTGTCTTTAGCGCCTACTTGCTTGAAAAAACTAGAGAGAATGAAAAGTAACACCCATTAATTACTCGTAATCTCCCCAGTTCTCCTTCATCATATCCCTCTTGCCTTCTTTACACTCAGGAGTGTTCCGAGTACAATGTAGTGTTCATTCGTTCGGCATGGCCCGATAAATCCTGCAGACAACAGGAGAATTCTCTTCCCTTCCTTTAAAGCAAACATTAGCCAATCCTGATTCTCGACGAATTACCTGTTTTAGCCAATAGGAAGCAGTTCTCCTAACTGACATGCAGTTCCCTCTCTGGTCCACCAGTTCCCGTTGAGTAATTTATTGCACACAGGATGGGGTCAGGATTGAAACACAAGCGGCCAAATCCGAATTTAAGTTGCAGTTCCCTGACCCTTTTGTCTGGTTATATTCAGTCATTATGACAGAGGATTTGCCAGTAGATTTTAAAGAGACAGTAACGACTCATGTCATTGAGACCATGATAGAGAAAGGAATCCTGAAATAAGTCATCTGAATGGCCTTGCAGAAGGCAAATAAAATGTGAAGGATTGTTCAACACCTCCAAAATATTAACACTGCTATCCTGTGGTACCAAACCCTGCTGTGATCCTATTCCAAATTCCTCCAGAGGCTGAGCGGCTCACAGTTATTCACCTTTGCCAAGCCTTTTTCTTAATTCTGTTAAAGCGAAGAGTCAGTTCTTCGCTTTAGAGTCCCAGGAGAAAACTCTTATGTGGTGTCATGCCCCACAAGGGTATACTAAAAGTCAATCCTATTTCAATAATGCACGTAAAAAGAACCTAGGGGCATATTATCAAGGACAGGCGATACATTATCGCCGCTTTTATCGGCAGGAAACTGCCGATAAAGCGGCGATAATGGCCTTGATAATATGCTCTATGAATTCCAATCGAAGCCCATGTTAGATGTGAACACATCTAACATGGGCTTCGATTGGAATTCATAGAGCATATTATCAAGGCCATTATCGCCGCTTTATCGGCAGTTTCCTGCCGATAAAAGCGGCGATAATGTATCGCCTGTCCTTGATACTATGCCCCCTAGAGTCTCTGCAGTTACAAAGTAGTTCAACATTAATCCAAAACATTGACGATCTCCTGATCGCCTCAATGACTAAGGAAGCTTGCAAACAAGATATAAATGCTCTACTCAATCATTTGAGTGAGAAGGGGCATAAGGTCTTGTCTGAGAATTGCAGTGCTATTAGAGGGAGTTCATGTATCTGAGGCACCAGATAGAGAAGGGAGAGAGGCAAGTGTCTCATGAACGCATAGTGCCTGTCCTTTTTTTTTTATTGACATTTTAAAAACAATGCTACAAACAATACAGACAAAACGCCAGTTGCTAATCTGTGCATGGTTATCCTGACAGCTGCCCACTGTTGCAATCACAAATGTCAAATCATGCTTGCCTGATCCTCTGCACAGTACAAGTAGGAAATTATAAACACTCTTCTGTAAATCTCAAAGACACAACTCCAAGTCCCATTCAGACTTTTCAAAAGAAATCCACGCCATCACCCTACATGTTATACACAGGAATCTAGATACGGTGAATTAACAGCAACATCCCACTTCTCCAACAAACCTCCAACCCCTATTCCCCAACCTCCTCCAGGCTAACGTTGTCCCTCACACAGTTGCAGAATCTATTGGTGTAACAACAGCAGCCTCATGGTGTTTTCGTACCCACATAACAAAAGGCTCCCAAATGTCCCTGGGTCTGGACGCTGAAGGCATTAATTCTCAGAAGGTTGTCAGTTGTGAATGCCCAAATGTGACGTTTCTAATCCACTCTTTTTTCAAGGGAGCCCCCTTTTGCCCCCAATGCATGGCTACCTGGCGCTTAGCAAATAACCGTAACATCACCCGCAATTTGCAGACTTTAACTGGCATATCCTTCACATAACCTAACAGCCCCTGTATGGGATTAGGATCAGTAGTCATGCCAATTATCTGGTGAATCGTGGTAAATATGTTGGACCAATATGATGTCAGTCGTGGGCAGCTCCACGCCATGTGTAAAAAAAGATGCAGGAGCGAAGCCGCAACTCCAACAGCTGTCATCAACTTTCAGTCCAATTCGATGCAAATCGGAAGGTGTCCTATAAAACCTGTGCAAAAACTTAAGGTGGATTAGGCGAAGTTTATAGTTAGGGTATAAAGCCGTAAGACGGCAACAGCAATACAACCACTGGTCCGCCACAAGAGGAGCTGGAAGTTTGTCATTCCATGCAAGGAGCGCCCGTGACTCAGTCAGAGGAGCCAACCCCTGCATGTGATTATAGATCTGAGTAATTAGCCTGCGTGGCAACGGTGATTTAAGCATGTTTTTCAATGCAGGCAGGATTGGCTGGGAGCTTGGGTAAGTAAGGACGGCAGGCAGCCCGCAGTTTGTAGTATACAAAGAGTTCGGAAAAAGGCACAGCCTGGCCCTCCACTGTGGTCGGGGGTGGCCAAAACGTTTCCTCCGGGTAGAAGTCCGCAAAAGTGCAGAGGCACATCTTCTGTGCTAAGGCCTTGATGATACTCTCTCCCACATTAGGCAGCATCGGGTTGTGTGCCAGCGGTATGTATGGGGCATGGAGAACAGGAATGCCAGCTCTTTTCCACAACTCATTCCACGCCCATCACAAGGTCTCAGCCGTATCTATGCCGTCTCTGGGACGCCTGTAAGGTTGATATAGAGCGACTTCCAATGGGACCGGTGCTGCAGTATCTGTTTCCACAGCCACGTGGGGTTGGAAAGGAATCAAGTGTACCCAGTGGTGAAGAAACTGAGCCTGAGCACTCCATGCATACAACTTTGTATCTGGGACTCCCAAGCCACCCTGCCGTAAAGGAAGCGTCAGTAGGTCCCACGAAACTCGTGCCTGCCCTCCCGCCCAGACCAGCGAGACTAAAAGGGATTGAAGAGATTTAAAGAAGGCCTGTGTAATGGGGAGGGGAATGTTGACAAATAAATAATTAAATTTTGGAAGCACCACCCTCTTAAAAAATGCTATTTTCCCAGCTAGAGACAGTGGGAACTTAGCCCACGCAGTGATTTTCCCTTCCAATCATGTTATGGAACCCCCAAAGTTTATGTCCCATATGTCTTGCATATTTCTACTGATCCATATGCCCAAATATTTCGCAGGTTCGTCCGCCCATTTGAGAGGGAACTCAGAGGGAACCTGGGTAGTGGCGTCTGTTAAAATGAAAGATGACTGATTTGGCCCAAATGACGGAGAAGCCAGAGGAGAGACCTCCAAATCTGATAAATTCACAGAGTAACGGATCAAGATGTGATGCTGGGTCTATCACAAACAGTGTGACGTCATCAGTGTATAGTGAAATGAAAAGGCTCCTAGCAGTAAACCCAATCCCTTTGAATGTGTGGTGTTGCCTAATGCGGGCCGCAAGCTACTCCATCGCTATTGCGAACAGCAATGGGGACAACAGGCAGCCCTGTCTTGTGCCTCGCGAGATGACAAACGGTGACGATATCAAACCCTTCACCTTGATCGGAGCTGTAGGCCATGTATATAGCAGGCATGTGAGATTAATAAACAGCGGGCTAAACCCCATGCGGGTATAGCGAATAAATACTGCCATTTCAGAGTATCGAATGCCTTTGTAGCATCTAGGAAGACTGCAGCAGCTTGCACATCATTGTGCAAATAGTGCAGCATAGAGAATAGGGTTCTTAGATTGTGGAAGGTAGATCTCTTTAGGATAAATCCCGATTGACCTGGGTGGGTGACCAATGGGAAGAGAGGCTGCAAGCGATTAGCGATCAGCTTCGCCAATATTTTCACATCCACGTTTATTAAAGTCGAAGGTCTATATGAGTCCAATTCATTTTCCGGCTTCCTGGGCTTCAGCAATGTAATTATTATTGCTTTGCACATTGACAGCAGCAAAATGCCTGAGGCTTGAGCCTCCTCATATAGAGCAATTTGGTGCGGTGCCAGCTCTTCTGCATAAGTCTTGTAGAAGGCGGTTGTTAGACCATCCGATCCGGGGGCCTTATTCAGTGGTATACTCATGATAACCGGGATGACTTCCTCCACCGTAATTTGGAAGTCCAAATAGTCCCTATGCCTCTAGCCCAGCCAGAGCAACTCCTGCTGGTCAAGAACTGGTAGCAGGTCATCTGGCCTAGATTCCTGCTTAGTAGTGCATAGTTCAGAATAACAATAGGAAAACTCATCTAGTATGGCTCTCTGGCCTCTAATGACTGACTGTTGTGTACCTTTCAGTTTAGTTTCATAAGCAGTGGATCTTAAGGTGCAAATCATTGCTGCAAGAGTACTCCCCGGCCTGTTCCCATCCCAGTACCTTCTGGCCTGGCCATGTTTCCCCAAAGATTTTACTTCGCGGTGCGCCTCCTCCTCAAATTCATTCAGTTTCTCCTTCAAAGGGGCTAGTAACCTGGGATCATTAGAGGAGTAAAACCTTGTTTCCAGATCCCTGATCTGTTTTTCTAGAGTTGCAAGCGTGCCCCGAATAGCCTTCAACACTTCAGTGTCAACCCACCCAGCATTCAGGGTAAAATAGTCATTGATATCACCTCTAATTTCCTCCCTAAAGGCCTCATGTAAAAGTGCATCTGGAGGTAACCCCCATGTAAACATTTGTGGAACGGAGTTGGGAAGTGTTAATCGCAACAGGAACGGCACGTGGTCTGACAGGGACCTAGGGAGATGTGTGACCTCACTGGTCCATGTGACCACATCTCGAGACACCATCCAGAAATCTAATCGTGACCATGCTTTCCGGTGCTCATATATGCACGTCCCCTCCGTAATGTGTGGGTGATGTCATCTCCTGACATCTTACAAGAACAAAACACAAAAGGAGGACTTGAAGGGATACATTTAAAGACTCGCGGACTCAATCCCCTATTTCAATTAATCAATGCACAAAAAAGTCCTAGAGTCTATCCACAGAGGAATGTTCATCAATGTATGAGCAATCCGGATCTCAGTTACTCAAAACTGTAGTACAAAAGAACGACAGGGAAAAGTCTTTTGATTGGTTAGAGATGCAGAAAAACAACGGCCAACAAGTGGATGGCCTCAAAGAGGGAAAGCAAAAGGTAAAACCGGAGAAAAACAGGAAAAAACTCTGTCGGGATCATTGGTGTCCCAAAGTGCAGTGCAGTCAGTGCAGTTCAAAAACAGTTGAATGCACACAGGTCCCAGCCCAACCCAGCCCACTGTGCGGTTCGCTAAATCTGGCCATTAAAAATACTGAAGGAAGATAACCACAAGTAAAGAGAAAAATGAGACACAGAATTAGGCAACACCTCTTGGAAGCATAGTAGGATTCACACGGGTTCCTATCCATCTCAGTCTATAGCAGCTCCAGCAAGGAGCGAAACAGGACTGGAGTCTCGTCAGTCATTGTCACTTAGCCGGGATTCGATAGAGTCTGCAAGGTTGGAACTATCTTTGGACTTCTTCACACCGATGTGTTTTGCTAATTTGAGGGCAGACTTAGCATCTGTGAAAAAATGTGCGGATCCCTCGTGAGTAACCTTGAGCTTAGCGGGATACAACACTGAGTAGGGAATCTGGGCCTGCAACAGGATTCGTTTAGCAGGGAGAAACTCGCGCCTCGCCAACTGCACAGCAGGTGTGAAATCTGAATAAAAGGAGATGTTTTTACCTTTGTGTGTGATAGTCCCTTTCTCTCGGGCCAGGTGCAGGATAAGCTCCCGGTTTTGATAGTTCAAAATTCTAGCCAGGATTGATCTGGGTGTAGCACCGAGTGGAGGCTTGGGGCCTAAGGCACGGTGCGCCTGCTCCACTCTGAAAACTGCAGAGATATTTGGGTCAAATAGCACCCAAAGTAAGTCTGCTACATAGGCCTCTATCTTGGTGATGGCCGTTGTCTCCGGTATGCCTGTAATTCGCAAGTTATTGCAGCGCGACCTGGCATCTAGGTCTTCATTCTTGGTGCTAATTATTACCAGCACTCTATCCATATGCAGTAGCTGTTCCTTGGTTTCAACTTTGAACTCATGGACGTCTGAGGCCCGGTTCTCCAGCACATCAAGCCGGGTCTCCTGCGAGTTCACCTGCATCTTGACAGTATCCAATTGGGAGGTCAGCGAATCCAACTTGGCGTCTATATTGTGAAGGCTAGACCGCATCTCAAGCATCAGAGTGTGCAGATTTTCCCCTTGGTCCGCCGTCTGTGACTCTGGCAGCCGCTCCCAAACCAGCGCTTTGCGTTATTCCACTGCACTTGGCAGGGACTTAAGGTAGCGAAATCTCCTACAATCGAGCACCCCCCCAGGCCCGGGCGATCAAAGCCAGTCCTCCTGTTGGAGTCAGCACCGCACTTCACTCTCCTGCGCGACTCCACTGATGTACGTGGCTGCTTTATATAATACACTCAATGCGGTCCTTTTTCTACGGTTTCTTTGTTGTCCGCCGACATGCGCCACCGTAAGGGCACAAAATAGCGCTCAGGCTTTTATTGCCAGTCGCTCAGAGGCCTCCTCCACCAAACCTCGATGTTGCACCCTGTCCCAGTGCACAGTTCCGTGTCTGTGAACTGTCCTCAATCAAATGCCCTTCACGAGGCCCTCAATGTTTGTGCCCTACTACATGTACACACACGGGAGCCCCAGATCAGCGCTCACCAAAGTGAGCACCGAGCTGATCCCAACCTCGAGGGCCGCTCACTCCTTATCGTCTGATCACTCAGGCCCTCCGTTTACCAGGGGCTTACTTGCCTGTCTGTAAAATAGCACCCAGGCAATGCACTCAGAATTGACCCGGTCCGCGGGGGGCTGCCCTCACCCGGGAAGCCGCCGGCGGGGATGGTGCACACACACGCATCAACACTTGGCCCGAGGTCAGACCCACTGTCTTCCGATGTCGCTGCAGTGAGTCTGCCTGGATTCTTTCTGCCCTCCTGATTAGCTCCACTCTTAGCTGATGCAGTACACCGGATATTGTGCGCCAGTTCTGCTCTATGTTCTTCAGCACATATCAACTCAGTGGCTTCTTCCCTCCGAGGTCTCAGCGCCGCACAGCAGTATCTTACTAAGGGAATGGCGTTGTCCGGCAGATTGCCTCGCGGCCTGCAGCCCACACCACGGGCGGCGCCCCGGGCTGGATTTTAACGCTCTGCTCTCCAAGGGCGTAGGTAAGCCCCGCCTCGCTCTCTCTTGCCGGAGCATCCCACCCGTCGCTGGGCCGAGTCCGAGTTCAGCGGACAGATCGCCTGGATCCTTGCTCACCAGGCAACATCTGAAGATAGTATTAGCACAGCATTGCCTCTCCAAACGCACAGATAATTGTAGGATTTATGTCTAGGTCACTTAGCTAGCGCCCATTCTGCAGCTCAGCAGGACATGCCCCCGCATAGTGCCTGTCCTTAAAATGAAATTCCCAACTACCCAGAGAGAAGTGAGAATGTTTCTGGACATAGATGGCTAATGATGACAATGAATCCTGAACTTTTCCTTTGTGTCAAAGCCTTCAATAAGGCTGACACACACTGATGCCAATGACCTGGTAACAAAGGAGTATGAAAGTATGGAAGCCTTCCAGGGGCTCAAAAATTTACTTTGCAGAGCACCCGCTCTTGTAATGCCGGACTATATGAAAAAAAATGTGTGCTCTTGTCACAAAAGAGATGGGTGTGTACTGTCTGTACTAAAACAAGTCAAAACACAAGCTCATGGGGAGGCTAAGTGCCTCATTGTCTATTTCTCAGCTACACTTGATCCGTGGCTGCAGCGTTGCCTGGTTGCCTCAATGCGGTTGCAGCAGTGATCCTTAGCATACAGAAGACTGAAGGACTTGTGATGGGCTACCTACCTTAATTGTAATGCTGCCCCACTCCATCGAAATTCACAAGGCATGCACCAGAATTCAGCATTTGACAAAGAACCGCCTAGCCCACCCCAGAGCATCATTCTGGCAGGAGAGAATGTTTCCATTCAACAATGTAACACTCTAAACCCTACTTTTCTGTTGCCAACCCCAGAGGGAGAAAATAAGGGTGACTTCAAACACAACTGTGTTGATGATATCGAGTTGTGCACAAAACCAAGGCCCACGATACGAGATGTTACTCTTCCTGAATCTGACCATTCCCTTTTTGTTGATGGGTCCTGCTTGAGAGACCAATGCGGTATCCTAAGAGCTGCTTACACTGTGTGTACACTGAGAGGAGTGGTGGAACCATTCTACTTGTGCCATATAACATCTGCACAGGTGGCTGAATGAATTTCCCCTACCAAAGCCTGAGCCTACTGCACCTCAGAAGGCTCACACCTCACTATTTACAGTGACAGCCAGTATGGATTTGGTATAGTGAACAATTTTGGTCAGCTATGGTCGCAGTGAGAATTTTGTTCCTCAACCAGCACCCCATTCGGAACGGACTGTATGCTTTAGATTTGTTAAATGCTCTGCAAATGCCCAAGGAAATTGCAGTGGTGACGTGTGCTGCACACCAGATAGGCAATGTAATTGTCACCCGAGGCAACAGTTATGTGGACAAAATTGCCTGATACTGCGTTCCTGAGTCCAACACCTTCTATCTAGATGAACCATGTAATACAGAAGGAGAGCCTGTGTCTAACATGTTATTGAATATAGTACATACCTTCCTTGAGTTAAGAGAACTGCAAAATACTTCTCTAGAAATGAAAAAAGACGGCCAAATGGGAAATGATGGGATATGTGAGAGATGGCAGATATTTTTGGATGTCCAGCAAGGGAAAGCCAGTTCTCCCAGATTCCCTCCTGCCTGTGGAAGTGCGTCAAATGCACAGTTACACCCATGTGGGCAGGGATGGAACTACATCTACCTTCCCATTGCATTGGCACAATCCTAGCTTCAGGATGAAGGCAGAGGATTTGTACAAGCAATGCATCAGTTGTTAAAAACTAAATGTGAGCAAACCAGTTGCAGGGACCATGAGCCATATTAGAAAATCCGATGTTCCCTTCAACAGTCTCCAAATGGACTTTATGGAGATACCCCAATGTAACCCATTAAGGTATATCCTCATCATTGTGTGTATATTCTCAAAATGAGTTGATGCATATCCCACTCAGAGACATGACAGCCTAACAGACACCAAACTATTGCTGCAGGAGTCGATACCTGTAGGGAGCTGGCTCTCTATATAGTGTACTAAAAAGAAGCACCCTGTGCAGAGAGTCCAGAGAAATCTTGGAAACTGGTGTGTAAAGACAAATGGGCCCAATTGAAATTGCACTGCACAGGTGGAATTACAGGTAAGTCTGGTGGATCTCCTGGGAGGTAAGAGGTTGCAAGGGACTAGGGAACAGAGCTGGTTGGGTGGTGCAGGGGCCGTTGAAGCTGGGTGCAGAGTGAAATGGTCAGTCTGGCGTCGTGCGTCTTTGGGGTACTTGTGGTCAGCAGCAGGCAAATTGGAGAGGCGATATTGGGACAGCTGGGCCACTCAGGAAGTGGGTCATGGGTGTCTTGATGTCCCTCAATAGGTGCTTGCTTCTGGTGCTTTCGGAGTCTGGAGTGGACTCTTCTTCTTGGTTTTTACTATTGGGGGGTCGCTACTCCAGGTATTGGTACGCTGCAGCTCCGGTAGGTCATTGTGCCTCCAAACTTGGTGAAGAGGCAGATCTTTCCCTCTAGAGCTGTTTTACCTCTTCTAGCTTTGGTGCTGCATCAAGGTCATCTAGGAGCAACAAGTCGACAAACAGGACTTCACAGGATCAGTGCCTGCGGTGTGCAGGGGAATGTTACCTTCATTCTAATGGAGATTCTCAGTGATTTCTCAAAGCTTAGAGGTATTCCAGGGTTCTTGGAGTCCTTTCAGGGTTTCGGACGCCACAGCAGCAGGGAATGTCGAGTCTTTCATGCAGCTTGCAGGGTTTGGTGTCTATCCTTTCTGCAGCAGGGCTTCTGTTCTTGTGTAGCAGGTCTTATTTGTCCTGGTCTTCTTTTGTCTGATGAATTTGAGGTTCAGGTCTCAGGTAGCCACCAAAATGCTGAATGTACGGGTGTTACAAGGGGAGACAGGTAGTAACCAATGGGCTACTTACCTTTTAGGGTGTCCACACCCTCTAGTGACCACTTCCTGTGGGAAGAGGAACTACTCTAGCCCTGAGTGGAGGTTTTCTCACTTTCTCAAGATGGTGGAATTTTAGGAGAGGATTTCACCTCGCCTGCCCTACCTTAGGGCATCTAACTAACCTTTCTTCCCACCAAAAGAGGAACAGAAAATGGGGCTTTGCCTCCCTCACTTTCTGGAAGTTCCTGGGTTGGATTTGAAGCTTCCCTCTCGTGAAGGCCATCCTGTACTTGAGGAGCTGTGCATCAGCCCTGCCCAGAGCAGGTATTGTTTCTGTCCTCTGAGAGCACTGGTTCTCACCCCATGAAGTCAGAAACATGTCTGGTGGTGACAGGCTGGAGAAAATCGGCCTGAGACCCCACTAGTGTTTGGTTTGTGTTCACGGGACCCACTAAAATTCTCCTGTGTGAATTTATTGCTAAATCTAACACTGACACCCGTGAGAATGTATTAAGCCAAGATGTTTGATACCAAACATCTTAGAAATCAGTGTAGCCATCATGGAGGTAAGAAACTCATGTAGACAAGTAGCTATCCCATGTACCCTTCATGGCGTTCCTGTTAATTTTCATCATCACAGAATGGACTGGACATTGTAGGGGCATATCTGCTCATATTGATATGCCTACTCGTACGATATAGTGCACCTTGCTTTACGGCTAAAGGCCTGCAGTAGGAGTGACTTACCTATATCTTATGCAGTGTATGGGTGGCATGGCATACAGGGCCGTGTGCCATGTCGACTCTTCGGATTTTCATGCACCAAGACATGCAGCCTGCAATGGAAGAGTGCATAGACTTGGTGATGAAACCCTGAAGTAGCACACCCAGTGCTGCATCCACAGAGGAGCCTCTTTAGCACCATGCCCTAGGTACCAGATGTACCATTTACTAGAGAATTAGGTAGCTGAAGGTGTTCCAATCGTAGTACAGTGTTTTTGAAAAGAGTTCTGGCACTGGGGACCTGGTTAGCAGGGACCGAGTGCACTTACGGTTCTAAATCACATCACGGAAAAAGTGGGTGCTAACCATGCAAAAAGAGGCACTTTCCTATTATACCTTAATTTGAGATGCCAGTTTATCTTGAATCAGATCAAGGAACTCACTTCAAGAGTGAGATCATGCACTTACTTTGTACAGCCCCAGGGACTGGCCAGAGAATTCACTGTAGTTACAGTCCTGAAGCATAAAAGGTTGCAGAAAGACTCAACTTGATGATCCATGCTAAAAAGGCTAAAGCTTGTAACTCCACGCCACTCAAATTGCCTGGAGCTCCTCCTTTGGTGCTCATGAACATCCAAGGTACCCCTTGTTAAAGGACTAGACTGTCAACGCTTGAGGTGTTTGATGGGGAGATCCATGTGACTACCCTCTGTCACAGCAGCTGCCTTGTGAATATCACAGATAAAGTGATCCTCGAGTACTGCACAGGATTGTTCGATGTGGTGTGCTCTATATCTCATCAGGTCAATACCGCAATTCCAGCTAGACGAGGGTCTCCAGGCCATGACACAAACCCTGGCTATTGGACCCACATCAAGAAGCAAGTCTGCAAGTCTTGTTTGGAAGAGGCCTAGCGAGGAGTCAGGAGTCAAATCCTACCAAGTGATCCTAGTCACCAGCACTGCTGTTAAGTGTGCTGGTCTGGCAAAATGGATTCCCACCCCCTATACCCAGAGTGCAAGACATGAAGAGGAAGAAGAGGAACCAACATCCACAAATTCCTCGAGTCGCCCAGATTTGAGGTTTCAGAGACGTCAGAAGAAAAAGAAGAGGAAGTCCAGACTGAGGGTCCACGGTATCAATCAGATAAGCATCCTAGAGAGCAAGAGACTGACATGGGTGCTGTTGTTCCAGCAACCACTGTCATACTGACTACTGGATTGAGAATGCACATTCACAGGAACAGCACGTTCTCATGGAAGGCTGAAACTGATTTGCTGCAGCAAATCTTACAAGGAGTAGAGGCTGGGCAGGTTAACGAAGCTCCATCTTTTAGAGTGAATCAGCTTCATCAGAGCCAAAGAGCTCAAGCACCTCTAAGTATCGAAGTCCAGCTGAAGAGAGTTGGCTGATGACTACAACCACCCAAAAAAGACTGTTGATGGCTAAAGAAAGACCCAAGATGATTGAGGAATACAGTGAGTTAGAAGAACAAGAACAGCATTACCAGATTGACATTGCAGATGAAAGCCTGGACTTGATGAGTACCAAACAATCTTAAAGAGAGAGAAAGATCAACTGGAAATGTTCTGAAGAGTATCTGATGAACAACGACAAGCGTCCCTGAGACTGAGACTGAGACTGAGACGTGCTGCAACAAAAGCCTATTCACATTAACTACTGACAAACATTGGAAGAAAAACCAGGAAGCTCCTTTAGGCCTCCAGTTGATGCAGAATACAAATCCCAGTAGCTTGTGAGATAGGTTAGAGATGATAGAATAATAACTAGCGGACCTAGCTTGGATCTAAGCTTAACATGGTGCAGCTTGCTGCAAAATTCTGCTTTTTAGTTTGGTAGTTGCCATATCTGTCTCTATGTTTAGATGGCTGTTGGATGTTTATCTTCTGGGAGGGAACACCCTTCATGTTTCAACAAATCTCACCCCAGCTATCCGAGAATAAGTTCTCACATCTTCTACAGCATGAGAGGGTGTATAGCTATAATGTGCATTATCAAATGTTGTCTGAGTATTTAAAAGTTATGGTGGTAGAAGATTGTTTTGTTTGTTCTTATCTTCCCCCTTCTGCAGCTGAAGGAGCACTTACTTTATCTACCATTGTCCTATGCCTTTTCCTGTTCTGTATTTTTAAATCTTTTCTATAAACAAAATATTATTAACCGATTGACCGCGGCTGGAATTCTGCCGCGGTGCGGGTGATTTACTACTGGGTGTGGTCAGGACGGCCCCCGGTCATCCTCCGCACACGCCCACCATGACGTCGGACGGCACGCACGGAAAGGGTTAAACTGTTTTATTCTGATTTTGATGATCCTTCAGAGCATGTGCCAATAGTCTCTGGGGAAAATTTGTAACTATTGGGCTACTAAACATATTTCTCACCTTTACAAAGGATTAAAATCAAGGGATACACTCAAGTATATAATGAAATTCTTCACTGCTGTGACTAACATGAGCATTACTAATCAGAGCATGCACACTGTAAAAGGTTGGCTGACCAGAATTCTAATAAAGCAACCTAGAGAGAGCAGCTTTAATGAAATCACTTAGACTTTCACCTATTTCTTTGATTACCCCTCAACGCTGTGCCACTGAACCTTCATTTTACACGCACCATGAGTCCCCCCCCCCCACCGCCCCCCCACTTCTGAACGAGACACAACTCTGGAAGGCTCTGTGAGGACGTCAAACTTTCATTTGAATTGATTGATATAGACTTGTGAAGTGCCACAAGTTGCTTATAAACGATACAGAATAATAAGTTGAAACAAAGTTAGAGACACATACGTCAATAACTGAGAAACAAATGAGTCAAGCATTAGAAAAATAACCTTTTTAGCAAGTGAAAAGAATTTCTCCTTTTTTCTTGGAGGCTTACATTTTGATCAGAGGCTCTGGATTCTGAAATGTTGATAGCCCTCCTAGGAAAGTCTCAAAGGCATACTTCAAAAAGTAATGTGCACCAGAAATGAAATCGATATAGCAAATTTCAGTCCATCATCTTCTTTTGCAAGTGAAATTTTGTTGCATAGGAGTTAAAATCAGCCAAAGCGTTCGTTCCTGTCACAATAGGAACTTCATCAGGGCTGAAACAATCACATAAAACACATTATAAATCATCGCACATAAAAACATGTAAAATTGACATCACATATTTACATATATACATATACACAACTTCCTAGTCCCTATCTGTCCTATGGGGATCACACTCTTGAGACACAGATGTAACGCACATGATATACTAGATGAATAGATCTCACTAAACGGAGTTTGTCACTAGACAGCCCACAGAACACATACATATAAAGTATTAACAATCAGAACACAAGGGGGAAGAACATACAATAGTGTACACCAACATAATCAGTTTCATAGAAGCAGTGTATAGAACTTGTATGCACAGTGCTTATCGCATTGTTTGCTTACTCAAAGGAGAAGGCTTCAAGTGGGATAATTAATTGAACACCTGAGGATACATAAGTAGTGCCATATGAGCAAAAGAAAGGCTCCATATCCTGTCCCCATACTCATTAAAATTGGAATCACACCTTCATATATTAAATAGTGTGCTCACAAATTTTTCATTAGAGGCGTTGTGTCGTCACCAGGATAGTCACCTGAGGATAAGGGTATATACTCAAAATAAGTCACAGCTCGAAATCTACATGAATAATAAACCTATTAGCCAAATCTTGAAACATTGAAACTGAAACTTTAAGAAAATGTAGTTATTTTTGATATGTAACAAATATTCTAGCAAAACAATAACAGGGTCACCCTCTTATTACACTCGCCCGCCCTTTTACCATATAATAAGACCTAGGATAGTATCCATTATGTACAATTATACAGGAGGTATACAGTATTAGATTTTCCTGACATCAAGGTTCCCAAATTCAAAAATTCAAAAACTTTGGGGCATATTACCAAGGGCCTTATCGCCGATTTAGCGGGAATTTTTCCCGCTAAAGCGGCGATAATTTTATCGCCCTATTACCTAGCTGTCACTAACACCAGTTAGCGACAGCTAGTAGGAGATAGCGATCATCTTGGGGCCCACTTTGCATGTCAGCGATATTTATCGCTAATGACATCCAAGATGTTAGCGACTGGAAAACAGTCGCTAACATCGCTATCTCCTATTACCTACTTATGGAAATAATCGCGCTAAGCGCGAATATCTCCAAAAGCTAACGCCTGCCCAGAGCAGTTCTTAGCCATGTTATCCAATGGTAGGTGGATAACATGGCTAAGAGCATTTGCTTGGTAATGCATGAATATCGCTGACTTTACAGCGATATTCATGCATTTCGGCCGATTTTTACCGCTTTTAAGATAAACCTTGATAATATCAAGGTATCTCAGCAGTAAAAATCGTCGGAACGCGCCGATATAATTTTAGCCGCTAACCATGCATAGTGATAACTATCGCTATTGCTTGGTAATATGCCCCTTTATTAACTGACTAAAAATTACAAACTCGTCAGAGTAAAGGCTTTATAGTACTCTAACTCATCACGTAGTAGTAGTAACCAGAGGAAACATGGAGGAGCACAACCATATCCCTCACCTGTGATTACCAAACCCATGATTAACAAACCAGGCATGTAATTTTAAACATACTGCAAATCATCTGTATAGACAAGAAAATGGAAAGGATTTATACACCTATGTAAAGCTTGTGATCTGAATAACATGCATACGCTCAAACAAGTCACTCATATTACAGAGAGTGTAGATTGAGAGTGACCAGCGCGCTCACTGCACGCAAGCAGTCATAATATGTGCTCGTAATCCTCAAACCATAATTGCACTAATTATAAACTGCGCTGACCATATGAATGCCGCAGCCTAAGGCAGTGCAGGCCATAGATTGTTTTAGACACACAATGGAACATAGCATCCCAGAATGTATACAAACCACAGAAACACTCCCCCATCTCCTTAAGGAGGAAATGTGAGCATCAGAAAATGTAAATGGTAGCTTTGTGGTAAGTCTCAAAGGCATGACATGTTCTGCCTTTGTAGTTGGACACCAGCATGGCTTCTTGAGGAGTACATAAGTAAAGGTCAAAGAGCGAACAGCTAAGTCCAGGTTATTACGGACACTGCATTCAGTTCTAACTTTTCAGGCGTGAAGGAGCGGCCCATGCAGGTAAGAGCAGTGAGGTGATGGGGCCAGGTTGGGGGTATTCGACAGACGACCATGAGGGAAAATTAAATAAATAATTAATTTTACCTTGTTGTCCTCTGTCGAAATCCCCACCACCCCCATCCCTCCACCTGGCCCCACCGCTCTCACCTGCCCTGGCCACTGCTGTAGGTGTTTTAATATTCTATGTAATTCAATGGAAGCACAGTAAAACTACAACACCCAGAATGCACTAGGCTATCACTGAAACTTCCAGGACTGAAACCAGTGGACAGTGGCTTAAAAGGAGGAGGTCCACCTAAAAGATGACACGATGACCCCTGAAGGCATGCTGTGTGGCAGGACACCGGTGTTCGGCTCCCACAAAAAAGCTATGAGCAGGGCTTTAAGTGGGCTGGGTCTCACTGATGCTGAGCACCTGCAGTTTTTTAAAGTAGGCCTCGAAACGGGTCTCTATCGGGCTCTGTTTTGTGCTCTGGCACAGACGGTCCGTTTTTTTTCCTGACTGCAGAGACAGCAGACACATCAATGTGTGCTGCTCTCACTGCTCACTTCTCACTAGTGGAGAAGTTATGGCATGGCATCATGTCAGGTGAGCGTTGTAGGGGAAGGGAATTCCTTTAAAGAGAGTCATTTACTCTCTGGATTTCCCTTCTCCTTTTGAAACTCAGGAGCAAAAATATTGTCGTGGTGTCACCAGGGCTTTTAAGTGGAAGCTTTTTTAATATTGTATACAAGCCATAGTTGCTGCTTATTCATCTTATGCAACTAACCACCATAGACAAAGTCAGTAGTACTGACTTGTTGTAGGTATGATGTTACTTGTTGTATCACATATCTGGGTGCAATGACAGAAACAGCAACACACAAGTTGGGTGGCACACTATGCTAAGCACAGATTTTTAAATTAAGTGTTTTAAGCCACGCCCTTAATTACATTGTCCACGCCCCTTTAAGAGACCCCCCCCCCCCCAGTTTTTTCATCCCACTTAAAGCCCTGGCTATGAGTAACTGAAAATAAAATGATCAGCTTGGGAGCTCCTGGAAACGTCGTGTCTCGCTGTATATTTAGTACATCTAATGATAGCAGAAAGCTACTTGGTAACAGATAACAACTCGCTAATGCGTTGATTATCCCGCCAACACGGAAAATGCAGAAATCGCAGCTTGCCTCAGAGAAGCAATTTGCCGCCGCATATGTAAGTGCTGTTCGGCGTTAACACCTCAATAAATGTGGATTCAGTGCAGTGTACAGGCCTTATCTTCCAGACAGTCACAGCTGTGCAAAATTTGATTACAGGGCATCTCCTGGTGGAAAAAGGGTCACTTGCAATTAAGTTTTATATAGCTTGTGTGTAGAACACCAATGTGGTCGTGACTCCTTTTACATTTTAGTGATTTTTGTGCATCTTTCCAATTCAAGTAAAGTTTATAATCTTTAATCAGCGAAGTGCTACGAGTAATGTACGTAATATAAAATTGGTTTCCATGTGCATATGAGTTTTTTCTTTTACATGTTAGCAATGCGTTTTATTTTTGATCATTAGTAAATAACTGTTTTTACAATTTCAATCATTTGCAGCAAATAACTACGATTATGAGGCATTAAAAATGTGATGTTCATTCCGCTGAACTTCCCGATTATTTTAAGCCAGAATCAAAGTTCGTGTTCTACTCCTATCTTTGCGTGTAGATGTATTTTTTTTACCAATTCACAAATAAATCCAGTTACACTTCTGGGATGCCCTGAGAGTGGCAGTTTTCTAGCGGTATTTAAAAGGGCAAGTGGTTATACTTGGGTTTTTATGCATAGTGTACAATTGTACATGTGAAAATGCTTACCAAAATACATTTATAGACGCTATCTTGTATTTTTTTTTCAATGCTTGCCTACCAATCAGCACAAACTGTCTGTTTGCGAAAATATTTATTTTCAGCTTACAGTGGGCTTAGAGCTGGTTTGCTTTGTTACTCTCATTTGCTTTCTTCTTATTAACTAACTTCTGGGGCTTTACTGCCTCTTTTTACATTTGTTCATCCCCTGGAATATGACCGTATTACTTGTGTACTTCCATTACTTACTTTTCAGGCACTTTTTACTTTTTGATTAAGCTGCCTTCCTCGTGTATATCTCTTCATTCCTCAACCACGCTCCGTGTTGCTCTCCCCGTGCCACTCCATGATACGATTGACACTCTGCACTTCCCCCTGTAGCATCCTCTTCAGCCTGGGTAGCCGCCAATGACTATGCCACACACGGAGCTTAGAATTACACTTCTTTATTCCTCTGTGTATAACTGGGAACTCAACATTCTAAACCCGTCTTCATTGCATTACGCTCCAACACTTACGTCACAGTTCTACGGATGGGAGTCTATCAGCAGCCAAAAGGGTTCTGTCATTTCTAACTTGCAAGGCACTACATCTCCCCCTCTGTTAAATAAAAAATAATTTGTTTTTACAACATATATATATAGATAGACATATACAATCAAATCTCTTCAATACATCTTTTTTGGCACTTTAATTGTTCAACCTGATCTTGTTCTGGGAAACTGGGAATTGTCATCACCAATGTCCAGGATCTGCATAAACTATGTAGAGGCAACAGCAGTTACTGATGTGTCAGACCCAATCTCTCCTACAACAGTGAGCTCTGATAAATGATTAGTTAGGTGTCTGATATGAGAAGAGTCTCTGGTAATAGACTTCCCAGGGTGCTGGGTGGTCTCCAAGTGTCCTTTAGTAGACACCACTTGAAAACGTTCTGCATCAAATGGAGCATCAGATTTTCTTCTCCACATTTGCTGTATGAACACTGGATCTCTTTTCTTAAAGATGACGTTTTTCGCATGTCATCTTTTGTCAGCGTACGCTTTCATCTTTTGTTTGTTTGTTAACCAAGTCCTTCTCATGAGTTGATGTCTCATATTTTGTTTATCAATCCGACATAAGAACCTCTACGTCATTTTGTAGGTGTGCGCATGCATGGTGTGTGTGCCTACAAAATAAAGTGGGAAGTCTTGCCAATTTTTTTTTTATTATTCCTCTTTAGCCATGTTACAAATAATTGTGAATGTTGTATGGCATAGAGAAACTTGAACAACTAAAGAAAAAACAAATCCGAACAGACTTACATGCCCGCATGCTGACAGACTACCTTAGATCAGGAGTGATTCTATTGGGCTTACAAATCCGTAACACCCCGGCCATTTTCACCACTGATCCCTTGTTCCGGACCAAGTTCAGTCATCTAGCGACCACCTGCTCTAGGCATTGGATGGTCCTTGGCATAGACACTGCAATCAAACATAGCCGCCTTGAGCTTGAAGAAATAGCAGATTTGGAAAAACTAATCCTAGCTGACTCTTCATTAACAGATGCTAAGACCTTACTTGAGAAGATTGCCTCTACTATTGCCACATTCAATACATTTGAACACAACAAAAAGGTGAATAAAATTGAAAAGGATATTAAATATTACAAGGTGGAACAAACATATCCTTACCTAAAAGACAAGTACTACAATACTCCTTTTACCCCCGCTAGAACACGTAACTGGGGACGATTCAGAAACAATCAAAGAATCACCTTTTCCGACTCCTCCAATACCTCTGGAGAAGAAACTGATCCGGGCCAGGGCCCAAGTACATCTGGAAGTAACAACAGACCCCAGCCACTATTACCAGCTGGTTGTTTAGCCAGAGGCCGGGGACGCGGCCAACCTCCATCTCAAAACCGCGCCACAAGAAACCGACAGTATCAACCCACATTTGCAGGGGATCGACAAACTCGCAATCGCTATTACCAATGGGGGCCCCCACAGTAAATAGCATTGATCAACAAGTTCCTGGCGACCTCTCCATACCTATCTTCAATTTAGCAGATTACTGCCTCAACCAAGAAGAAACATCCTTGCTCTCCAGAGGTCTAACAATTGTACCCACTGAACGTACAGATTTCCTGGAACTACAAACTAATCTCCTTAAATTCTTTATAAGAATTAGGCTGAAGCAATTTTTTGTTGATAAAGAGAATTCCCCAATGACTACTCTTTCTCCCTTCCGACCTGCTTCCACTTTCAATCCCCCTACCCATCTAATGCCTGCGGAGATCCTCGCATTTGAACATCTAGTGATGAGGGATGTAATGAACCTGAAATCTAAACCCCACTTCATACCATACAATCTGCCCATGGCTGAAAAACAAGCCCTCTTGTCCTTGAAAAACAATGCAGAACTTGTTATCAAACCGGCAGACAAGGGTGGGGGGATTGTAGTTACCAGCCATAGCAAATATGATCAGGAAATACAGAGACAACTCTCTAATCGTAATCACTACAAACCACTGTCAAAAGATCCATTGGAGGATATCCGATTAAAAATATTGACAGTTACACAGGAAGCGAAGGATCTTAACATCATCACAAAAAAAGAGTTTGAATTTTTGAACAATCCCAGCCCCAGAACTCCTGTGATATATATCTTGCCCAAGATACATAAGGATCAACTTAACCCACCAGGAAGACCGATAATATCTGGCTGTGGATCTATCTTGGAACCGTTGGGCAAATATATCGATGCAGTTATCAAAGAGTTTGTTCCCTGTACTGACACCTTTATTCGTGATACTACTGATCTCATAAATACAATAGAAGATCTACCCTATGATATTACCTCTCAACTACTTGTAAGCATGGATATTGAATCCCTCTATACAAACCTTCCACATGATGAGGGTCTCCATGTGATACGGGTACTTCTTCAATCGAGACCACAACCAACCAAGATACCTACGGAATTCATTATGTCACTACTACGCATTGCCCTTCAGAACAACTATTTTCTGTATAATAACATCTTCTATCTACAAATTTTTCTATTTTATTTGTACATAATTTGGAGAAATCTTTGATTCTTACCCCTGCAAATCCATTTTTTCCACAAATTTGTTTATGGCGTCGATACATAGATGATATCATTATGATTTGGAATGGAGATACTTTGTCCCTGAATTCATTCAACCAATGGCTCAACCAGGCACAGGAACATTTGAAATTCACAAATGAACAAAAAATCAATGATCTTCCATTTCTGGACGTGATAATTCATGAACAAGACGGCAGATTGGGTACTACCCTGTTCCGAAAGCCTACGGAGAAAAACACCTTGTTGGAATACTCAAGCTACCACCCCAGAGCCTTACGAGATGGGTTACCATACGGACAGTTTTTACGCATTTGACGTAACTGCAAGTGGCGGAAGGATTATTTTAGGGCAGCGGAGTTCCTAGCAAAAAAACTTATCCATAGAGGCTACCCACGACGTCTGGTCTCTCAAGCCAGAAAAAGGGCATGGTACTGCCCCAGGGAGACGCTCCTTTCACAACAACCTAAAAAGACCTTGAATCGGATCCCTTTTGTGTCTACATTCAGTACGCATAGCAATGAAGTCAGCAAAATCATTAAGAAGAACTGGCCAATACTTAGAATACATGAATCCTTCATTGATTTACCATTGTTTTCCTACCAACGCGGCCGGAACATCGCCAGCCACTTGGTACATGCAATCACATGGCCACAGTCTATAAAAGAAAAACACACCATCACGGCGGCATGGGGACTGGACCCAGTGGTCGGACATTTTAAATGCCAAAACTGTAGTGTCTGCGAATTGACCAAAAACACCAAGGTCTTTTCCTATAAAGACCGTACATATAAATTGAAGACTCACACCAATTGCCGCACACAGAATGTTGTTTATGCCATTACATGTCCCTGTGGCCTGATTTATATAGGTCAGACAACTCAAATGATTAAACAAAGGATCATTCAACATAAGAGCAGGATTAATTGTAAAGTACTGACTGCCCCTCTAGTACCACACTTCATTGATTCAGGTCACCTAGATACAGACATTGGTTGGCAAGTGATTGACAATCCGTCCCTCCCTGTTCGGGGAGGAGACATCAAGATGCTGCTGAATAAAGCTGAATGTAAGTGGATGACCATCTGTGACTCCGTGGCATCCGGTCTTAATACCCTTGATGAGTGGAATAATACCGTGACTACTTAATAGCCCTGTCATATAGTGTTCTTGGTTTTGTCAATCCACGTCTTCTGGTTGCCTGTCTATAGTTATGCCACCCAGCGTGTATTATTCATATTATTTCCTTCCTTAGTAATAATTTTCAATTGTATAGCTATGATACACCCTGACTAGATCTGTATAAATTCCACTTATGCCGGTACTGGGGTATGTCTGTTTATCAACACATGCATAGCAGTTAACAACTGTTTGAAAATATGGTATGGTATGTTTTGATACGTTATGAACACTGGATTTGACTTTTTTCACTTTTTTCTGTTTAGCCATTATTGATAATTGATTGCAATATTGGTTGTTTTTGTTCTTTTATGGATCCTAAGTTTGAGTCTACTCTGTCCCTTTAATGTACATCAGCCCTTCCGAGTAAGAGCCTTCCAGGCACGCCCACTTCCGCCCTCACTTTGCCGACCCCGCCTCCTCAGTGACGCAGCGCCTCCTCCCAGTAAATTTCCTCCCGCGGTCACTGTTTGCTCCTAGCTGTGACTCAGACGCTACCTGTTGGCCCCCTGACCCTTGGCTGGTTGTTAACACGTATTCATTACGTGATAGGCTCCTGTATTCGATCAGGTAAGCTGCAAATACCCTCCGCCTCGCTGTAAAGCGGCTCATTGACGTACATTACGGACCCTGACCGCTCTTTTCGGTTGCAGGTCCCTCGGTCCACTCGACATTACGGTCCACGAACTTTCCTGTGACCGCCCTAGAAGATTAAGGTAAACTTTTGTAAATCACCCGTAGTACTGTCTTTTTTAATTCTACAGTGGGACTTGTTATTTGAATGTTGCTCTTCCCGCTGCAGTATCTAGAGGTGAATTTTTCGCCGTGCCAGCTCCTCGGAAGAGGACTCGAGCACTTTCAGCCTACAGGTAAGACCGGGTCCCGGTCTTGCATGTACTTACCATACACGTGTGCGGGTGAATACCTTAATATACTCGATCACCCCCTCTAAATACCGCCAATGTCCTTACCATACACGTGTGCGGGTGAATACCTTAATTTACCCGATCACCTCCTCTAAATACCGCTCAGTTTCCCTACTCCCTCTTCCATCCAAACCCCCTTTCCACCCCCTCCCCCTCCAAACTCGCCCCTTCCCCCTTCCCCCCCCGATTCCCTCCCCTTCCCTAATTGGTTTACTGCTTTACCCAATGAACTGCATGACGTATCATCATCTGGTCCATTACCACGTTCTATTTATTATCTCCATAGCTCACATTCTTCTGTCTAATAACCACGTTCCATTTACCATCACCATAGCTCACATTCACCTGTGTCTTTTACCACGCCGGTTCCTAATTGGGTTATCTCCCATGGCACGGCGGACTCCATTCACGTCACCTAACCTTAGTTACCCATCCCAGTATGTCCGAGTACCCTTACCCTTTGTCCTGCTTTCCTTGACAGCACTCCAAACGAGACAACCCAGTCCTGATGATGGTCTGCATTTAATAAGGACCGAAACGTCGTCGACTCCACAGCACAATTTACAGGCGCATCCTGCTATGACTCTAACCAAAATTGCGAATTATATTACACAAAGTCATTGACTGTTGGTCACTTGTTGAGCTAATCACTGTGTATATATTTCACTTTGCTCACCTTGCGCCGTTTATCGCTGTTTACCTATTTCACTTGCATCGCCACTTATCACTTGTATATATTGAGCACCAAGTTTTATCGGTTGTCATTTGAATTGTCCATTTATGTGCTGTACATATTCTCTGTGGCATGAAATTGTCTTGATATGAATTGAATATTAAGAGACTAAAGATTATTTTTGTAATTTGAACTTTTGTGCATAAGCGTCTCCTTTCCCTGAATGTTGTAATGCCTTGTGCATGCAATATAAATTGTCTTTCTATTCATACCTGTTGGGATATTGTTTTTCCTTTAAACGTATGGCATTGCTAAACACCATTGACAATGCAAATAGACTCTCAAAGGCGAGATCTATTGGCTCTGCCAATGCTTACTTTATTTAGCTGTGGAAACACCCCTTATCCTACACTGCCAATAATTTAGGGGGTCTCTGCTTCCCACTTCCACCCTGCAAAACGAATTGTCCCTGCTGCTGACCGAAGTAAACTTCAGACTATTCTATGGTTGCACTTGGACGAAACAATGTGTAATTACCCACATATTCATGATTTTGTGGGTGTGAGTAGACTTCATAGACAATCCGTGCCCTAGAACATTCACTGCTCTTCACGGCCCACCAACTGTGGCAGAGTTGCTCTCTTAATATTATACCATACTGGCTTACTCTTATGTGTAAATAAATGGATTTCCAAGTGTAAATTCAAGTTTTGTTAATGATAAACATTAATTTGCACTCCTAAATCCAGACACTTAGACATGTAAATTCAACCTACATGCGTAAATGTTTTTATGAATAGACATTGAAAGTTCTAAATTCGTTATTCAAACTTTGCTGAATCTGGTTCAATCTGATATGCTATAGTTAGCATGGTTACCTAAAGAAGTCTGTCAGTAAAGTGGCACACGCTGCTGTATAAAAAGATGGGCCAATTATAGGTCCTGCTGCAGACACCTTTAGCTGGCTGGAATCAGACCTCATCTCGTCAATACTTCTAAAAAGTATAGTAAGAATGAATACAGAGAGAGACAGAGCTTCCAGTCAAAGAAATGAAAATACTTGACCGTTCTCAAAAGTATAAACCATGCAATATTTTGCTGTGTATGCATTTTAAGCAGTGGCGTAGCTAGAGCTCGTGGCGCCCGGGGCTACCCCTCAGAGTGCCGCCCCTTGGCGTGGGGGGCGGCTGCTGGGGAAAAAGGATGGTGAGCACTTGAAAGATGTCAGAGTCTCCGAGGAGAGACACGTAGTATTGCTGCTAACAGTTACCTCGATCATGAAAGTTACATTTAGTAATTTATAAAGTTTTATATAGCGCGAACTTGAACCCGAAGGTTATCAGAGCGCTTTACAATTTGAGGCAAAGGTAACAAATCAGAACATTAATCTAAAATGGGGAATCTAATGGGCATTGAGATGTTTACTCCTCTCAAAATCGGAATGGTTGTTTGTTAGAAATGGGGGTCTCTAGTTAGCAATGGCTGGCCACTGTCCAACTGGGGACCCTTCTTCCTAAGTCAGAGTAAGGGGGCTACACCCTTTGATAACCCCTGCTCAACCCTGTGGTAACGTAGCACGAGCAGCTAGGCTTATCTCAGAGGCAGTGTGTAAAGCATTTATGATCATACACAGTAACACAGTGAAGAACACTACAAAGGGACACCACACAAGTAGTTATAAAAATACATATCTTTATGCATAGACTTAACACAAGCCCAATAACCATAAAATGCAACAATACTGTAAACTAGGGATGCTCTTGAGATGATGGAAAAATAGTTCAAAGTGTGCAAAAATGCACATACATGACACGGTCAAAGGCTAGACAGTTGAATACACCGGTGACTGGCAGTACAAAAGAGAAACACACAAGACTGCATGATCTATCTGGGGACTCAGAAAAACCACATGTGACATCCATCAGAGAGCTGTGTGAACAATTGCCCATCAGCACAAAGCAAACATGCACATACATGACACTGTTCAGGGATCCATCATCTACAGCTGACCATTAAATGACCATACATCATAGTCCCCCCATTAAAGCAGTGTGGATCTTGAGATGATGGAAAAATAGTTCAAAGTGCAAGATTAGCAAACTTTCCCCCTAAATTGCACACAAATAAAGCCAGAATATGACTGGACCAGCATTCACCATCCCATACTAGGTGAGGTGAACCAATTAAGAGGATCTCCATTTTATTGGCATTGCACTGAAGGTTTCTGGGTTGCATCCAATGGAAGACTGCTGTCAGACATGACTTAATTCTGCAAGGAAAACATTGGGGGCATTCCTCTCCAGACTCCAGGGCAAAAAGAAACTGAGTGTCATCAGCATGAGACACAATCTGGACGCCAACAGATTCCACCAAAATTGACAGGGGAGTCGTGTACATATTAATTAGCGTTGGGATTAGGCCTGATCCCTGGGGGACATCAAACTTTAAAGGTTTGGAATCAGAAGCAAACTGAGCCATTCAAACTGATTGACTCCTGCCTGTCAAAAAGGAACAAAACTAGGCTAATGCTGATCCACCACAGCAGTGTTCTCTAAATGGTGTAAAAGCATGGAATGGAACACAGTATACTGTGTTACATTCCATTCTCCCACTCTGCAATGCGGCGAGCGCAAGGTAAGTGGTTTTACTTATTTTTTATTTTACTTTCCATATCCAGTTGTCTGTCCACTTCTGCCCCGCCCTGCCCCCACCTCGCCCCACCGGTTACCTTGGCCGTCCATGCCTGGTCAATGGTCATCAAACAATCATCCTGTTTATCATCCCTCCAAGGCCTGTTCAGTCTCCAAGCATGATGGGATGAATTCCAGCAAATACCAAATCAAAATGGCGTCATAGATGAACTAGTACTTACAGGATCCAAATCACAACTGTCTGAAACATCACCAAGGGCAGTAAGGGGATTGAGAGTTTGAGCAAGTCGGATAGTTGTTCACACAAATTGAGGGAAGCCACTAATGGCTGGGATAAAGCACCCTGATGGGAAAACCTCTTCACTATTTTAAAGATATCTTTCGATTTATTGCTAGTCAAAACAATTTGGTTGGAGAAAAAGGCTTGGGCTTTCATGGAACGGTGATAATCAGACCGAGCTTTTTTGTTATGGACTTTATCGGCGAGAAGAATAAGATAATAGCTAGCCCTTCCTCCAAACTGTTTCTAATTAAATAAATAATTAAGATGCAGCACTGTGAAGATGACGGCGTCAGACACTAGCGATTTGAAACCTTGGCAGTTGGCAGCCTTATGCATCATTCATCATCACCCCTGGTGTCTGCCCCGGGCGGCGGGCCGGGGCCCCCATCTGACTCATGGACTCGACTCTCCGACGTCCGACCCGAGTCACCCGTGACCCACCCGAGACAGACTCTCTCTCTCACCTCAATTAGCTGTTTTCTTTTCTCGCTGGGCCTGGCCTGTCGCGCAGAGTGCCGCCCACAGAGACAGACAGTACTGAGTTGACTGCAGTCTGCACTGCAGTAGTACTGTAACACTAGTAAGGGCCAGGGCCAGGGAAATAGAATGGAATTATGGTGGCAGGTGGTCTCGGTGACGGTCTCCCGAGTCCTCCACACTACACGACGGGAGGGGCTGGCTGGGGCGGGTGAGGTCAGGTGAGCGCGCGCCGCGCAGCGCCAACGCGTACCGCGTCACACCTCGCTACGAGGGCTGGCACAACATTTTTTACAGGGCCGTCATCGGTGATTGGTTAAGGCAGTGCGCACCGCGCACGCTACCACTGATTGACGGCCCTGTCTTCTGTTCTGAGCGAAGCTGGGAGGAGGTGGGGCGGGGGGCCCCAACAACGGTCGACTGGGCAGGCAGCAGGCTGCACATGAGTGTGAATATTTTGTAATCTGTAAACTAGAGCGCCACGGCCACGGGCCACCGCACCGCCTGCCTGCCGCCCTGCCTACAACAACGCACTCTGACAGCAGGGCGGCACGGCCAGGCTCCGCGGCCGCAACTCAGATGATGATCACTCTCCTCAGTCACAGAGTCAGTCAGTAGTGCAGTGCCGCCTCAAAAAAGGTGCCGCCTGGGGCGGACCGCCCCCCCCCCGCCCCCCCTTAGCTACGCGCCTGGTAATGATCACTCTCCTCAGTCACAGAGTCAGTCAGTAGTGCAGTGCCGCCTCAAAAAAGGTGCCGCCTGGGGCGGACCGCCCCCCCCGCCCCCCCCTAGCTACGCGCCTGATTTTAAGTTCACCACTTGCAACACAAATTGCATTTTCTTACTCCTTTTCATAACACTTTTGTTCGAAGGTACAGCTTACACCTGGTGACGCGAAGGGACCCTTCCATATTGCTACAGGTTAACATGTAATTTCATTTTTGATTTTCTATTTAGGACATTGGAGGGGCAACACAAACAAAGTCACCAGCCTATTACCTAACACCCCCCTAACAAAAGCCATACCTATTGGCTCTGACAAGGCTTGTTAACTTATTTAACTGTGTCACTGACAATTTCCTGGTTACATGATACAATGAGTCAGGATCACTCCAGTTCAGTGTTGGTAGATGTGTCCTTCCCTTCTATTCACCAAAGTCACCCACACCTCACTCAAAAATCATATGTATTTTTATTTTCCCGGTTTAGAGGCTACATTCACAGATGTTTCCTCCTCCAGAGTTAGTAGATAACTCCCTGATGTTTGAAGTTGTCTGTGGTTCTTTCTAGATTTTGCAATCATTCAACATAAAGTTGAAAACGTTGTACGTCCATAATTCATTTTGAAAATAAGAAGCTATTAAGAACGTGTGTATAAGGATGTTTGAAATTTGACATCCTCCTACAGCAACTTGTTTCCAGCACCACTGTTTATATCGCATAAGTTTCCCTGTATTCTAATGTTCAGTCAAACTCCACAGCAAGAATGGATGTGTGTGAAATAGTTTTCACAGCATTACACACAGAAGAAAATATAAATAGTCCTGTAATCTCCAATGGTCACCATCTACCATCTCCTGACTGACATGTGCCGCAACCTAACTCGAGTCACATGATCAAAGGTTAAAAATGATCTTTCAACACATTTCTGCTCACCACCAATTCATTTAGGGGAGTCAGGGCCGGGCTGGCCGTAGCAGGTGCCGGGCATTTTCCTGGTGGGCCGCCAGGGTGGGGGCCGGTTTTGGGCCCCTGGATGGCCATTTTTGTTACAGGGCCGCTTTTGCAGCATTGCTCTGGAACAATATCGTCCGAAACGGGCCATGGAAAACAGCTCGGCTGCACCCCTAACCCCCTGAGGAACCAGCTAAGCACTTTTCCAGGTCCTGTTTTGGTTCCCAGTCCGGCTCTGAGGGCAGTGGAGCAAAATCATACATCTACAGTCTGGGGGACTCTAACCATCACAGCTCTCAAATCCAGGAACCCTCCAGCCTCTGCAGTTCCCTTCATTAATGAACGTTTAAGGACGAAATGTCACAGTTTTCCAATTCTGGCACTGTTTCAAAAGCCTCTCACCCAAAAGAACGCCCTACACAAAATGCAGGTATAATGATACTCACTTGGTGTGCCCTTAAATTGGCAAGCAATCCCAAGTTGTCTTATCACACTGACTTCTCGAGGTAGTATCCTCATTGAACCCATTTGCCCATGTTCTGGTTGGTGTCAGCATTCAATACTTTTTGTGATGCGGAAGCTACAATCAGGGTTAAATCCTATGTGCTCCCTGTGTATAATACTTTCATTGGCCTCAAGTAAATGGACCATCTTTATGTTTGTTCCTATTTGTATTGAGACTCAATCATAATTACATAGAGGAAGCTATTACTTCTCCATTTTTGCTGACCTTGTTTTTGATGGCCTCAGGACTCTGTGCACTTTGCCACTGCTAACCAGTGCTATAGTGCATGTGCTCCCTCCTTAAACCATGGCAACATTGGCTTATTCCCAATTGGCATCATTAATCTACTTGTAAGTCTCTAGTAAAGTGGTACTACAGGTGCTCAGGGCCTGTAAATTAAAATGCTACTCGTAGACCTGCAGCATTGATTGTGCCAGACACTTAGGTAGCCCTTTAAATATGTCTCAGGCCTGCCATTGCAGTCTGTGTGTTCAGTTTTAAACTGCCATTTCGATCTGACAAATGTAGTGCCTGTAGCCTGTCCCTGGGTCACATGACTAGATGTAACTTACAGTTGGGCTTTGTGTATTCCTCCTAGGCAATCACACACCTTAGAGAGATTAGGTGTGCCAAGATGGGCTATCCCTGGCAGATTGAGAGGACAGAGCTGGGCACAGCCCGACTTGCACTTGAATCGGCTGTGTACTTCTCCACACAAAGAGCTGCAAACCTACTGTAATTAGTCTGGAGCCAGGACAGGGAAGGCAGGATGCATGTGGACTTCAAAGGGAAACCTCTAGAAGCTTCTCCTAGTTCAAAGGCAGAACAGGGAATAAATAATGGAGCTCAGCCACCAAATCTTCAGTAGACTTCTGAACCTGTGGATACTCTGCCTGGAAGAAGGACTGATGTGCTGCTGAAAAGACTACCACTCTGCTGGGCTTCTGCTCTGCAGGAACTGCTGGCCTGATGTGTTGGCCTTATGCCCTCTTACCTGGATAATAAGGACTGGACCAGCATCTGTTGAACCTAGGCCCCCTAAGTGTCTCCAAGTGTTAGTTGGCTAGCCTCAGGGACAGAAGACTCCAACAACCTTGAACCCAGCACCTGGACTATGCCATCAGTGAGTCCTACCTTGCCAAGTGGTGCCACCTCAGTCCCAGACCCTTGGAAGTGGGCCTCAAGGTGCTCTGCTAGACCATCTGTGGATCCACCAGAATCGACCTGTCTCCTCTGCTGAGGGGCACAAACCCGATCAGAACTGATGCATTGCCTCTTCTGCAAGGGTTCTCCTGAAGCAAAGGACTCTGCATCGACCTTGCAGCCCACATCGGCCCAACGCCTTTGCTAAGCTTTCTTGACACAGGCTTTTGCATCACAAATCTCTCATTGATGGCAGACTCAACAATGACACAGGACCTCACATCACAGTTCTACATCTTCTGAAAACCAACACATCTCCTTGGCTGCGCAAAGCATCCTTGGAGTGAGTCCTTGCAATGCTACTCAATTACGATCTTAGGTACTCTGTTCAGGGGGCCTAACTGGGCCCTTGTAGTAGGCCTGTGCTGCATCACAGTTGGCCTAAACCTATGACTTTGTTCCTGTCCAGCGCGACCAGATATCTAGATTATTTTAGTTTTGGTTTAATTTTATTTATTAAAAATGACTTTCTAAATGGAGTGGGATCCTTTACTTGTGTGTTCTCACTGCATCACTGTTTGAAGTGTTGCACCAATACTTTACGCATTGCCTCTGAGTTAAGCCTAACTGCTTTGTGCAAGTTACCTGAGGGCTGAGTGCAGGTAAATTTAAGGTTTGCTTATGATTTCACGCTGACAAGAATTATAATTCCTGCTTGAGTGGGGTTTCACCACCCTCAACCAGTAACCCAATGTCTTACACCCACCCTGAGGCAGGTGCACCATTTTGGGCAACCCCATATCTACAAAACTCCTTGTAAATATGGTTTAAGTCAAAATCCATGGGTGGATGCATGGGAACGTCAAAGCATTATTCATGGAATTCCTCCCTGTTGCAAAGTAATGCAAGACAATGCAATGCTCTGCATAATGATACCTTTTTGTGTTACTTTGGAAGTACAAAAATGGATTTTGAATTAGGTTTGCATCAAGAAAATGACACAAAATCTTTGTAAATCTTGTACACAATATTGAAATGCATACACTTCATTGATTTCTTTGTGTTTATTTGTGTATATTGGCAGACAGTTGGGGCACCTGTATGACATAAATATGGAGCTGTATTTTTCACATGGAGCAATGAACCTGTTTGCATTGCAACCCACCTATAACTAAGTGTGCAGCGTGCAAACATGGGCAGTGCACTCTATTACAGATGATGAACTGCCCCTGGGGCAGGTACAAGTTTGTCAGGCAATTAGTGAAAGGTAGATCAAATATTTGAAACAGCAATCCATCTATTAAAGTGTAGGTGGCACCAGGCCTGCCTTTGAAAGGTGGGCGCAGATCACCGTGCATGTGGGTGACAGCACCCACCTTCAGGGGTATGTCTCGAGGGGTCCATTGGATCCACTTTTTCCTCTTGCAGGCATTGCCCTCGGGGTGTGCACTGACTGCCAACCACCTATTTGTGGTGCACAGTCAGTACCTCCTGACTGTCTCTTTGCCGCTATCTGCATCCATTATAAGAAACAGTTGCAGAGGCAAAATGCTTCCCTCATTAGCATGGGGCTTGAACACCCCCATAAAATCACATTAGTTGTAGATGTGTACTGGCATAATCTGCATTATAGACAGGGCTGCATAAGCATCTGCAGGACCATCTGAATATTTGCTACAAAGATGCTGTGATTCAGTTTTGGCAAGAGTATACACAACTGTAACTAACCTGCTTTTTATACTTCAGGAGCGACTCAACGTGTACTACCTTAGCACAATCAGTATAGCGACAACAACATAAACGTTGAAGTTTTTTACATGTATGTTAAGCACCTCTCAAACCCGATCTGTTACAAGGTACCAATACAGTGGTGTGCCGGCAGACAAAGGTTTTTGAGAAATATTATTAACTAGAGCATTGGTAATCCCATTTGTAAGATTGTTGATGCTCAAATCCACATTCTCCACTATCCTACAGGCAGATGCTTGCAATGTGTCTGTCAAAGATAGCTCCATGACTCACTCTTAAAATAAAATAGTGGATTGGGCAGTTACACAGTAAAAGTCGTTTTTTTTTTATTGGTATTGAACAAATAAGTAACAGATTGAGGAGTAGTGCAAGCAAGATCCTGAGTAGGGCCTTTATTGTGAGTGGGGATAGAGGTGAATTGTGAAAGGTTATGTGAAGCACGGGAGGTCATAAGATGAGAAGCAGTTGTGTCAGAGGCATCATCAATGTTAACATTAAAATATCCTACAATCAACACGTTGCTTGCATGGGAAAACACTCACACATCCACTCACAGACCCACACAGCCACATAACCACTCACACACCCATACACACACCCACTCACAGATCCCCAAAACACTCACACACCCACTCATAGACCCACTCACACATCCACTTACATACCCACAAAGCCATTCACACACCCACTCACAGACCAACACAGTCACTCACACACTCACTTACATACCCACACAGGTTCTCACACACCCACTTACACACCCACACAACCATTCACACACCCATACTGCCACTCACCCACCCACTCACACACCCAACTGCACACCCATACACACACCCACACAACCACTCTCACACATACTCACACACCTATACAGCCACTCACACACCTATCCACCAACTCATAGACTCACAACACATAAACACACACACTCACAGACCCATACAGCCACTCACACACTCACATATCTGCTTACACACCCACACAATCACTCACAAACCCAGTCTCACACCCATAAAGCCACTCATACACCCACTCACAGACCTGCAAAATCACTCATACCCCACTCACAGACCCACACAACCATTCACACACCTAATCACACATCCACATACACTATCACACAACTGCTCACAAACTCACTCACACACCCATATAGCCACTCACATACCTGCTCACAGACACACAAACCCACCAACTCACAGACCCACATGGCAACTCACACACCCATTAACACATCCACTCGCACACCCACACAACGCCTCACACACCCACACAGCCACTCACATACCCCTCACAGACCCGCACAGCTACTGATTTGATTTTGCCTAGAGGCGTCTTGGCGCTGCTGCGGTCTTGTGCGGTGCTGAAGGGAGAATGGTTGCTACTGATTAATAGCATGTGAACAGTCAGGTTTTTATTAACTTCCAAAAGGTCAGGAAGTCAGACCATTTCCTTATGGCCAATGGTAGGCCGTTCCACAATGAAGCTGCTTTCAGAGGAAAGCTCCTGCTGGTCCAGGTAGTGCGCTTTGCTCTTGCGAGGGATAACATGATTGTGTCTGAGGACCTGAGCTTTCTGCCTGGGGAAT
This sequence comes from Lissotriton helveticus, assembly GCF_964261635.1. NCBI lineage: Eukaryota > Metazoa > Chordata > Amphibia > Caudata > Salamandridae > Lissotriton > Lissotriton helveticus. Next base: position 510,550,018 of record NC_136072.1, on the reverse strand, counting down.
GGCAAGCAAATATTTTGCGAAAGTAGCTTGGTCTTGAATTATGCTGTGCCTTAAAGGTGATGCATAAGGTCTTAAACTCTCTTTGTTTTTCTATGGGTAGCTAGTGCAGATTGACTAGTGTTTGAGCTGCTGCTGATGTTTGGGAATTCCGTAAACAAGTCGGGCTGCCGCATTTTGCAGTGTTTGAAGTTTTTGTAACAACTTTTTGGGGATACCAATAAAAAGAGCATTTTTGTAGTCCAGCTTGGCCAGAATCACAAACCCACTCACACACACACACTGACATGCACTTACACACCCACACAAAGACTCACACACCCATTCACACACCCATTCAGCCACTCACACACCCACTCATATACCCACACAGCTACTCACACACCTACTTTCACATCCATGCGAATACTCACGCACCCATTCATACACCCAATCAGCCACTCCCACACCCACTCACAGACCCACAAAACCACTCACACACCCACACCGCCACTCACACAGCCACTCCCACATAGTCACTCACATACCTATATAGCCACTCACACTCCCACATAGGCACACACAAGCAGCTGCGGTCCATGCAGGTAACAGTGGTGAGGCGGTGGGGCCGGGTAAGGGGGGATTTCATGGGAGGATGCAGAGGGAAAATTAAATAAATTATAAATCTTCTCTCTGCATTGTCCCTCGAAATCCCCCTTAACATCGCCCCACCGCCCCACCGCTGTTACCTACACTAATTTTTACATTTTTAATTTTAAAATATATAATAAGAAAATTAATGTTTGAATAAATTGTATTTATAAACTTGTAAACATGAGTATTATAAATTGAACTTATGGGTCAAATTGTGGTCAATTTATAGTTTAAAAAACAAAGAAATTCACAAAAAACCTAAGCTTACAAGGATGTTTTAGTTAGGAAATAGCATTAAAAACCCAAACATTCAATGGCATAACCAAAGGTTACAGGGACGTTATAGTTATGAAATAGAATTAAAGAAACCTTAGAAATTTTCTGAAGAAGCCAAAGGTTACAGAGACATTATAGTTAGGTTCAGATTTTACACACACAAAACCATAGAAATTCAGCAGTTATAGTTATCTGCTTTAACTATATCTTATACCCCCGCCATGCACTGCTTATGACCTCACAAATTACATCACTCAAGACATGGTCAGTGACGTCACTGATCACCTCTCAAATTACATCTCTTATGACAACACTGATGACATCATCCGGCAAAGTAAACTGCAATATACTTTATAAAATATCATTTTTTTTTAAAGATGAGGAGAGAGGTGAGAGATGCATAACCCCGACAAGGCCGAGCTGGTTCTTGTCGGGGGGCCCTCTAACCCCTGGCAATCTTCTTTTTGTCCGTCCAGTCTGGGTAACTCCCCCTGCCCAGTGAACTCAGCCAAAAGTCTGGGGGTTATCATTTGCAGCGATCTCTCTATGAAACCCCAAGTCAGCGCGGTAGTGTCCTCCAGTCACTTTCAGCTTAGGAAGATTCGCAAAATTTCCCGCCTCCTCACTACCGAAGCCCTTACCTTGGCCTTGTTGGCGTTAGTCATTTCTAGACTTGACTACGCCAACGCGCTCTACGTAGGCATTCCTGACTACCAAGCCAAGAGACTCCAGCTGATCCAAAATCAGGCCGCGCGTCTCATCTTCAAACAACCCAGACACCAACATGTTCACCCTCTTTTAAAAAGTCTTCACTGGCTCCCGGTCACTGCACGCTGCAAGTTTAAATTAGGCTGCATAATTTTTAAATCCCTTGCAGGCGGTGGCCCCTCTTTCATTTCCTCTCTCCTTCACCCATATGTCCCCCCGCGCAATCTTCGCTCTTCCCAACTGGCCTTGCTATCAGTCCCGAGATTCAAGAGGAAGAAACATGGTGAACTTAGGTTTTCTTTCTTAGCTCCTTTTTTCTGGAATGCCCTCCCCCCCCTCTAAGGCTGTCTTCCTCCTATTTTAGGTTCAGATCCCTCCTTAAAACTTTTTTGTTTACTGAGGCCTACAATTAGCTCTGTCCCTCATTTTCTTTCTGTCTCCTCAGCACAAGCGCCAAGAAACCTTCAGGTGTTAGTAGCGCTATAAAAATTGCTTTAACATAACATAACATAACATAGCAGAAAGCTCACTGTAACATAATCATTAACTGATTTCCCATGAGAGAGTTCTCAGCAGATAGTCCTGTCTCTTCTAAATCACTACTCTAAACACTAAATCAAAGTAAGACATCTAACCGTACAGTCTAGTCTATCGCAAACAACAACAACACTATTTGTCAACCTGGAAAGAGGTTTAAGTGTGAACATCAGTTTTACACAAACCACTACAACACACACCCAGTTGAGAGGTCTTAGCAGACAGGCCCCTCTGTCACAAACTACTAGTAAAATTCATTTACATTTAGGAGGAAGGAGTAAGGATAGAGGTCAGTCTGCTGCAAACCACTACTACACTGAGCCATCACCCTAGAGGGAGGTCTTAGTGAACAGATGAATTCATTGCACACTACTGCCACTACTACTTCACTCATTCATCACATAGGAAAAAGGTCTAAGCAAAGCGGTCCGTCTGTCATAAAATACATCTATACTCAGCCATCACTGTGGAGTGAAGTCTTAATGAACATCTCAGACTGTTGCAAAGCACTACCATACACATACATCAGCAGGGGACACGTGTCAGCATGAACTAGTTTACTCATAAATAGGACACCAGCTTTTAAAACAGTGTTATAGTTCACGATATATGTTAGAAATACTCATTAGTATAGAAAGAATAGAAATTTAACTTATGCAGTAGCTCAGTATATATCAATCAATCACGTACTTGTATAGCACAGATTATTACAACAGGGGGATATCTAGATGCCTGGAAACTGATGGCCTCTATTAGAAGAATCAGGTCTTCAGTCTTTTCCTGTAGTCGGAGAGGGTGGGTGCAGTTCGTAAGCGGAGGGGGAACATATTCCAGAATTTGGCTGTGAGGAAGGAGAAGAACGACCTCTGCAGCATCTTCAACGAATGCATGGGAGGTGTGTGAGGGAGAAGAAGGTTAATTTGAGTTCTCTCGTGGGTTGATGGAAAGCCAGGTGGCGATGTGGTTGGGTTCAATGTTGTTGAGAGCTTTATATGCAAGGGTCATTCCCTTGAACTGGTATCTCATCTGCACGGTGAGTCGGTGGAAGCTTCTGATGTGAGGGGTGATGCTGGTCTATTTCGGAAGGTGTAGGATGAGTATGGCTGGGTTGTTTTGTGGTGCTTGAGGAGCTGTGTGTTGGTTTTGCATAGTGTGCGTTTCTTTATTCGAGTTGGCTGGAGATGAGGGCTTGGTTTACCACTCTTCTGGTGTTGACGGGGCTCCATCTGAAAATCTTTTGTAGCATGCATAGGATGTGTAAACAGGAGGACACCACTTTGATTTGTTGCTCGAGGGTGAGTTGGCTGCCAATGATGAAGCCGAGGTGGCAGGCATGGTCAGTGGGGGAAGGAGTTGGCCCGAGTGTGGTGGGCCAACAGGAGTCATACCATGGTGATGTGGTTGGCACAAAAACCGGATTGGGAGGTGTCAATAAAGTTGTGTTCTTCCAGGTGTTCAGAGAGCTGTTGATTGATGGCTTTTTAAGAACTTTGGTGGGGTATGGTAGCAGTGACATGGGGTGGTCATTTTTACGCTAGCTGGGGTTGGTGGGTTGTTTCTTCAGGAGCGGTTTGACCTCTGTGTGCTTCCATGCATCAGGAACGGTGACCATGATGATGGAAGCTCTGAGGATAGGAGTGAGGGTGCGGCTAACTTCCTTCTGTCCCATGTTGAAGGCATGGTGGGGCCAGGGACGGCAGGTGCCCCAGAGTGGATCATGTTCATGATGGCTGTGGTGTCCTGCGTTGTCAGCTGATTCCCGTCAGTGAGCAGGTGGCTGTGGGTGGCGTTGGCCGGTGTCAACAGGTGGTCAAGGTTGGTCGGTTAAGGGTCAAAATTTCAGAAGATGTCCAATATCTTGTCATGGAAGTAGTCTGCTAGTGCCTCACAGAGGTCCTGAGAGGGTTCAATCATGTTCTCAGTGGCTGAAGGGCAAGAGACCTCTTTGAGGATTCTGTGAGATTGGTACTTGTTTCTATGTGGTTGACCAGGACATTCTTCTTCACCTCCCTCGGGTGGTGGTGATATTTGCTGAGGGCTACTTTGAAGGTGGTGTGGTCTTTGGGACTTTTGCTGGTGCACCATTGTCACTACAGTCACTTGCATTCTTTATTTACCGGACGGAGTTCAGAGTTAATCAACTGGCATTCTTGCTGAATCTGTTGGTGTTAGGTTTCCTTATGGGGCGACCGTGCTGGAGCAGTTGAGGATTCAGTTGGAGAAGTTGCAGATATCTTGCTCGAGGTAATCAGAGGTGTTGGGTTTGTTGGTGTTGAGGGTGGTCGTTCACTGGGCCTTGGTGATTTTTCCCCACCTGTAATGTGGGGGGATAGGAGTACAGAGAAGTGTTACAGTGAGCTTGTGATGGTGAAGTGGTACAATACTGTGATTGGTTTAAGTTAACTCTGTTGTGTGGGAGAATTTGAATCTGTCACCGGCTGTGAGGATAGGATCCAGGGTGTGTCCTGGAATGTGCATGGAGCTGGTGACCAGTTGCTTGAGTCTGATGTTGAGTTGGTGTCATTGGGGTCATCGAGGTGGAAGTTGAGGTCTCCCAGCACGATTTAGTGTTTGGAGTAAATGGCCAGGGGAGAGATGAAGTCGCAGATGGTGTTGCAGACACCATGGCGATGGCCCGGGTTTCTGTAGGTGAGGGTCCCTCTGATGGTTGTTTTGGCATCTGTTCAAATTTGGAAATTGAGGCGTTCTATGATGGGTGGTGTGTCATCTTCAGAGGTGGTGTATTGGAGGTTGTCCGGTATACACCCGTTACGACGCAACTTTTACTCCGCACTACCATTACAACGCGGGCATTACAACGCATGACATTACAACGCATTGCGCTGGGGGGCGCTCTAGGATAAGAGGTAAGTTTAATTTACTATCCAACACCTTCCCTAGGGTCCACGGGGACTGGAGTTAGAATAGTAAATTATACTTACCACTATCCAGCACCCCAAAGCGCTATGCGTTGTAACGGTATTCGTTGTAAATACCGCGTTGTAATGGTACGCGGAGTAAAAGTATGCGTTGTAACGTCATACATCCAGGTTGTCCTTGTAGATGTTGGCAATTCATCCTCCCTGCTTGTTGGGGCGGTCTTGGTGAATCATCTTGTAGCCTTGAGGGGTTGCATTTGTGACGTTGGGAGCCGATGCGTGGGTAATCCAGATCTCAGTGATGAATATCAGGTCCGAATTGAGGGTAGGTCTGGTGTTCCAGGTTTCTGTGCCATGCCTGCAGAGGGATCTGAAGTTGAGCAGCAAGCCTTCTAGCGGTTTCTGAGGATGAGGGGTCGGTGGTGCACGACCAACTGGTGCTTTGGTGTTGCAGGTGAAACTGCACTGGTGGCAGGTGAATGGGCATCCGTGGACAGGTGCTGCAGCGGTTGTTACGCGTTTCTGGGGGCCAGGGCCCGCAGTTTGGTGGTGGAGTACCAGTGGATGATGGGAGATCCAGGGTTCCTGGTGCTGGGTGTGGACGGGCACAGAAGGGCTAGCCTTTAGTGCACCTTCTGCCTACCAGCAGCAAGGCTGCGCTGCAGCCTCCATTAAGTAGGTCCTAGGAGAGGGATGGGCGCTGGGTGGAAGGAGTCAGCTCAGTGGCAGAGCCGAACAAATAGCAGGAAAAATGGGAACAAAGCAGGGAGCTAGCTAGTACAGAACAAAGGCTGACTAATTTTTAATGGACAACAAGGGTGAAAACAAAGTTAAATAATCAGTGGCTCAACAATAAGGATACCCGGTCGCTAATCAATACTGCTGAATAAAGATACATTGGTTAAGCAAGGACACACAATACTGCTAATTAAAGGTACAGTTGATGAACAAGGACACTAAATGCTGTGAAATAAAAGTGCAGTGGATAACAGGGACACAGTATATCAAACAGTATATCAAACAGCAGACAATGGGCATCACAAGCAAACTCCCGCGCATGTGCAGTTTACAAAAATGAAGTCGGGATCGGGAAGATGCGGCGCAATAAGGTAAGTTTGCTTTAAAGTTATATTTAGCCTTTTATTTAATTTAATAATGCAGGCGGGAGGCAGGCGGCAGGCGGGAGGCAATTGGGCTGGAAGCGGGAGGCGGGCGGCGGGCGGCCTCACGAAACGGAAATATCACGGAGAGGTACGGAGATTGCTTCAATCTCCGTGCCTCTCTGCGATAGTCCCTTCCACGACTTCGGCCCACCCCTAATAATTTCTAGTTATCCCAGGTAACTATAACTGCTCAATTTCTATGGTTTTGTGTGTGTAAAATCTGAACCTAACTATAACGTCCCTGTAACATTTGTATTTTTCAGTGAATTTCTATGATTTTCGGGTTGATCTGTCAAATGGGAGCCAAGAAAAAGAGGAAGTCATAAAAGTGTGTTTATCATGTTGATTTACCTCAGGAGTTTTGATCACAACTACTGAACGGAATTACACCAAATTTAGCAGGAAGCTAGCTTTTGTTCCACAGATTGTGCTTTTTGTTATTTGGTGTAAATCTGTTCAGTAGTTTGAAAAATGTAAAGAAATCCAAATTTGTATATCTATGATTGCAAATAGTTGGCGAATAAAAACGAGCTTACAGCTCCCACCAAGCAAAAGCAAATTCTCCGCTTCCAGCTGTCAAGGTGCTCCTGCATGCTGGAATCAGCGGTTTCATCTCTTTCCCTGCCCAAAAACATACGGGCAGGGAAAGAGATGAAAATTGCTTTCACACGCAGAGAGGTGCATTTCCAGCAGCTCCCTTCATGCAAGAGCAATGACGACTCCCACAGGAGGAGGAAAGCCGGCTGGAGCAGCGGGCCTTGAGGCTTCCCCCGCGGTACCGGGAGAAAATAGCAGAACAGGGCCACATAAAGGTGAGAAACGAGCAGAAAGAGGCAGAATGAAGGTCAGAATGAGCAGAATGAGCCAAAATAAAGGTGAGAAACGAGCAGAAAGAGGTAGACTAAATGTCATAAACTAGCAGAAAAAGGCAGAATAAAGGTCAGCAACGCACAGAAAGAGGCAAAATAAAGGTCAGGAATGAGCAGAAAAAGGCAAAATAAAGGCGTGAAATGATCAGAAAAAGTAATAATAAAGTCAGCAACAAACAGTAAGAGGCAAAATAGAGTTCAGACACGAGAAGCAACAGGCAGAATAAAGGTCAGAAATTAGCAGACAGAGACAGAATAGAGGTCAGAAACAAACAACAAGAGGCGGAATAAAGGTAAAAAACTAGCAGAAAGAGGCAGAATAATGGTCAGAAAGGAGCAGCAAGAGGCATAATAAATGCCAGAAACAAGCTGAAAGAGGCAGAATAAAGATCATAAATGAGCAGAAAGAGGCAAAATAAAGGTCAGCAACAAGCAGAAAGAGACAAAATAAAGCTGAGAAACTAGTAGAGAAGCAAAATAAAGATCAGTAACCAGCAGAGAGATGCAAAATGAAGGTGTGAAGCGAGCAAACTGAGGCAGAATAAAGGTCAGAAGGGAGCAGAAAGCGGTGGAATAAAGGTCAGAAACAAGCAGAGCAAGGCAGAATAAAGGTCAGAAACGTGCAGAAAGGGCCAGAATAAAGGTCAGAAAGCAGCAGTAAGAGGCAGAATACAGGTTAGAAACAAGCAGGAAGAGGCAAAGTAAAGATCAGGAGCGAGCAGAAAGAGGCACGATAATGGGCAGAATGAGCAGAAAGAGGAAAATAGATGTCGGAAATTAACAGCAAGAGGCAAAATAGAGGGAAGGAGTGAACAGAGAAGAGGCAGCAAACCTAGCCGAAAATGAGCAGAGGAGGCACAAAACTAAAGGCAGCAGAGGACAGCGGGCTGCAAGCAAGCTGGAAAGGAGGACCGTCACAGGGGAAGCTGGCATGAGGACCTGCTCCTATGGGCCTCCTGCTTTTGTTTACCATGCACCCACTGACAGACTCACTCACACACTCATGCACCCAATCACAGATGCATTCACACACCCACATACCCACTCATAGACCAATTCAGAGACTCAAGCACCCACCAAAAGATACTCATGCACCCACTCACAGATCCATTCAAGCACTCATTAACTCACTCACTCACAGACCCACTGATAGACTCACACACACTCACAAACCCATTCAGACAAATACCCACGCACCCACTCACAGACCCACTCAGAGACTCACAAACCCACTCACAGACCCACTCAGACACTGATACACCTATATATCAAATCAGAAACTTTCATGTGCTCTCATAGACCCACTCAGACACACCCACCCACTCACAGACCCACTCAAACACTCATGTTCTTATTCACAGACCCAATCATACACTCATGTTCACATTCACAGACCCACTTGAATACTCATCCACCCACTTACAAATCCACTCGGAGACTCACACTCACAGACCCAATCAGAGACTCACACACGCATGCACCCACTCACAGACCCATTTATAAACTCTCATGCAGTCTCACAGACCAACTCATACACACATCCACCCACTCACAGACCCACTCATGTTCACATTCAAAGACCCACTGAGAGACTCATGCACCCTCTTACACTCATGCACCCACTGACTGACACACTAAGACACTCACTCACCTACTCACAGACCCACTCAGAGATTTACATAACCACTCAGAGACCCACTCAGTCACTGATGCGCCCACTCAGAGCCTCGTCCATCCATTCACCGGCCTTCAAATTCACTCATGCACCCACTCACAGACCAAGTCAGAGACTCACACACCAACTCATAGACCCAATCAGACACTCGTGCACCCACTCGCAGACCCACTCTCAAATCCACAGAGGCCACAACCATTTACACAGCCATATACAACATACCAATACAGTCACTCATACACCCAATCAGACACCCATGCGGCCACTCACACCCGCAAACCCACTCCCACAACCACTCACTAACCCAGCCACTCACATAGCCACTCATGTACCCATACAGCCAATCACAAAACCATTCACATACCCATTCATACACCCACACAGCCACTCACACAACCACTCACTAACCCAGCCACTCACATAGCCACTCATGTACCCATACAGCCAATCACAAAACCATTCACGTACCCATTCATACACCCACACACCCACTCACACAACCACTCTCTCACCCATACAGCCAATCACACAGCCACTCACTCACCCATACAGCTACTAACAGAGGTACTCACTCACCCATACAGCCACTCACACAATCATTCACTTATCCACAAAACCACGTACATACACATTCACACATCAATACAATCACTCATGCACCCACTCACTCATCTATACAGCCACTCACACAAATGCTTACTGTGCAAAACAGCCACTCTCACACCCAAACACTTACCCAAAACCCAAGTCATAGAGCCACTCACTTACCCATACATCCACTTACCCAGTCACTTATTCATAGAGCCATTCACACAGCCACTCAGTCACCCATACAGCCACTCTAAACATACTCATCCACCCATAGAGCCACTCACACAGCCACTGATACAGCCATTCACATACACACACTCACTCAGCCATACAGCCACTCACACTCTCACTCCCACTCACACACCAATACAGCCACTCACATACCCACCCCCACACTGATACAGACAGTCACAGTGCCACTCACAAGACACATATTAGAAACAGTATAACTCAGAAGTACAAAAGGAAAAGTGATATTACTTATACAGTAGCTTGGTATATATCTTTAACTCTGAGAAACTTTTACTGCAGGAAGTAATCAAGGATGTCATCGGTAATGTCATTTGAGATGTCATCAAAGATGTCATTCATGATGTCACCAGCCATATCATGAGGGATGTAATGTGAGGTCATAAGCAGTGAATTTTTGGGGCATAAGTTATAGTTAGCTCAGGAAACTACAATGGCTGAATTGAATTTGACTGGTTTTGTTTGAGTAAAATTTGAGCCTTACTAAATCGTCCTTGTGACATTTGTTTTTTTTAGTATATATATATATATGGCACTGTGCTAATCCTACGCTTAAAGACATTGATAGAAAAGCAGACATTTAGGTGAGTGCCGCTGGTGTTGAGAGTGCTCTATACTGGAGCTGCTTTCCACCTAAAGTTGAGAACTACCTAGAGTTCTCTGCTTCTTTTTTTGCATAATGTATGTGTCACTCTATGCCTGAAAGGAATTTGTTTAGACTTATGCTGGGTGCTCCCTTGTGTCTGGACAAAGCTTTACATCTCTGCAGAGCTCTAATAAGAGCGAAACACATGCCCGGGGATGCTTTTATTCATTTCAGGTTGGCTCGGATGGTATTTTAGCAATACAAAGCTGTAATACTGTGCCTGGAGTGGTAAAAGTCTTTGGTCATTTTACAGCTTGGCATGGACAGCACTGTGCTAATCCTATGCTTAAAGACTTTGCTGTAGAAATGTCAAATAACTACTTCCCTTTTTATCTCAGCGTGGATGGCACTGATGCTTTTATATGTATATAATTATTCAGAACACCCTACATTAATGTCCACAGTCACCGCATCTCCAATGATTACATCATCGACCTCAAAGACATTAATCTACCACATACAAGCTATGGAAAGTTGCAGTATAAAAAGTCTGCTGAAGACAGTATTTCACTTTTCCTTGCCCATTCGTTACAAAGTCAACACACTGGTGGCCCACATTTACTGTAGTTTGCATGGTTGGTGAAAAGCACCACAAACAGTAGTGTTTATCAGATTTTTTGTACAAAACTGTTTCACTCATAAAGTTGAAGCAATCTCAGCAATAAAAGTTTTTTTGAGCCTTAGAACACCATCATTAATATAGTCTACTTTTAAAGTGACATTGCTGGGTGGGAAAGAGTGCCAACATTTCAGCCAAAGTCTGGTCTACTCTAATACTGTGATCAAACACCGAATGGACTTAGGTGCGAGCAAGTGGCAAGGGGGATCTTGGGTGGCATTCCTCTGTCTAGGATGTGTAATTACGACAATATTGTAAATGTTTTTTCTGGCTATCTTTGGACTTTTGTTCTTATGTTGAAATATGAACTGGAAGATATATCTTGAGCACAGATCTCGTACTAGGCAGTGCTGAGCTGCTTTTGCGCAAGTGCAGATGATGACATAATCTGGGCGCAACCTTTGCTAAATCTGGCACTGTATTTTTTTTTTAATTCACACATTTGCTGATTTTTCCTCCGTGGTGAGTGAATATTATTAACCTGTGCAGAGATCACATTATATTTACCTTCCTAGACACGCTCCCCCACCAATATACTCACCAAACCATCATGCAATCCCACTCGATAGCACATCCAATAAAATCTCTGCCAAAGTGAAAGCAAAACAAAATAAAATGACAATCTCCTTCAAGAATATGCTGCTTGAAAGTGTGCACTAAACCTTCAGCGGCTTCACCCTCCTCTCACTCTGCCTCAACACAATGCAGTACCCACCACCCTTGATATCACACTTTAAGTCTAAAATGAATGTATGACGTTACAACGCACACATTTACAAGGCATGCCATTACAACGCAGTTTTTACATCGCAACATCCTTTACAACGCATTATTTTACATCACATGTCATTACAATGTATTTTTAGAAACTACATGTACAACGCATTCCATTACATCACATTATACCATTACAACGCATACCTTTACAACACATACCATTACATTGTATTTAAGCTAGATAGTGTAGGGGTAAAAATTACTATTCTAACTTCAGTGGGTGCAACAGTAGGGTAAGTGTTGGATAGGGTAGGGGTAAAAATTACTATTCTAACTCCGGTGTGTGCAACAGTATGGAAAGTGTAGGATAGAGTAGGGGTAAAAACTACTATTCTAACTCCAGTGAGTGCATCCGTAGGGTAAGTGTTGGATAGTGTAAGGGTACTATGCGTTCGAATAGTATTCCGTTGTAATGACATGCGATGTAAAGCCTGTGTTGTAATGGCAAGCAATGTAAAGGATGCTGCCATGTAATGACTGCTATGTAAATGTAGTACGATGTAATGACTGTGTTGTAACGGTTGTTTCCTGTCTAAAATTCATATACAAGAATCACCAATAAAAAATGATCAAACAAATCAAACTGTGCTCTGGTAATTCCAGTATTGAAAGTGTTGTGGAATGAACACCTGTCTCAAATTGAACAAAATTAGCAATTCAAGCAAGTCCTACTTCAATGAAAAGCCTCTGAATGAGGTCAAAGTGAAGTTTGTACAATAGGGCTGCATTTTAAAGCACAATTTCCACATAAAATGGCTGCATAAAATGGCTGCAAATCCAATATTTTTAAAGGGGTACTAGTAAAATATTCAGACATTTTCATGGTATGTCAGACAAGGCTTACCCTTTTGAGCAATGCTGACAGCGCCCCATCCTCCTGACAAATGAAGTCACAACAATGCGTTTTCATTACAATTCGGCTAAAGAACTGGAGGAATTACGGCGATTTTCAATGATAAATTTACTACGGTATTACAGAATCAGACAGCTTAGTCAATGTGTAATCTCCTCAAGGATTGGATTTCTTCGTATTCTGAGAGAAGGGAACCAGCACTGAAACAAGACAGAAATGCTTATTGATCAATTGGCCATAGCTTGTATGTTCGCCCAGTTTAGGAAGTTATCACTGATCATTGTAGCAGTAAGGCCCGTGAATCAAGTCTTCCCTCGAGCTGAGAGATAATGGCAACATGAGGTTTTCCCAAGGAGGCCTATAAAGGGCATGTCTTTAGAGGTAACATGACTTCAAGAATTTCAGGAAAACACTTGCCACCTGCCTGGAGCACCTTCTCAAACAGCCCGTAGATTGACTGGATTTAGATAGCTTCGCTCAATGGAACACATCCCAGTAGATTTCTGTTTGTCTCCCAAGGAACACGCATTTTTTAGGGACTTGCATTGGAATGTATATTGGTAGATCATACTTGTGTTACTTACCTTTTCCTGTGTCTGGCAGCAGGGGGAGATAAAGAGTAGGAAACTCTTCAGGAGCTTGAAGCTGCTCCTTTTTAGTTGCTCCGAGATCAAATATCTTCCCTAACCTACAATAAAGACACTTGTGATCAATGTATGCGAGTGCTACTGACCTAAAAAGGAGACACTGATCCTTAATCATTTTGGCCAAGGTAAAAGGCAACCGTGACGTAGGAAGGGGGGTCTTCTTAAGTAGCTGAAAACACCACTCTATCTGGTTTTCGTCTTGCACACTCTTGCTGACACACACACGCGCACACACACACAAACACCCTCCACACACCCTATTACCTTTAAAATCTAAGCGTAATCCATAAGATATAATTGAAAACAGTGACATCACTAAGATAAAACCTACCACTATTTCATTCGGGTTCTGCACCTCTATTTAAAGCTTGAGTTTGCTCACACCCTGTACCAAAGGGACAACACATCTTCAATTAGATTAGTATTTTTGTCATAAAAATGAATAAAACAAAGGTTCTGCACCTAATCAAATATCTACATTAACAGTACCTTGAACTTTAGAAATATAGATCTAAGCATACGAGAACCTTTTGGTTTAATGGGGCATGTGGGAATTAAACGTGTGATGATAAAAGGAAGCCATACAGCGCTCATCATCTCATCAGCGTATGCAATCCAAAGAATAAGATCTGTGATCACGAAGAGCCCCGTCTGTAATCAAGCCTGCGCTCCTCGTTTGGGAGAAATCAGCAGCTACAAGGCACCGCAAGAATTTGCTATACCTGCAGCCTAATCTTCATGTGTTATTAAGCCATCCAACGCAGCGGGTGCGAGTGAGTGATAGATAGGGGAGGGGAGGCATGTAGGAGAGAGCAAGAGTCACGAGGCCGCCAACAGGATGCAACGCACTCTCTGATTCTGTGGCAAGACCAGAGGTTCATGTTTCCTTCCTCTTTCTTCACTTTAAACACTTTACAAAAGAATACAAAACTCCAAAATATTTAACTCAAACAAATTCTCCGCCATCCTACCCACAATTACATATCTAATCCGGGCTTCTGTTTCCTTGCTGCGCAGAAGCAACATAAGACATGTTTTACCTCTGTATCAGTACTTTAAATAGGCCGGTACTGTCTGGTACTGAGTACTGGCACTTTTTTTTATTTTGAGAGGGAGAGTACCGGCACTTTTCAAGAGAAATGTAAATCTTTTAATTGGAGAGTACCAGCACTTCTGAGAAACAAGCAGGCGCTCTGGTACAGAGTACCTGCAATGCTATTTTTCCATTTCGTGCACTGCTCTGTATCATGGGTGTACCGGATTCCCTCCAGGCATCAGGTAGCTAGCGGGTCGGTACCAGGCATACAATAATGGCAAACCGACACGTGTACTGCGGTCCCCAACCCTTTTATTCATATCCTCTGGTGGCGCCCGGCCAGAGGGTGACGTACATGGGCATCTGGGGCTCAGGTCACCCCCCCCCCCCCCCGCCCACTGGCCGGGTGTCTCACTACATCAGGCAAATTGTTTGGAAGACAACATTGCTCTCCAGTTTAGTCTGTTGGGTCTATAATCTCTATGCTGTGTTTCACTTCACTTTTGCAGCACCATAAGTGAAGTGCATCCATGTCTCTAGTGAATGGCATCTACACATGGGCATAGCCCCACCTCCACAAGATTGCACAAATGTGTATGCAGCCCTAGTCGAGATCCCTAATCTCAAACCAGCTAACTCTCCAGTTAGATGTACACAAAGGTCTGTGTGCTACAATAGAAGAACATCTCTTGCTCACTGCATGCGACCTACACATGAACATGCTCACCGTCACACTCCTGCACTCATGCTGTGTCACCATTCACCCTGCTCCTTGATCATTGTGTTACATTTCTCTGCCTAGAAAATCGCTACACTGTTTTCCATGCATGATGTCTGCCTGCTGGTCAATGTTCTTACTCAGCCCTTCTGATGTGACGTTCTCCACTCTACAACAATCACTTAAAAACATCCTCTCTTCTTTACACTTACAACATATATGCATGCACATGCATACCCCCGAAGACAGGGTAGTGAGGTTGGGTGGGGTATTCCATCGTCAACAACGTTCTATATGAACGACAGTGACAATGAAAAGAAACTTGTGAGTCATAAGCAATGACTCTGTTATGTCTTTAGCCATAGTTGACCCCAACGAGGGTTGCTGCGCTACTCCTCTTGGACCTCTCGGCTGCCTTTGACACAGTTGACCATGACACTCTGGTACAAAGACTCTTCGAAGCCGGTATAGAGGAGACCGCATTAGACTGGATCACGTCCTACCTTCGAAACAGAACTAATGTCATTCATACCCCACTTTTCTCGTCCAAACCGTACTCCACAAAAGCTAGGGGCCCTCAAGACTCTATCATCTCGCCCATGCTTTTAAACATCTACAGGAAGAAATTACCTGTACTGATCAATTTCACCTCACGTGCTATAACTATGCAGATATTCTATTGACAACAAACAAAGGGGCCCTTATGGTCGAAGGGGACCAAGGGTAGTAGTGAGTTAGTAGAGACAGTGGTCCCTTCCAAACGTGAATACGAAGGTATAGCCACAATGCTGAAATCAGGATTGGGTCTAGATGCATTCTATGCAAAAGATATTACAAATTTATTAACAAGGATAAAAACACAATTGATACGGAAAACATGAAAGCTGAACGTGACGGGGTAACTGGAAATCAGCAGATTTCCTTACCTCAGGCATGGAGTAAAAAGTGACTTAGTGGTAGGAATAAACATTCAAATTAGTCACAATAACACAAAAATATTTTATGCTCAGCATAATTTTCGTCAGGAGTCAAGATGTGGGTGTCGACGACTTTTCGATCCCCAACGTAGGTTATGGGATCATCACCACCTTGGAAGAGCATTGTGCTGAATCTTTAGACCTTTAAGGTCAAACTGACGGCTTACCCTCTAGTCTTCCTGTGTCATCCTGACACAGTGGGAAGTGACTGATTCATCCTCCCCTCTCCCCTTATGTTTTCGAGCCTTTATTGGTATTACCTTTCGCAATAGAAGCCGTCCTGACTGGGTTGGAAGTATCACCGGTCTCTCGACACTGAGACTTTTCGCTATCTTCAGCCCTGAAGAGTCACGGGCACACTGCCCGCTTGACAAAACACGTGCCGCTGGTTTTTCTGTGATGTTCTCCTTCTGAAGAAGGTTTAAATATATCTCACCGTAAAAGAAACCGTCTACTGGTGTCTACCTTGTCTCCATTACCGCCTTTACATTGTGTATTTTCTTACAGACATTATCTTAGATTTACCTAACGTGTGCACAGGACTCTTGTTTGCATTGACTGAGTGGGCCCTCGCCACTCCCATCAGTGGTTATTGGGGTTTCCTCTGACCTAGTAGCACCGTACCCCCTTTTCTTGCTGTTGTATATTGCTTGTTCTTACCGCTACCAGGTTAGGGCGCCATTTTTCCTGCATACTCAAAACCCTACACAGAACCTTCTTTCTCGTCCAAACCGTACTCCAAAAAAGCTAGGACCCTTCAAGGCTCTATCATCTCGCCCATGCTTTTAAACATCTACAGGAAGACATTACCTGTACTGATCAATTTCACCTCACATGCTATAACTATGCAGATATTCTATTGACAACAAATAAAGGGACCCTTATAGTCGAAGGGGACTAAGGGTAGTAGTGAATTAGAAGAGACAGTGGTCCCTTTCAAATGTCAATACAAAGGTGGAATCAGGATTGGGTCTATGTGCGTTCTATGCAAAAGATATTACAAATGTATTAACAAGGATAAAAAGACAATTGATACGGAAAACATGAAAACTGAACGTGACGGGGTAACTGGAAATCAGCAGATTTCCTTACCTCAGGCATGAAGTAAAAAGTGACTTAGTGGTAAGAATAAACATTCAAATTAGTCACAATAACACAAAAGCATCTTATGCTCCGCATAATTTTCATCAGGAGTCAAGATGTGCGTGTCGATGACGTTTCGATCCCCAACATAGGTTATGGGATCATCATCAGGACTAAATGATTAAGGAATGCTTGAGACGCTGCAGTAAATAATGAGCGCAACTCCTGGGAAGGAATTCCTAGTTGCAGATGGAGCTTGCTGGGATCGCGAGTCACGGGTCAATTAGAATGACACGTCCAAGGTAGCTGATGCGGCCATGGCCAAGGCGCAGGAATGCCAGTGTGTTCCAGTGGGAGAGTAAAGTTACGAAGACCCGCGGCCACAGTGGAGGTGGGGTGGTTGTAGGAATAGGCCGCTGAAAGCAAGTTCATGGTGGCAACATCTCAGTGGCAGTGCAAAGATATCTTCCGGATACGACTGGGAGGTCCCAAAATTGGGGGCGGCAGGGTTCTGCAGTGTGCTCTCCTGGCACAATGCATCATATCTGTCTACACAATGCTCATGATAACAGTATAGTTTATCAATGACTCCTGAAGTATATGTGTTTAAATAAGAAGGACAAACAAAAAATCGCTTTTTGTCCCCCCTCCTTTGACCGCAAGCTTATTTCTTCTGTATATAGTGTACTGTCCTCACCAATCACTACATGTCACCTTTTCACCACAGTCACGTATTTCATATTGCAATTGAAATTGTGAACTGCGACAGCCGAGATTATTTGATACTCTGTTTTGAATACATTATTGAATTCTAATTTTGGTGTGTGTTATATCTGTTTCTTCCATCTCAAATTATTGATATGTGTAAAAAGTAACCTGTTGCTACTTGTTCACTCTAAGCAATTGAAAACCCCGACAGAAACACTTTCTACTTTAATACTCCTGGCACAATGGTCAGGAGCTGGTGGCCTTTCAGCTGCCTATCCCTACAACCACCCCGGCTTCACTGCGGGCTGTGTGCCTTCATCACCGTACTCTCCCGCCAGAACACACTGGCACTCTTGCGCCTCTGCCACTGCCATGGCCGCATCAGATACCTTGGACGTGCCATTGTAAATGACTCTTGACTCGCAATCCCGGCAAGCTCCTTTTTTAACTGGGAATTCTTTCCCAGGAGTTACGCTTATTATTCCCTGCAACTTCCCAGGCATTCCTTAATCGTTCAGTCCTAATGATGATCCCATAACCTATGTTGGGAATCAAAACGTCGTTGACACCCACATCTTGACTCCTGATTTTATTAACAAAATTATGCGGAGCATAAGATGTTTTTGTGTTATTGTGACTAATTTGACTGTTTATTCTTAACACTATGTCACTTTTTACTTTATGCCTTAGGTAAGGAAATCTGCTAATTTCCAGTTACCCCGTCACGTGCAGCTAACTTCATATTTTCCTTATCAATTGTGCTTTTTTCCTTGTTAATAAACTTGTAATATCATTTGCATTGAACGCATCTAGACCCAATACTGCAAAATTGCGGCTATACCTTCGTATTCCACTGTCTCTAATAACTCATAACTATGCAGAAGACATGCAAATACTCCTTCAACTGGAACTCACCAATTTTCAAGTGTCTCAGAGCCATGGATCAATGGATGACTTGGAGCCATCTCAAATTGAATGCTTCCAAAACGGAAATACTTACGTGTGGCGATTGGAAACATTATGACCCACTTGCCACCTGGCTTGATGAACTGGGATCACCGCCTAAAGTATCGAAGGAAGTAATAAAATTCGGAATGACCATGGACTCCATGCTGTTGATGAATGCCCAAGTGGAGAAACTAGCAAGATCAAGCTTTGTTACTATAAAAAATCTGAGACAAATCTTCCCCCATTTGGGATTTCCACACAAGGTCCGAGCTACCATCTCCCTTGTCCTCTCCAAACTCGATTACACCAATAGCTTCTACCACGGATCACCTTTAACGACTATGAAAAGACTACAATTGATTCAGAACTCGGCTGCCAGACTACTCTTGCATATCAAACCACGAGACCACATCTCCCCTGCCTTCAAAGCCCTGCATTTGTTATAGGTTGCCAGAAGATCCATGTTTAAGCTGCTTTGTATCACCCACAAACCTATACTTGAAATCGGACTGCTCTTCATCAGCAATAAAATCACCAAACACATTCATCATAGGAACCTCTGCTCTTGAGTGGCACCTCGCCTCAAAATCCCAAGATACAAGAAAAAAAACATGGGTAGCGCATCTTTCTCTGTTCAAGCAGCCAAAATATGGAACTCTTTACCCCCAACATAAGATCCACCGACAACCACCTTATCTTCAGAAAACTACTCAAGAACTGGCTCTTCCCCACATAAGCACCATACGCAAACAGAAATATACAGAGGTTGGCGCTCTCACAACCGGATTCACACTGCTGAAGGCGGACCACACTAAACTGGCAGACAAAGTGAAAGCTCATAGCCTAAAACTGGATGAGGTCGTACCACAGCAAAAGCAGCACACATTGCAAATTCAACAACTGCGGAAACAGGTCATTGGCCTTCAGGACTGAGTGGGAGACGCAGAAGGAAGGGCCAGATGCAACATTTTGCGGGTCATTGGACTGCCGGAACATAGTGAGGGCTCTGACGCTGCACGCTACATGGAGCAATGGTTCAGAAAGCATGTGGCTTCTGACTGGCTATCAGACTATTTTTACATAAATAGAGCCCACAGGATACCCACTGGGAGGCCCAAGGTGGGTGCCTCACCTCACTCACAAATAGCCAGCATCCTGAACTACAGGGATCGTGACACCTTGTTCCAGAAGGTGCGAGAGCGATCCCAAATACGCTTTGAAAATTGATGAATATCAATGTATCTGGATTATACCCTCATGGTCCAGCGACAAAGATCCTCCTTCATGGCTGTCAAAAAGAAGTTCAAAGCCATGAATTTAAAATATACATTTTTTATTCCCTGCTTGGCTGAAAATTATACAAGATCATAAGACGTACTTCTTCGAGAGCCCAGAGGACATGGAGGAATGGATCAAGGTAATGGATCTGACCTCAAAGCCAGGAACCACCTCCCAGAGCCTACACACAGCCCAAGACGTACACAGGACAGGCGATTGCACTGCATGGTGAAATCAGTCCACAAATCACAGTCGCACAGTCCAACGCAAGAACAAGTACAATGTACCAAGAAATAGGCCCTTGAGACAGCGTTCACGTTCAGAGAGTTTGGACTCCTTATGGCCTCTGTATCCTCGGAGGACAGCACGGTCAGATCTAATTCAGAGAGTAGCCTGGCCTTGTTCCCTAGTGTGACACCCCAGTCGGAAGACGGCTTACTGGACTGAAGAAACAAAAGGAAGAATATCCTGTTCAATAGGATGGACATTAAGATTGCTACTTGTGATACGCGGTCTGGTGGCATAACAAATATCCTTTTTTCTGTGAATTAAATGTGCATTAGTCCCGGGCTCCCTTCAGCTCGACCACAAACAGGTACAACACCATGGGAGGCGTTAGCGATGACCCTCTATTTGCGAATGCACCCTGTATATACAGCACAGTTACACAGGTTGTGTTTTATTGTTTGGTCTGGTACAGTTCACCAACAGGCCTTGCATTAAAAGTTTGGGGGGGGGTAAAAGTTCTGGCACAAATTGTTCTTATGATATGGGCTGTGGCCTCTCCTTAATATCTGCAATGTCACCTTTCACCTCCACGCTGTGACACACATGCTTAACACCTACAACATAATAACATGGAATGTTCAGAGTCTAGGATCTATACAGAAGCGCCGTAGAGTACACGCAAACTACTCAGGCGCAAAGTGCAAATAGGGTTCATGCAGGAATCGCTTCTCACAGAACTGGAAACCGTGAAAATGCGCATGAAATGGAAGGCACAAATCTTTTCCAACAATTACTCCGTTGTTGCCAGGGGCGCAATGACATGGATCAGTCCCATTTATAGTACTATAGCGGCGCACTGACATGCAGGGAAGATACATATTCTTACTCAGGACACTTGCTGGCATGCACATTGTATTGGGTAATATATACGCCCGAGCTTTGACCAAGATCCATTTTTTACTGGACTCAGCCAGATACTAATGGGATGGGAAATGTACCCATGGATCATAGGAGGGGTCATGTAATGCGGTCATGGATGTTGTGCTAAATCGCTCACATCCACCCTTGCACGGAGCGGGCTCAACCAAAAAGGCAACAGCTCTCTGTGGGTGGTCTGATGGATGGGCACTGAGTGACGTGTGAAGACTGAGACACCTGACACACAAAGAATACTCCTTTTATTCCCCAGTGCATCGACTACACATGAGAATTGATAGGATCCTCTACTCACAAACGATAGCGGCACATGTAACACACACCACATATTTTTCTAAGACTTTCTCAGACCATAACTCTTTTGAAATCACCTTTGCTTGAGGCAGGATCCCCACCACAGTACCCACTTGGAAATTATGGCCCCAATTGTTGGAAGACGCACTACTTTTGCTGATACTTTAACACATTACTTCACATAGAATAATAACACTGCATCCTCCATCTCCGTCGAAGGGTAATGCGATCAGTGGTATGGTAGGTGCCAGAAAAGAAGTACACAAAAATCTGCTGGCAACGGAGAATAGGATAAACACACTGGAACAAGAGACAACGAGTGATACTGAAAAGCAGGTCCCCCTACAGGAGGCACGTATCCAGCATGCAGAACTACTAGAGTCCCTTAGGGTCGTAGACTACAGAGCGTATACCCAACTAAAACACACAGACGCAGACAAATCTGTGACGTTACTAACCAGATGATTGAGGGATGACCCCCGACTATCATGATAAGCGAAATCACCACACCTAGTGCTGACACTGCCACTAATCAACACAATATCAATGAGGCCTTTAGCCTATATTATGCTACGCTACACAACAAACCAGATACAATAGATGATGCCCACATAGATGCATTCTTAGATGAATTACCCTACCCACAGCTCACTACAGAGGCCCGGATAGCACTGGTAGGTCCAATTACTAAGACCAAAATAAAAATGGCTATCAACGGACTCCCGCGAAACATAGCACCGGGACTGGATGGACTCCTGATTGAGTTTTTTGACACTTATGCCTAGACTCTGGTTCCCCAACTGGAGATCCTATACAATAGGTCATTAGAATTGGGTCGCCTTCCATCCTCCACAGCAGAGGCATTAGTGGTCTCGCTTCTTAAACCAGGAAGTGAGAAATCAGACAGGGCAGGATACCCATTATCCTTATTATCAACAGAATATGAAATATTAACAAAAATACTAGCGAATAGTCTCCTTTCATATTTAAATAAATGTATTCACATAGATCAAAGCGGGTTCCTACCAGCCAGCACCACATCCTTAAACATCAGGAGACTGTACCACATTATGGCAACAACCCTGGAACATTACATAAATGCAGGATGCATTGCACTAGACTTACGACAATCGTTCAATATGCTAAATTGGGATTATATGTTCAAGGCAATAGTGAAATTTGGCCTACCTCTAGAGTACCTGCAATGGCTACATTTACTGTATGTGGCCCCCACTGCAAGAGTCTGCACGGGAGAACACATCTCATGTGAATACGGGGTATTCAGGGGCACATGACAGGGGTGCCCATTGTCACCGCTGTTATTCATACTTGCACTGGAGCCCCTAGCCCTTAGACTACGTTTAGAGGCACATCACCTTGGAGTCCCGATAGGTGGCACAACACATCTGACTTCTGCCTACATAGACGACATAATAATATACTTGCGAGACCTTATAGGCACCCTAGACTACATCCCTGACATCTTCAATTGGTTCGAACAAATATCAGGCCTCTCCATTAACGCAAAGAAATCTAATGTCTTTTTCTTCCAAGAGGATTTCCATCCAGAGGAGGTTGCCTTTGGGACATGCTCTCTCCCATTGGTAAAGCACATGTTCAAGTACCTCGAAATACACATATACCGATCACATACAGATATGCTGGAGGGTAACCTTATGAGAGTGATCAAGTCAATACACTCGAGTGTCGCCTTCTGGACTATGTTACCACTTTCTACAATGGGCAGAGCGGCCATATCGAAAATGGGGGTTCTCCCACGTCTCCTGTACTACTTCACTAATTTACAGATAGTAATACCTTCTGCCACTTTCAGAACCCTGGACACTATACTCTCTGACCTTATATGAGGAGCTGGAAGGTGCAGAATATGCCTCAAAAAGCTGCAGCTGGGGACCAACAAAGGGAGACTGGGTGTACCTGCCCTCAGAGCATATTATTATGCAAGTCAACTGAAATGGCTTTCCTATTGGACAGCTGGCCGTAATCTGCAGGAGATAGGGTATACAGTGCATGATATTGACCAGAGTACCCTACACACATTGTTACTACCACAAAGTAAAATTCCCCAGAGCCGACCACCATTAATGCGTACAGCACGTCAGTGCTGAAAGCGGTTTTACATTACATGTCCCGTTGCCACCCTTACGCAGGGAACATCCCACTAGTGGGGATCCCACTATCTAGCGGCGGGCTCACAAAGGGCAGGATGGGAGCCTGGTTGGATGAAGGGGTTAGCCTTCGGGAGACTTTTTCAATAATGGGATCTTAATGGACCATGAGAACTTTGTGCGAGAAACTGGCATGCCAGATCATCTATACTCCAGATCATCTATACTTGATACACACCGCATTATTGCAATACATTAGGAAACAATGCCACCCCCCCCAAGAGACAAGAACCCCCAGCCCAGAAATTGATTAAGGCCCTATATTACAAGGGGAGGGGATGACACCTTATCAAATGGCTGTATGTGGGAATATGGGCGCATGCCACAATAGAGCTCACAGAATTACGAGCTACATGGGTGGGAGATATTGGACGGGAGCTTTCAGGCAAGGAATGGGCTGGTATTCTGGAATGCCCCCAAAAAGTGACCAGAAATGCAAAGTTTAAATTTATACAAAATATGCTACTCCATAGAGCCTACCTTACACCGCGACAGCTACAACGGATATTCCCACATGCACAACACCACTGCCCTCGATGCCATCTGGGCAAGGCTGACTTAGTCCACAAGCTATGGGCATGCCCCGGCTTACGAAGATTCTGAGACTCAATCAGGCTTCACATATCGACAGTCACACAGATAAATGTGGTAATTATGGTAGATGAATGTATTCTAGGTCTATGTAAACTCTCGACCAATCAGAAGGTACAACTCAGATTAATGGACCTTGCCCTAATAATAGCAAAATGGACCATTAGTATACAATGGAAGTCCTAAGGGGCACAGTTGGCATAGTGAAATGCTTCGCTGTGGTGGGGCTTAGAGCGCCGCGATACGGTGGGTGGAAACCAAGGAATTGCGGAAAAATCCGATATCCATGGAATGGGATGTCATGCTAGAAGCCCTTAAAGGAGTGGACTTAGAACCCAGAGCTAGCACCCTAAACTTGGAACGTAGTTGTAACAGGGAGATATACGGTAAAGGACAGGTTAAGTTAATTGATGCAACCCTTAAAGTTATAGAGCACACACCACTAGAGTAGGCCACAAGAATACGCACATAAATATTAGAAATGCCAGAACAAGAGCGGGTGGGAGGAGGGGTGGGTGGGGTATGTTGGCTAACAGCTATGTTTATCTTTTTTTTGTTGTTCTATAAGGTTAATTAATGGACGTACAGAATTCAGCAGATGTATGACAAAAATATTAGTAATGATGAAGATATTACAATGCAATGTTGAATGTATTCCAATGCTGAACATTATGATATGTAACACTGCCTTATGTTTTTATTACACGGCTAGCAATTCCAATTGCTTAATAGAAAATCAATAAATATTGTTTAAAAAAAATAAAGAAATATACAGCATATCTCTCTGTATATAAGCATTTATTTGCACTATAGATAGGTACACATATATGTGTATTGCTTTGTATAATCATGTCAAATAACTATGTTTAAAAAAATGAATACATTAATTAATCTT
Source organism: Lissotriton helveticus (assembly GCF_964261635.1). Lineage (NCBI taxonomy): Eukaryota > Metazoa > Chordata > Amphibia > Caudata > Salamandridae > Lissotriton > Lissotriton helveticus. Next base: position 510,525,018 of record NC_136072.1, on the reverse strand, counting down.
TAAGTACAACACTTGAAAAGCAGAATTTATCGAATACATCTTTAATCTACTTATATTTACTTCCTTTATGCATCTATATACCTTCCATGTACTTGGATCTATGTATTTATTACTTTCCACAAAAAAGCATATTTATTGCACTACCTTATTGCTCACCCAATACCTCTATCAATATCTTTAATCTAAATCTACTTACTTCTTTTATGCATCAATAAACTTTCCATGTACGTATGGATCTATATATTTATTACTTTCTTCTAATTCAGGATATCCAATGCACTACCCTATTTCTCACCCTATACCCCTCTCAATATGTCTTCTACCTCAACTCTCTCACTCATCTCAAACCTCTTTCTACTACTCTTTTCAATGCACTACCCTATTTCTCACCCTATACCTCTATCAATATATCCTTCCACCATCCATACCACTACTATGACCCGCAGAAAAGCCCTTTCTAGACTCTCCCCTAATCTACCTCTCCTTGCATCATCTGACACCTCATTTTACTGTACTGATCCCCAAAAACAACAAGCCTTTCTAAACTCTTCCCTCTTATTCTTCCCCTCCACATCCCTTTTACTCATTCCAAGCCTCCCACTACTGCTATGACGTCCAAAAAAACAAATCGAAATCCTTCACTCTTCTTTCTCCACTAACCTTTTCAATCAAAATAACAGACTAACATGTCCACTTATCAAATTTCATATGTCACTATACTAAGTCACCACTAATCCTTTATGGGTTCCGAGTAGTGTGCTACTCGCTGAAAAAAGCACTTCAACACCTCATTAGAGGTAGCAAGTACTATATAAATGCAACCCTTTTTCCCTCTTCTATCCCTCCGCTATCCTTCTCAATCCAAATAACTGACTAATATCCACCACTCAAATTACTTTCATATTTCACAATACTAATTCACCACTAATCCTTATGTGTTCCAAAGTAGCGTGCTGCTCACCAAGAAAGTGCTTCAACAACCCATTAGGGGTAACAAGTGCCATATAAATGCAAACCTTTTTTCCCTCCGCTATCCTTCTCAATCCAAAGAACTAACCTATCGACCACTCAAGTTACTTTCATATTTCACCATACTAATTCAACACTAATCCTGTTTGGGTTACGGAGTAGCGTGCTACTCGCCGAAAAAGCACTTTGAAGTCTCATCAGGGGTAGTAAGCGCTGTAGAAATGCAATTACAATACAATACAATTGCAATACAATACAATTTTCCCATAGAGATTCTTGATTGGTTGATGCACTAATGTTTCTCACATACCATCAAATTGCCATCACAATATACATGGGTGCAAATAAGCATGCACATTTTCTCTTCAGTTTGTCATGTCAGCTATTGGTAGTCATTATTAAGTCCATAGTGCGGCACCTATTTGATGTTTGGACATGCTGTTGGTTAACTTCATTCCCCGAACCCTAGTCCAACATCATAAAAGTCACTTTGTTAACAAATGGGTAGCCCAGCACCAGGAAAGTAGGAAGACACTGTAGGAGTAAACTGAACAGGCTAAGCAATCTCCCCTCAATTGTCAAAGAAACCCTGCACTCTCCTTGTTTGCCAAACAGGACAAGCTACTCCTGTTCAGAAACCCAAAGGGAAACTGGTTGTAGTAGCACAGAGCAGAAGAATTGCAATATGGTGTGAGTGAAAAGCGCTAGTAGTGAAGAGATCCATTTTGGAACAAATCTACGTCCTGTACCTCAGAAAAAAGTAAGGCAGAAACTTAAAGGTCAGTCTGTTAGTTAACGAAGGAAGGCAGTGTCTATAAAATCCATTCGCATTAGCTGTAATACCGCCAAGTGATTTTTCATTCAATTGCAGGGAAGGCAAAGTTCAGTAGCTAAGTGCCTTTCAAGGCTACCAGATTGAGGTGGCCCTGGCGCGCTTTCAGTAAGGGGCGCTCGACAACAACTCATGTACATGGAAAAGTGCTTTCGTGGGAAGTCAGATGCACACAATGGCATTTGCTTCTCTTGCTGTGCACTCTGCTTTTAACCCTTTCAGCGAAGAGTGGGACTTAGGCGAATAAAGACGAATAAAGGACGTCATTTTCAAACTCAGTGTCAGGGGCAACTTGAAGAACAATGGTATTCAGGAATAAGTGGGGAAACTTCTAACTAGTAATGTTACAGCTTTAAGTAGCTTCATGGAAGATATTCAAGATATTCAGGTCAATGTCTCACAGTTGTCCTTGGGTCTGAAACCATAATATCATGGTAAAATCACCAGATATGAGATGTTTTGGTGCAATATGAAAAAGAAGAAGCTCACAAACTTAGATTCTGATTTAGAGTTTGGAGGAGAGGGTACGCCATTGCAAATGCAACAGACTATGCAGTCCGCCGAACCCTTGGTCCATCCGCCTCACTTAGAGTACGGTGTACAACAAGACGTCTGTTGACGGAGCCTCCGTTGGCTCTGTTGACGGGATCCTTCCTTGAATGGCCCGATGAAGTAGGGGCTGTCAGAGGATGAACTTTTCTCTGTCCTTCCTATTTAGGGTGGGTGGTGTAAAGTGTTTTTTTCCTATCCATCACATACAGGAAAAACACAGAGATAAGGGACAAAAAGCCCCAATACTGACCCACAAACCCAGGGCGAAAACTGCTAGTCATTGGGAGCCATACGTTTTTTGCTTTTAAGAAATAAACTCCCATTTTAGGAATGTGTATATTCCTACATTGACAGGATCTGACATGATGGCAGGTCCTGTCAATACTGAAAATTGTATGCAGGTGACAATAGACAACTTTAAATTTGGCAGGAGGAGGCCCCTCGGCATTGCGAAGGCATTGTCCTTCGCCATTCCAACAGAGAAATCACTGTCCTCCAGACTCAATTCAATTCAAAAACTTTATTCGGAAACATGTAAATCATGTCCATAAAAGTACATACATACAATACATATTAAAAGAAAATACACTTTAACAATCGCAATCAGCTACAAATACAGTAAGATACATATAACAATCAAATGACACACTTAAAAGTTTTCCAATAAATAAAATGTAATAAGAAATTTGATAAATGTTTTTTAAAAAATCATGCTTTTCCTATAGCTGATGGCCCTAAGTAAATAACTAGCCGTATAAAAACAGATGTCAGGGTGATGCAAGTTAAAAAGTAATTTCATTGCCGCTTTAACAGTTCTTGCTCCAAATTTAATAAATAAAGGTTTTAAAAAGAATTTACGACATTCGCTATACAGGTTACATATAAGTAGAAAGTGCTCTGTGCTTTGTTCCGAAATATTGTCGCACCGACATGGACCTGTAGGGCGCATCTTAATCTCAGGGAATGCAACCAGTAGGTGGACCGTACCCATCCTCATCCTGGTGAGAACAAACCGGTGTTGCCCTTTGGTCACCTGGATGAGGTAAGGGTGTAGGCCCACAAATTCGTTCAAATGGTTATAACGTATACAGGTGGAAAGTTTAAGATCATCCGTAGCTCGTCTTTCTGCACAATGATTTAAGAAAATTGATTTCAGACTCTCCTTAGAGAGATCCGAGGCAGAACAGTGATCTAATGTAACGTTAAGCCCAAATACACTAGAGAAAGAATCGATTGTGTATTTAATCCATGGGATTTTAAGAAAATAGTCTAGGCGTAAACAATCCTCAATGATGACCCTATTAAATGAGGTTTCGTCTTTCATCCAGACTGAACGCCACAACATCAAAGGTCTCAACAATAATAGATCGTTTATATGGTGTAGTCCTAGTTCTTTATGGACCAAACTATTAGCAGTAGAGGTCGGGAGACACAGTAATTTTTTCAGAAACATATTCTCTTCTACCTGTAGGGATTCTACCCTAGATACCCCCCATACCCCTGCTCCGTAGAGGGCAGCCGAGAGACACCTAGCTTCAAAGATCTTAAGCATTTCTTTAGGCCTTCTACTACCTAATTTACTTGCAAATGCAAATATTCCATTGGCACTCCTGATCATTTTGTCGCGCACCACCTTGTGCTCGACATCCCAGTGACCATTTTTGGAAAAGTTAACTCCCAGGTAGCAAAAGTTTTCCACAGACTGCACCACTTGGCCGTCAATGAGATACCTATAGGGCTTTTTAATTTTTACCTTACTAGCTCCGCACTCCATCACAAATGTCTTGCTTTTATTAATGACCAGCTTTCTTTTCTCAATAAAGGCCACAAATTTATCTATCAAAAGCTGTAGACCCCGGGGAGTCCTAGAGAGCAACACAGCGTCGTCCGCATAGAGTAACACGGGGATGGTACTTGTGTTTACTCTAGGTGCGTCAGCTGGTGCCCTCTGCAAGATCGAGTCTATTTCATTAATAAACAGAGTGAAAAGCAAGGGTGCCAGTACACACCCTTGTCTAATACCTCTCCTGACCCTGAATTTATCTGTGCATTCGCCCGAAGGCCCGTACCGGACACTCGAGCTAAGCCTCTCGTATAAACGGGCCAGAAAATATATAATTTCCCTGGGTGCTCCCATTTCTAGCAAAGTAGTCCATAATATGGCGTGATCCACCAGGTCAAAAGCGCTGCTCAAATCAGCGAAACAGAGGTAAAGTGAACCATTTTTTGCACGGGTGTATTTCCCAATCAGTAGCTCCAGATTTAGGCATTGTTCAATGCAACCTCTCCCTTTCCTGAACCCATGTTGGCAGTCTGTCATTATTTGATTAGACTCTGCCCATTCTTCCAATCGGACGAGGAGTACACGGCTCATGATCTTGACCGACGAATCCAACAACGAGATTGGCCGGTAGTTTTTGACGTTTCCTCGGTCCCCTTTCTTATGAATTGGAACTATTATAGATTCGGACCAGGTGCACGGAATAGTATAGCGAACAGCAGCGTTAAAAACTTTGGCTAGTACTGGCCCCCAAGTCTCAGGCGCAAATTTGTATACATCAACTGGGACACCATCGGGTCCCTGGGCCTTACCGCCCTTACTAGCCCTGATACTACTTAGGACCTCCTGTATGGTGATATCTAAGTTAAGTACTGGCCAAGAGCAACTTATCGGCAACGTTACCGTATCAGGGTTAAAAATGGCAGAAAAATGCTGTACCCATGATTCCTTACCCACGTTTGAGGTTAACATGGGAAGTTTATCATCTCTTAAAAAAGGGCTATTTACTACTGCCCAAAAAAGCGTACAATTATTCGATACAGCCGCTAGATCAAATCGCTCCCAAGCTTCCTCACGCAATTCAACTTTCCTTTGCCTAAGAGCTGAATTATAGTCAGATCTAAGCTTGACTACAACTGTTTTATCTCTAGGTTTGATGGATAATGCCTTTTTTAACGTCTTCAATGCCACAGTGCATGCATTGTTAAACCATCCCCTAGCTTTATTGTTGAAATTTCCAGCAGACCTAGTAAACTTACTACTAATAAAAACATTGATTTTTGTAAAATGGGAAATACAGGCCTTCATATTTGGTTTCTCGTCAATAATAGATGTAATATCATTTAGACAGCAGGAGATAATGCAATTAGAAGTTACTTCAGCCTTATCCCCTGCCCACCTTATTCTGAATCCATTCGGCCTATGTACTTCAATGTTTAAAATAGGACTACTATCTGGAATTATACAAGCTTCCCAAAACCTAGTTTCAATAACAAGACAGTTGTGGTCACTAACCATGTAGTCTACAACCTTGACATCAGAACTAAAATCAGCTAATTCGGAAGACATGCAAATAAAATCAATCACAGTGTTCGCCCCTCGCCCCACAAAGGTTGGCAAACTATCACCCTTCCCGTCCTGCTCAATCTCTAAGATCTCCAAGTCATAGGCGAGTATGAAGGAGTTCAAAGTTTCTCCATATGTATTGTGTTGGAAGTGCGTAGCTGGCTCTCCAACACGATTCAAAGTACCACACAACCTTTGGTTAGAGAGAGGGCAAACAGAAATATTAAAATCTCCAACATATATGAATTCAAAAACTGTATTGGAGGCTTTCATCAGTTGTTTGATTGCGACGTCTAATTCTAAAATAACCGTATATCTGCTGGCATCAAAAACATTATTGTACATATTAATCAACAGAATGTTTTTGTCTGCCTCATCCGCTAACCATAGCAATTGGGAATTGTTGCCCACAGTAATATGTTCCTTCACCCTAATTCGCATTTTCACAGAAATCAGAGTTAGCAAACCACCTTTGGCCCTCCCTGAGGTAGTTGCCACTGCTGGTAACTCATAGGCTACAAAACCATCAAGGCCCTTAAAATTTAAACACCAGGTCTCTTGTAAACATAGGATATCAAATGTTCTAATTAGTTCTAGCCACCCTAGTACATTTAATTTAGAAACTAGTCCTGCTATATTCCAACTGGCAATAAGGCAAGTTGTTGACGCCCCCACTAAGGTATTGCAAGATGTACCCACAGACTTAGGCAGTATACTACCAGTTGTAATTGGGGGCTGATATGAATCTACTCCTGCAACCACTGCGACAGACTCATGTCTGACCTCTTGTCAATCGCAGTTGTTAAGACCAGACAGGGCCTCAAATCTATTGTGCAATAGCAGACTTGGTACTAGGGGGGATGCCCAGCGGTTATGCATATTCAGGTTGTTAATCAAGTTGTTATCCCATCCTAATGCTGGCGTTTTTGGTAGGGTTACATTTTGCTGTTCCCCATGGAAAAATTTTAGTGTTAGGGGAACCACCGTACCTCTTCTACGCTGAGGTGGAAAAATATGTGTTAGAACATTAGGAAGTATATTGGGATGTGCAAATGTTATCGCCACGCAATCCCCTTTAAATCTTTTGGGGCGATTCCCTATCCAGGGAACACGTTTAACTGCTTTGATATCATGCGCCAGTTGCTGTAACCCACCAGGCGCTAACCTCATATTACCAGAGAGCCAGTGAAGGGCCTTACTGCTCAGAGAGCTGGCTGACTCGATAATACCGTCATCCAACTGGGGTACATTAGCTAACACTAGTACAACAGGTGAAGCTTCCTCAATGAATTGCAGAGGGTCTGTACCGTGGACTTGTGCTTGTGGAATATTAACTATCAACGGGCACCCTTCTACTGTTGTTATATTATGATTAACTTTGGGGGCCGACGTATGGGCTGGATCAGTCAACACACCAGGTATCCCTTCTCCGGCATGATTAACCTCTTCTATAATATTTCTTGTTAATAGCGAAGTATTGAGACTACCTATTTCCTCCGTCAGCTTAGTTTGCATACCTCCAAGTCTTTTTACTTCCGCCTGGAGTTTATCTATTTTAGAGATCAGAGGTTTTACAATTTCGATAAGTTTACCCTCTACAACCTCAAGCAGTTTAGCAAACATTTCATCCTCTCCTTTGTTTCTTGCAGTCCCTTCCCCTGCTGCCTTTAGGGGAGCTCTCGAGGAACCTGGAGATAATGTTCTTTTCCTTTTCACTCTTGGTCTTTGACCACCCTGTTTCCGCTGATTCTTCACACAGGCACGCACAGGTCGGGGTGTGTGCTCTATCAGAGGTAAATCGTCCTCCACAGGACCAGTAACAGTGTCTGGATCTGAATCAATAACATTATCAAAGTCTACATCCAAGATAACAGGGGATACTAACGTGATCAGTGGCTGACTGTCAGACTCAATCATAGGTGAATCGTTAGTTGAGACCCTTGTTTCCACCATCACAAAAGGGCTATCCTCTGCTGACATAGGTAAGGTAGGGCTTAACCTGCGCAAATCTGGTGACTGGCTTAGCCCAAGTGATTCCCTCCTTTGTTCGTTTATTTTCTTTACAGTTTGCACAACATAGTTATCCATGGTATTAGCGGGCACAACAGCAGGTTTCTTTTTAGTCGCCATATATGTAACACGGTAAACAACAGAGCAACTATGTCTTACTTGTGGACGCGTCTCTGGTGAGACAGGGGGTCAGGCCCTGCCCCTGCCTCTTCCTGCCGATGAGGGCCGTAGAGGGCCCGCCCTTTGCCCGGGCTTAGCCCCGGGCGTCCCGCTCGCGTCCCGCGAAGCTGGCCCTGCGGCGCTTATGTGCGCCTCCCCTGGCGCCCTCGCGGTGTCACTGACGCGCGCCGCCGCGTAGGCTGCCGGGATTCGTAGTCCCGGAGCGGCGGCGCCAACAAACTGCAGGTAAGGTGACTCTCGGCGGTGGCGGTGTGGGCTGAGTCTCCTGGCAAGCTGTGGAGTATGGTGGCGTCTCTTCAGGTAAGTTAGTAAATGTCCCAGAGCTCCGCCGGCCCTGCGGCGCTTATGTGCGCCTCCCCTGGCGCCCTCGCGGTGTCACTGACGCGCGCCGCCGCGTAGGCTGCCGGGATTCGTAGTCCCGGAGCGGCGGCGCCAACAAACTGCAGGTAAGGTGACTCTCGGCGGTGGCGGCGTGGGCTGAGTCTCCTGGCAAGCTGTGGAGTATGGTGGCGTCTCTTCAGGTAAGTTAGTAAATGTCCCAGAGCTCCGCCGGCCCTGCGGCGCTTATGTGCGCCTCCCCTGGCGCCCTCGCGGTGTCACTGACGCGCGCCGCCGCGTAGGCTGCCGGGATTCGTAGTCCCGGAGCGGCGGCGCCAACAAACTGCAGGTAAGGTGACTCTCGGCGGTGGCGGCGTGGGCTGAGTCTCCTGGCAAGCTGTGGAGTATGGTGGCGTCTCTTCAGGTAAGTTAGTAAATGTAACCTTATCGTTGTCGATCTCCCTCTTTTAGATTTCCCGGTTGCCGTGTTCCAGTCCTGAACACGGCAACCGGGAAATCTAAAAGAGGGAGATCGACAACTATAAGGTTAGTTGCCTACGTTGACAAGACGGCGTAACCGCCCACAGATAACGTAGTTCTCCTCCCGGTCAATTCTTCTCATGGGGAGTAATAAGATGTCTTACAACCCGCTAATCTAATTGGATATCCAAACCAGGATTCCACGTCACGCCCGGACTGGGCGGGTTTCCGACCGAATATCTACCAAAACTTTTTCTCACGAGGACATGGAACAGAGCCGTGTACACTGACCGGCCATTTCCTTTAGAATTCACTTACTCAACAATGACAGATGACTAGACATCCGCACGGATTGTTTCTAGTCCTAAAGGCTTTCCTAATCTAGCCCTGAAGATTCGCAGCCTGTTCCCTGCGATGAAACACGTGTTGGCTGTTGAAACGGAACAATAAAACAGAAGTGCCCACACAAAGAAGAGACTGTGTTTCTATCTATGTATTTCCATGCATATAAGTTTATTCTCGGAGATTGACTACATGTTTAGATTTGTCCAATGTATTATTTACGAAATGAAAGAAACTAACACTACAGTTACAATCTGATTTCACTAAATTGTTTGAGTGCAGGGGCAAAGTCGTTTTTCTATTATGAGTGGATTAGCTTGCTGGTCCACAAATTGAGCGGTTCAGAGGTATTACCGCTCGCCTCATTGCCTAAACTTGTTACCATCTAGAACATTACCTTGCGGTTACTAAGGATGTGCGCCCAGTAATTCTGGAAAACTAAAAGACCTTTTAGCTGTCTCTGGAAATACCTTCTAGCAGGAAATGCTACAAGAATCCTTTCTCAAGGAGGGAGGGGCTTGGGGAAACAACCTTTACAACGCAGTCATCACATCGCACTACATTTACAATGCAGTCATTACATCGCAACATCCTTTACAACGCATGTCACTACAATGCAACCATTACGTTGCATGTCACTACAATGCATGACACTACATCGCATGTCACTACAACGCAGACATTACATCGCATGTCATTACAACGCATACCATTACAACCCATAGTACCCATTCACTATCCAACACTTACCCTACTGTTGCACCCCCTGGAGTTAGAATAGTAATTTGTACCCCTACACTATCCAACACTTACCCTACGGATGCACCCCCTGGAGTTAGAATAGTAATTGTTACCCCTACACTATCCGACACTTACCTTAAATGCAATGTAATGGTATGCGTTGTAAAGGTATAATGCCATGTAATGAAATGCGTTGTAAATGTAGTTTAAAAAAAATTGTTGTAATGGCATGCAATGTAAATGTATGCGTTGTAACGTCATACATTCAGGGGCTTGAGCATTTAGACAAGGTGTAGGGTGCTGCCACTTACCAATAAACTGATACTATTTCTGACAGAGTGTATTGGAGATCAAATTGTAACTAACATATGAAGTACCTCCACCTTGCTGTATGCTCTTATGAGGTGTGGCAGATATGCCTCTACTGATGTGTGGGTGATGGCATATTAGATATAGCTGCTTTCTCACATCACTCTGGCAAGGAAAACCCCACATGGATTCTTAGGTCAGCATTTAGTGTCATAGGACTAGCTCAAAAATTACTTTTATGGTTAAGCTGTGGGGGAGTCATGCAGAATTCACAAAATACTACACGTGGTCCACTTCTTCTGAGCTCTTAAGGGGGGTTCCACCGTGGCAGCTGTCCCACTTGGATCACAACAAATCGCCCTGAATGCCGACGATGTCCTTCTTTTTCTTTCCCAGCCTGCCCAGATGGGGCTCAGATTAATTCATATTTTGACCACCTTTGGCTTGACCTCTGCCTTGGGGGTTAACTGGGACAAGTCTCTCTTGGTTCCCCTGTGGGGCGACCATCAGGTCGGGCCTAGAATCCTGGGCTTCCCATTCGTCAGCATAGCTTTCTATATTGAGAGTACATATCTCGTGGGACCCGGAGCTAACTTGGAGCCTGAATCTCTGTCCACTGCTGCACAGAGCTCATGAGGACATAACCAAGTAGGACAAGCTGCCTCTTAACCCTATGGGCATTATAGCACTGTTCAAAATGATGATATTCCCTCGGTTCCTCTACATTTTTCCGAATTTCCCCCTACGTGTTCCACAGACCAAGTTTAACACTCCGGCTTCGTTGATACAGTGGTAGATTCCATGCCACATATAATGGAGAGTTCACCATGGCAGATATCTACTTGTAGGCCTGGGCTGCACACATGCTGGTAGTAAACCACTGGGTGCATGGGGGTTGGGAGAACCCAGCCTACCGGGGAAAGATTGCACTCATGGGTTCGAAGAACATAACACAAATTCTATATGGGGCCTTGGTCCCTGATATGCTCCTGTACCCCACAAAAGTGTTTAGGCCTAGAGGGCAGTACTGTGATGGATGGGCTGGGACTGACGATTCATATTGGAGCCCCCTTTGTGGGTGGGTCAGTGCCTGGCACAGGTGGTGAACCTTGAGGGGTTATGGGGTGGGACCAGGTGTCATTACATGGCTGGTGAATGCTTGGGGCAGGGATCACATTCGCTCCTTTCAAGACCCACAGTTAGAGTTCCACCTGCACACACCACAATTCTTTCAGTACCTACAGCTTCGACATGCTCTGTTAGACTATCACAACAACCTCCGGGGTATCCCGGAATTCAATCAACCTGGAGGTGCAAGTACTTATGGGTCTCCTTCGGAGAGGGGGGTAGGCACAAATGTATAAAACCTTGGTTGCATACTCCCTGAACCTGTGGGGGCCCTTGAGGGCACACTGGGAAGAATAAGTGGATAAGCTGGAGAAGGGGGAGTGGGTGGATGCTTGCATGGCAACCCAAGTGTTGGCCTTGGCTCCACTCATGCGCATCTAATTTAAATACCTTCACCAGATGTATCCTACACCTAACCAACTTTGGGGGGCCCAGGTATCTTCATCCTCTGCATGTTTGCAATGTCTACCACCTAGAGGGGATTTATTCCATTTAGTGTGAGCCTGCCCTATTATACAGGGGTACTGCCCAAAAATATTCCTGATTCTACCCAGAGTGGTAGGTTCTCATGGGAAGGATAGCCCAAGAATTGCTAAAATGGATACTTTGGAGGATATGGGAGGTCTTCGGGGGACAGGACACTGGTGAGGCTGGACACATGGCTGGCTTAGAAAAATATGGCTAAACACTGGACTGCCACCAGTGCTCCGCCCTTGGTTGCTTAGAAGCATGGTATGGACTGGTGCGTGAATCTGGAGGAGAATATCTACACCATTCACGGTTGTCCCTACAAATATGATACGGTTGGTTACAAGTAGCAGGCTTATTATTGCCTGGAGGGTGTTGGCGGACCCGAGTACTGGTGGGGGTTGTGTATTCACGTATCTGAGATCAACCAGGGCCGAGGGGTGATATATTACATTGTGTTTAGAATGTGCTTGTCTTGTGAGCATCATGTTTGCTGTTTATAAAATCAATAAAGCTTTTCTTTAGAAATTAAGCCAGAAAACAGTTTCAAGTAGCATCTAACTCCTTCTGGTGACAATGAAGCAAGCAAGGGTATTAGATATAATGATAATGAACAGCTATTGGCTGTCAGTTTTCCTGTTGCGAGAGGTTGTATCTCATTGGTGGGGGATAGTGACAGGCAGATATCGAAAAAAAGATACATGGCTACTGATCTGTCTTTTGTTCATGCAGAATAGGTTTTGTAGAATGGAAAAGCTCAGATCAGGAAATGGTGCAAGTGGAAGGTGACAAATGTGCTGCAAAAGAAATTCATCAAGCTGGAATTGCACACTTGGAATTTTGTCAATTTCTGCTAGTGTAAACAAGGTCTAGCAATGTATGGTGGTCTAATCGCACAGGAATACAGAGCTCGACACTTCTTCAAGTTACAGCAATTAATAGACGACTGTGTGCTGCAGGAACAGGGCCAGCGTGCTCTCCAATTATACGAGTTAGCTCTAGTAGAGTGAACACATTGCAGCACTTTATCTTATACAAATGTTAGGGTGCAAGGATTAATGATTACAAATGAAACACAGTTAAAATATTAAAGAATATAAAGTGGAAAACAAGTTTATTAAATCACGAAATACGTGATAAAATATTGTTGAATAAAACGTGTAAAAATAGGTGCAGACCTTTTCAACTAAATTTGATGAAAACTATGGTTACCATAGCAGTCAATGAGCACCAACACAAGTGTACCTAAAATGATGGAAAAGTCAAAATGTCTGTTTAGTGCATCTAAATGTCTGTATGTCGAAACCTGGTGGGAAATTACACTTGACAATGGAGGTTTGGGCAAAGGAAAATCTTAAGATGTCACTCATAAAAAATATTGAAGGACAATCGTCTTAAGCTTCAGCAGTTTCAAGAATAAGTCAGGCATAGTTTCCATAAAGGTGGATATCGCTGTGAAGAGACTTGAAGAAAAGCAGAAGATGCTGAACTGTAGCCAAGTATCTAAGGTGGCTGAGGAAGGGGATGTGCACACTAACTGTTCAAGTTAGAATATAGCGGGTACTATATGTGAGTGTACAGACACTAGTGAGCTCTTATTCTCAGAGTGGTCACCCCCAAACCAGTCCTTTTGTGATAAAAACTGCTAATATTTTTTAAAGACAAAGTGCAAGCAGTTTACAGCGAATTTGACCTCACTAGATCCTTGCGTGGTAAACAGCGTTTACAACACAACTTTTACCACGCACTACCTTTACCACACAACTTTTACAACGCAAGTCGTTACAACGACTTGCGCTGGGGGGCGCTGTAGGATAGGGAATAGTTTAATTTACTATCCAAAACCTTCCCTACTATCCACGGGGACTGGAGTTGGAATAGTAAATTAAACTATTCACTATCCAGCGCCCCCCAACGCAAGTCGTTGTAGCGACTTGCGTTGTAAAAGTTGCGTGGTAAAGGCATGCGTTGTAAAAGCATGCGTGGTAATGACATACATCCCCCTGCGTGATCAAAGGGCTGAGTCTCTTCCTCGGATCTCTAACTCCAGCTCTACAATTTTCCCTTTTTGATAATCAGCCAAGCGATTGAGTTAATCAGGCACAGCAAGTCAGGAGCTGCTTCAAATCCTTGTCCGCCTAAGGTGGTATACACTATGGATCAAAAGATAGCTCTGTACTTATGACTCTGTTTAACTACATAATCAGGGAGAGCTGTTTTCCTGTTGGCTGGAAAAAATACCTCTGTTCTACAACTATTGAAAAAGCCTTCCCTTGATGCTATGACAGAGAATAACTATTGACCCATATGTAGACTACCTTTCCCAGCTAAGGTAATTGAGAAACATCCTAACAAAACCATGTGAGAATATTTGATGAACAATTATTTTCTGAATGAGGCACAATTTGGCATTACATCTGGCTACAGTACTGAGACTGCCTTTGTCCCAGTCGCAGAAGAGATCATATTATGGACACCAGCAGGAAGACTGCGGTGGTCCTTTTGGACTTATCCGCAGCCTCCAATGAGGTGAGAAATATTGTCCTTTTGGTGCGGTTGGCAGAAATCTGGATCACCGGTGATGTGTTTGACCTTCTTTCCTCATTTCTAGGGAACCGAGAGCAAAAGCTGGCCCTTGGGGCGTTTAATTCAAAATCTTTTACCCTGCCTTGCGGGGTCCCCAGGGGTCACCTCTCCGCCGTACGCTATTTAATATTTATGTGGCCCCTTTAGCCAAGCTTATTCATTATTTTAGTTTTGCCACAATAGTGTTTGCTGATGACACCCAGATCACTGTGTCGATCTCAAGCAATGTCGAAGAGGTTACCGACCATTTCAATAGATGTATGAAGGCTATTGTCAATTGGATGAGTGGCAACTGCCTAAAGCTGAAAACCCAAAAAACAGAGGTTTTTCGTTTTGGGAAAGTTATTGCTTTATGGAACCAATCATGGTGGCCTCAGTCTCTCCACTCTCTCTCCCAACAAGTTTCTAAAGAAAGAAACCAAATAGTTGTTTTTGATGCGACCAACAAATTGGCATCATCATGTTTTTTCATAATAAGAATGTTAAGAAAGGTGCTACCCTTTATCCCTCCCGATTTGCAAAAATCAATGGTAATCTTTCTAGTTATATCTAGACTTGAAGATTGTAATGCCCTTTATTTGGGCATTAAACAGAGACCATTAAAGAAGTTTCAGATGTTGCATAACACACATAGCGTGTTGCTTACTTAAGTAAACTCCCAAACATGAGTCCTCAAAGGGTGAACTAGAGGAGCTTCACTGGCTCCCTGTCAGGAAAATGATTGCCTTTAAGGCCTTATGTCTGGCACACAACGCATTGCAAGGATCTGCACCAGAGTATCTCTAAAGCAAATTTGGGTGGTATTATCCAAACAAACAAAAAAATCACTACGATCAGCCACTTCAAGATCAGTTATCATCCCAAGAATCAAGAAAGCATCATAGGTTGGTTGCAGTTTTGTTCATTCCACTTGTAATATTTGGAACAGGCTACCCTTGCATCTTAAAAGTCAGGGCAACTTCTTTGCTTCGTAAGCAGTTAAAAACCTAGCTGTTTTCGCTTTCCATATAACTTTCACTGCCTCGTTTTCATTGGTATTAAGCTAGACGCAGGGTTATGCTAGCACCAAGAATCTCTAGGGCAATTGCACGTTTTAGAAATCTCAAATCAAATCATATATCTAAGTCAAAATATCAAAAACAAATATCGACAGGTAAGAAAGTCTAGATTTTCTATAACTAATTCCACGTATATGTACCTACGCAGTACATACATCTTCAAGGTATGTATAGGTGGAGTTAGGAATAGTACAGCTATACTTCCCAATATACAATTATGTTTCAATATTTTGTCCCTTGACATTCTGTCCTCGATATTCTTGTACCATGATATTCTTCATGTCGATATTCAGTAGTAAAATCGAGGAAGGGTGCTGTGTTTTTTAATGTAGGGGCAACTTCCTTCATCTGTAATCTCGATGTACAGAGGTTGGATGTCATTCAATAGGCAATGATCACATTCTGGGGCAAATAAAGTCTGCTGCCTTGAATACGAATTGTTAGCTGATGGTAGAGAGGTTTTACATGGAAGAAAAGGTTCCTTGTATTCTGTGGTGCAAGCAGAGACTGGCAAAATCAAACTATATGCTAGATGAAACTAAAGAGGCATCCTGGTAAAACACAGTGGAGCTTACATTTCAGACATGGAATTTTGTGAATTACTGATAACACTAAGCAGGTTCCACACTGTAAGAATTTTCCACTTGCAGGAAGTTTAGTCTGTGCTAGCTGGTGCTATCAATATCTCAATCCTCATCTAACCAGCTCTGAATGGCCATTTGAGCAAGTGGCTATCATCAAGCAACCATCGCTGCTTCGAACCCCTCAGTCATACGTGACTCCACATCTGCCAGCACTCAGGCTTCCTCGCAATTGAGGATTACAACTCCAGACAGGAAGTGCACAAACATTAAGCAGATTATGCAACTCTTTTAAGAGTAAATAAGGGCACTTACTTTGCAGTTCTGGATATCACTTGTGTTGAACAGCTTTTCAGCTCATTGTCCAACTTTTGAAGTCTTACTAAATGGCTCATGGATACAGCCTGTAATTTTTGCTGTCAAAATCTCTAAGCCAATTGGTCATGTTTCAAGCTCTTGATTCCTTTTAAATCCTAGCTTCTCCATAAAAAAGGATAGTTCCCACTCATTCAGAACAGGCACCTCTCTAAAAGTTTCATGTAGTTGGTATGAAACTTAATTTACATAAAAATCCAACATGTCGCCTGGTTTCACTTCATTAAAAGTTTTTTTTTTATAATGTGCAATTTTGAATGACAAATTACTTGTGCAAATTAATAATTTTAATGATGCATACAGTCGTAACCAATTAACTAATGATATTGCACTTACAATGAGTTGATAAACCTATTTATAAATAGGATTACTGAAGAAGAGTTAAGCCACATTTTATGCTAGACGCCATTTATTTAAAATAGATGCATTTCTGGTGTTCTGCTCATCCCCTCTCCCAATCAGTGTCCGGTGGCAAGTCTCCCCACAGTTTCTGTGGACACCGAATTCTATGACGCATGAGGACGATTGTATTAGAATATGTGTAGTATGGATGAAACTTTTCATTGTTTACCTAATGTATCATTTTGAAGGATTTCTGTTGGAAGTTCTGATGCAAGCGTGTAGAAGAACAGAACTTTATGGAACTCTGTTGTTTAATAAATGTTTCATATTATGTTGTACATCTCCGGGGTGCAGTTGCTGAGGAAGTAAGTGGAAGATTTCTCTTACCTGAAGAAATGGGTTAGTACTAAGAACCTTTAGAAACTATAATGTTGTTTTTGATTAGTCAATGAGACCTAACCATGATCATGCTTAATTAGCAGATTTATTAATTGATTTGCATAAAGTGTATATAAAAAACCTTGGGTTTTATTAAACAAGGGTGACGTCTTGTTGTCTTCCCTAAACTCTGTCCGATTGCTTTGAGACATTCTTTTCTCCTTTTGAATTCTGTCAGTACTCTTTATGAGTTTGATACTTAGAATCTAGAGAAAATTAATTGCCTTCATGGAAAATTATGCATTTGTCTGTAATGTTTTTCCACTAACAATCCTGTAATACATTTCTAAACTTTACTTTCCATCTGCAGATCAGTTGTTGAGAAGTCTCATTTTATATGTTTACTTTACTCTACTAAAATAGTGTCACTGATAAGGGGTGTAGTCTCTTACAGATAAATCATCACAAAAAATGCTGCAGTCGAACTGCGAGAAGTAAAATTGGTGTTCACAAAATATTGGGTTTCGGGAGATTATTGGGGTTCGGTTCTCACACTTTTTCCTACTAGCGCCAAGAAACCGCTGGGTGTAAGCGCGCTCTACAAATTTCTTTACATAACATAACATTTACTAGTTTACAGGGAGAGACAGCTGGCAGTCAGAGAAAGGGGTAAAAGAAGAAAGCATATAAACTGGGACTTAATAAGTAGATAAAGAAAGTAATAGTTCTGAGGTATTGCTCTTAAGGAGGATATGTTTTGATGTTATGGTCACAAAACATTTGGGGAACACAGTTCTCTTAGACCAATAGCAGCTTGGAATGAGATCATCTTTTCTGCTTCACTTTTAATCATGGGCCATTGGCTAAATCTCATTAATTGGTACCTTCTTAGACTTCAGGGTCCAAGTAAAAGACATCAGATTATGGCCAACTGAGGTGCATACAACCTTCTGTACTGTGCCTTTAGGAGACTGATGTAGAATACTGTAATCATGTAGTCTTTAGACACAAATCAAAATGTGTTGATCAACATCTTAAACCTCTATAAACCATGAGATTGGTGTTTTCTTACATTATCACATTTCAGATTCCATGGCTGCTTATACAAATCACAGGTTATTTGGCTTTTCTACAAGGCAAGATCAACAGGAAGGGATCTGTTTGTAATAGATGTTCGGGTCAGTTATTCATGAGATCATTGTTGGGCCAATATGTGGATTGGAATTGGCATCCTTGTGTGTGTTTTCTTAACTGGAGTGAGCATGATTTAGTGACGTATAGAACCAACAGTTTATGTCAGTCACATCAATATTACTATAACATTCAAAAGCCAGTGACCAAAATCATTAATCCATTTTTTCACAAGTGGTTCAAGCCCTTGAAGATCGCTGCTGCTATTCTCAACTGTGTGAGGTTGTCTCAGAAACAGCTTCTCTCCTGAGCTCCCAGGTTGCGTTCTCTCATGTACTACTAAAACATACACCATCAGTAATATAAACACTACAATCATAAAAACAGAATTCAAATTCGATTTGAAGAGTATAGGTGAAAGGCATTACTTTTTTGAATTTCTGCATTCAGAACTACAATTGTATATTACGGTCAGTACAGGCAGCACCCATACAAAATTAATTTGGGAAGCCCTACAAGCCACCCTTAGAGGCCTCAGTACAAGCTTCACAATTAATAAAATGCACTTGAAAGTTAGAGAGCAACGGCTCCACTCCGATAACTTATGTCTCCTTCAAATTCAACATTCATTGGCTATTGTGCAGAGGAGTAGCTTCATTACTCCTGTGCTTAAAAACTCCAGACTCATACACAATCCAACCTGCATGAACTCGGTTAGAATATCAAACACTCAATAGGGGTTGATATCTATATATTAAACTAGTATTCAGGGAGTAAATATTTAACTAGTACTCCGGGAGAACCGCACACTAAACTAATGTTAGTTCATACTGGTTTAAATATGTCAGTGGCATGTATTGCTTTGAACAAAAGGGTTGTGTCCCCTTTATGGTTGTTGTACTCAAATGTCTTCTGAAAGTGATGAGTAGTGTGCTTGAAAATTCATAAATTGTCCTTCAATATCCCAGTTAAAATCTAATAAGCTCAAGATCTGCGTGGGTGGCTAACTATGAACTTGCTTTCCAGCAAACAAAAGCCCAGCTCAAGAGATAGACTGTACAACTTTCATTGTTGGGTCATGTTAATCAGTCTCCTCTATTTTCTAGGCAGACCCACCAACGGAAACACAAGCATTCCAGACAACACTGCCTGATCTGACTATAAAGTTGAGGTCCTATTCTCAGTGACACTAGCTTTTGGAACTATTTGAAGTCTGCATTTGACCACTGGTTCTAACTCTTGATATTTTGTTTCATGTCCCATACTGTGGGTATGACTAGAAGAGAGAAATGCAAAGTCCAGATGCATGCCTTTACATCTTATTTGAGGGTGTCAGTTGGGCAGAAACATGTTGACCTCTCTGTCCGAGTTGAACTAGCCCCTGTCCTCCTTTGTTTTACCATTGGAGATATGAGTAAAGCTCTTTCCATCAATAGGTAGTTTTAGCTTACACGTTCTACCCTCTGCATTTCATCTCTATCTGCATAATATCCACAACAGGTCTTCAAAGAGTACTCCTTCCTGATCTATTTTAGGGAAATAGTAAAACGCTTCATGAGCTCCACTCTATGAGGGCAGCAGCTCGCCCCAGTACTCACCATGCTGGTGCAAGGCAGGTCCTAATGATGAAGCATGCCACCCAAAGGTTTGGTGAGGGAATTGTGTATTTTAACTCTAAATCACTAGTGTATCTTACACTGTATTTGTATGGTGCCCCCAATCACTTTTTCGCCCGTCAAGCAGTATTTTGTGATTTTGTTATGGTTTTGCGGATCTGCTCCTTTGGTTATTTTTCTTTCATCTTTTCTTTACCTATTCAGTCATTTCACCTGTTATGTCTCAAACTATTTTTCAAGGATCTGCACTCCAGAATTGCTTATTTCGCCTGGAGAGGCAACAAGATCTGCTCTGCCTATAAGTGGCTTAGGCCTAATTTAGACTGTAGCAGACGGATTTAGCACCATCGCCTTAGTAGAATAATTGTCTTCTGCCATGGCGAGGGTACTCGGCCCATGAAACTTAGAGATGCCCAGCAGACATCTTTTGCATGCCCAGGATCTGTCATCACAGCGGGTCCAGTTAATGCATTGAAAGTTTGACGGACAGCTCAGGTTTACCTGGCGTTGGCGGGCAGTGAATACTGGTCATATGTTCTCCCACTCTAAATAGAGTAGGCAAATACATGGCCAAATCTGCAATGGCCTTTTCTTTATCAGGTCATCGGAGGTGTATGCAGGCTATGGAAACCGAGTAGTCTCCACTGACTACATACTAAAGTTCTGCCCGACTCTAAACAAGGCGGGCTGAACTTTGATGGCAGAGAGGATTCTCCGTCGTTCTTGCTGGGCTCTGAGCAGCTGGATTGCTCGAAGCCTGAAACCAGAGGCACGAATCAGTGTCCACCTCACAGCTACTTTCTCAAGTATCAATTTCCAGGAATTTTTCTGTTTAACTTTACTCATCCAAATTTACTTAAAATTCAATAAAAAAAAATGACAACGCAAAATTATTTAAAATTATTAGGTTGCAGGTGAAAATTGCATCCATCTGAACATTGATGGATGTATGCAGAGAATTTACAGTTTCCAATTGATTTCGAGATCCCAATATGAGGGGATCTGTTTGTTCGCTCAGATATCATTAATACCATATCAAATATCTGGCAAAAGAATGCTCTCGCTTTGTTAGCCATACACCTCAATTCAACCATTTAACTACATTTTTAAATCTCCACATTCATTATGGCCTCCCAGTGGGCCATATAATTATATCTCTCCAATTAATAGCTTGTTTAAAATCTATACTTCGCTGGAATGTAGTCAGTGCACCCTAACCTTATGCTTTCCTTTCTTTTTGCCCAATAAACACCTCATTATGGGGTACTGGTAATGGCAGTTACCGATGTCATCAATAACAGAAGGTCATTAGGGCCAGGTTTTATTTAACCAAGAGATCTGGGGTTCTGAAAGCAGCTGAAACTCCAGGTGAAAAACTGGGAGGGTTGTGTGGGCGGAATGAGGAATAACTAGGAGAATCAGAGCCGGAATTTCTGACTCTCCAGGTAATTCCTAATTTCTGAGGGGACCCTCGATTCTTACTTGCAATCCCCGGAACCTCCGTCCCTAGAGTTACTGGAACACTCAGGGGCATATTATCAAGCAGGGTGTTAAAATTATCGCTGTTTTAGCGGCAGAAAACTGCTGCTAAAGCGGCGATAATGGGCTTGATAATATGCCTTGGAGAATTCCAATAGAAGCCCATGTTCACACCAGAACATGGGTTTCTATTGGAATTCACAAGGCCATATTATCAAGCCCATTATCGCCGCTTTAGCAGCAGTTTTCTGCCGCTAAATCGGCGATAATTTTTAACGCCGTTCTTGATAATATGCCCCTCAGTATCAGGAAATCGTTGGGCAGAGTTATCACAAAGATGAATGGGCCACTTGGAAAGAGGTCCGACTCCTTATCCCCTATTACTTTTACTGATCTCACAAAAACGTCGATAAAATCGGGAAAAGAAATTAAAAGCATCTCATCCACCTGAAGAAATCAATACAACACGGTAAGATATATTTAACCGTTAATTTCTCCGCTCTTGATGTACTAAATAAACCCTGATTCAGCTACGGAATACACCGTTTCACACGTTTACTTCAAGCTGTGATCCACACCCACAAAACATAGCAGTCACTGCTCATGTGTTCACACATTGTCCTGCCATCTCTTCCCTCTGGGATCGAGTGTTCAATCAAACCCAATTTGATATGAAAAACACCCCTAACAGCAAAAGCCCTTCTAATCCTATTTGGCTGGAATCCTTCAAAACCCCCACCAACTTGGATTGAACTTTTCATCATTAATCTTGTGACAGCAGTTGTAAAGTTTATGCAGGCTCGTAGATGGCTCGTTTAACACCCCCCGCCCCCCCGGATGAATGCCTTACTACAATGTTACACATCTGATGAGACGCTCAAAGGCGAGAGTTAGTCTTCACGGTTTCGTCTTACTGTTATGTTGTAATCTGTTTTTCAGAACCCAATTAAAATAAAACTAAACAAAATGAATCAGTATGACTTTTACTGCTAAAGATTCCAAGTAGAGTATTTTTTTTCTCAGCTCCACAGCAAGGTTAGTTCAACTCAAGTATATTCTCAGATGGAGAGAGGTTCCCTTGTTTGTCTTAACACTATCTCCAGCTACAATGCTAACTATGCTAGCAGGGTTCTGTGGGGGCTTTTGGAAATGCACAGCAGCCTCAGCTTTTTTCTGTGCAACAACAGAGATGCAGGCGTTCAAGTCTGGAGTATTCTGCTCTGAGCTCACTACTGGCTCGACAATGTCATAGGTGAGGTACCTTCACTGGCCAAGGTCACTAATCAAGAGGATAATCATCAGTTCAATGTAGCACAAATCGGGGGCAAGTGCGACTAACCCAATAGGTTAAAAGGCATTCTTTGTTATTGTCAGTTCACCCATAGAGGAACATGAACAGGTATCTGGAAGCAAGGGAGTATCCAGATTATTAAAATACCACCCACTTCAAAAGAAAGCTCTCGTGGCACCAAGCAAATGTAGCAACTCATCACAACCCTCATCAGAAGAGGTCTCTTGTCTTTTAAATCCAATCATTGATCCATTCATTCTTTCATCCTTCCACCTACCTGCTGATATCCACAATTTCACCTTTACATTCTGTCATCCCTTCATTCTTTCATCTATCATTCAGTCTTTCACCATTCTGTCTGTCCGCCCAGCCTTATCAAAACATATCCTTCCATCTTCAAACATATTCATCCATCTACCCTTTAACTCATCATCTCGTCATCCACCCTTTCACACATCCATCCTTTTAGTCATTCAGTCGAATGTCCATCCACCCTTTCATCTATCCATCCGTCATTTCACTCTATCCATCCATCCTCCATTTCACTCATTCTTTCACTCTTCGACCCATCCACTCACCCATCCATTCATTTATCCTTTCACTCATACATCCATGCACTCACTCACCCATCCACTCACTCATCCATCCACACTTTCACTCTTCAATTTATCCATTCCTCCTCCCTTTCATTCATCCTTCCATTCTTTCACTTATCCATACTTTCACTTATCTATCCATCCTTTCACTCATCCATCCATTCGCTCTTTCACTCCATCCATCCACCCATCCTTTCACTCTACCCACCCTTCCTTTTACTCAGCCATCCACTCCTTACCTCCACCCTTTTACTCATTCATCCATCCATCCACCCATCTACTCATCCATCCCTCCTTCACTGACCCATCTATACATCCTTTCACTCATTCATCTTTGTCTGCAAAGTTGCAGATAGAAGAGGCCCATTAAGAATTCCACCCCTGCTGTAGCTGATAAAGATTGGGCGTTATGACCATAAGCTCCATCCTTTCGCTCATTCATTCATCTTTTCACTCATCCATCTATCCATCCTTTCATCCATCCATCCGCCATACCTTTCACTCATCCAGCCAACCATTATTTATTCATTTACCTTTACATCCACCATTTCACTTATGCATCCATCCATTTACTCATTCATCCATCCTTTCACTCACCCATTCATCCATCCTTTCACTCACCCTTCCATCCATCCATCCTTTCACTCACTTATTCACCTTGGCCTGCCAAGTTGCAGACAGAAGGGTCCCATCAAACCGCCCACCCCCCCCCAACTGTAGCTGCTAAAGTTGTGGGTTCACGACCCCCAGCTCAAGCCTTTCATGCAGCCATTCATCCTTTTATTCATCCATCTACCCATCCTTTTATTCAGTCCTTTCATTCACCCTTTCACTCCATCCATCCATCCTTTCTCATCATCATTCTACCATTATGCTCATCCATCCATAAACCCTTTCAAGTATCCATCCATTCTTTCACTCGTCCATCCTTACATTCATCATTTTATCCATCCATCCATTCATCCACCCTTTTACTCACCCAACCACCTTTTTACTCACCCACACATCCATCATTTCACTCACATGACACAGCCCCTCCTTGAATCCCGACATCACCACTGCCACTCCTGGAGGCTACAAGATGATACACAATGACCACGCCAACAAACAGGCAAAGGAATTGCCATCTTCTTCAAGGAAACCATCGGATACACCATCACCAACGATGACCCCACACTAGTCATGGAACTTCTCAACTCCCCCCCTATAAACTGATGCCAAGACCACAATAAGAGCCACCGTCATATACAGACCCCTGGAACCCCAAGCATTAGTCTGTGACACCATCCCCAACCACATAGCCCCTCTTACAATCCTCTCAGCACTACAACCTACCCAGCTACCTCAACTTCCACATTGAAGACCCCAACGATGCCAACTCCACCGGCCTACTGCAGAATCTGAACAGCAATGGCATCACCCAACTGGTCTCCAAACCCATGTAGGAAGCCGGGCACACACTCACCCCATTTTCACCTCCAGCAACAGAATCAAATTTAGCCACACCACAGAACTAACCTGTACTGACCACATCATCATACACTTCAACATCGCCACTGCCCAGCACACGTTCACCAGGCATCAGAGCTCCCCCAACCGCAACTGAAGCAAGGTCATCAAAACACAGTGGTTTCAGCCCCTCACCACCTCCCAACCCAAGGCCTCAACAGACCTCGACCAGGCCGTTCAGAACTTTGCCACCTGGATCACCGACAGCGCCAATAGAATTTCCCCACTGAAACATACCAAATCCAACAAGACCTTCAAACATGCCATCTGGTAAACACCAGAACTCAGGACCACCAAGCACAACTGCCACCAACTGGGGAAACGATGGCGCACCACCAAGAAGGATGCCAACAGAGAAGCCTACAAAACAGTCCTCAGCAACTATCACTGGCACACCAAAGAAGCCAAGAAAGCAGCCATCATCAGCCTCATCAACTAAGCGGCCAACCACACAAGGGAACTCTCCAAAATAGTAAAAGAATTCTCCCACTCAACAGATATAGAGAACACCATGCACCCCTCCCAAGACCTATGCAACACCCTCTCAGACTATTTCCACAGCAAGAGCAAAGCATCTACAAATATTTCACCCTCCAACCTGCCGCTCTCAACCCCAATGACCTCAACCAGCCAGCAAACATCGCCAAACCATTATCACCTGATCTCCGTTCACTGCCCTGACCACCTCAGCCATCATGTCTTCCATCAACTCTGGGGCGCCCATTGACCCCTACCCCCACCACCTCTACAAACTCAAAAGTAACCCAATCAGCATGCAACTCACCAACATCCTCAACACCTCTATCTTCACAGCTGCCTTCCGTACAGATGGAAACACACAGAGGTCAGACCTCCCCTCCTAAAGAAAGCCTCCGCCGAACCAAGCAATCTAAAAAATTATCATTCATTCTCTCTACTCCCCTACCCGGCCAAAGTACTTGAGAAAGCCATACAGCAGCAGCTTGGCGAGTTCCTGGAACAAAACCACCTACTGGACCTCACATTAAGAATTCTGTGCCAACTACAGCACTGAGACCACACTGATTGCTGCCACAGACAACATCCAAACCCTCCTTGACTGGGGAGAAATGGTGGCCCTGATCCTCCTCGAGCTCTCCGCAGCGTTTGACACAATTTTTCACAATACCCTCATCAA
This sequence comes from Lissotriton helveticus, assembly GCF_964261635.1. Taxonomy (NCBI): domain Eukaryota; kingdom Metazoa; phylum Chordata; class Amphibia; order Caudata; family Salamandridae; genus Lissotriton; species Lissotriton helveticus. Next base: position 510,499,245 of record NC_136072.1, on the reverse strand, counting down.
CAGACTCTACAACATAGGCATACCCCAAGACGCCCTCAAGTGGATCGCCTCCTTCCTTACAGGATGCACACAGAGCATCCGACTGCCTCCCTTCACCTCCGCACCTATAGACGTCATATGTGGTGTACCACAACAATCGTTCTTCAGCCCAACCCTGTACAACATCTACATGACCCCCTCCGCAGATGTTGTCAAGTCCCACTGACTCATTTAATCTCCTACACATATGACACTCAACTGCTCCTCTCGCTCATTGACGACCCCTCCATCTTAAAAACCAACTGCCGGTACACCATGACCAACATAGCCAAATGGATGAGAGATAACTGCCTCCAACTCAACTTCGACAAAATTGAAGTACTGATCTTTGAGAAGAACACCTCCGCATGGGGCCACAGCGGGCGGCCTGCAGAACTCGGACCAAGGCCCACACCAACCGACCATTCATGCAACCTCTGCATCTTCCTCTACAGCCAACTGACCATGAAATGACAAGTCAACGCAGTAGCCTCCACCTGCTACCACACACTTTGCATACTCTGCAGCACCATCAGAAGGATCCGTCACAACCCTTGAAAGACCGTTACTCAGGCGCTCTTCACCAGTCACCTCAACTACAGAAACACCCTCTACACCAGCATATCCACCCAACACCTCAGAGGAGTCTAGAATTTACAGAACTCTACAGCCAGACTCATTCTGGACCTCCCCAAATGAATCCACATCAACCCCATCCACTGGCTTCCAATCCAGAAGAAATGCCAGTTCTAGATCCTCATGTACACCGATAAAGCCCTTCACGACCTTGGACCTGCCTACATCAACTATCAACTCAACTTCCACCAACCGTCTAGAGGCCTGCGCTCCTGTTCACTCACTCTTGCACACACACCCCGCATCTGTCACAGCCGCAGAGGTGGCGGCTCCATCTCCTACATAGCTGCCAAGACCTAAAATGACCTTCCCTACAGCTCGGACAGCCCCCTCACTGGCATTGTTTCTCTCTGCAGGTATTGATAAAAGCTCTTGTTAGTGGGACAGTATTCTTTGGACTCAGCAGTACTCCATGCTTTCTGTACTGTTCCTCATATGCAGAACCGAAGCGGTTGGGCCCTAGTTTTCAAAGTAGTCTGTCTACATTCGTATGGTAAAAATTCAAGCCAAGAGTTGTGTCCTGAGTCACGGGGGAGGACAGGGAATTGCCCTGCCATTTGTGCAGTGGGCACAGACCTTCCATTAGAGGTCAAAAGGTGAATTAAAGTTTCCTAGCACATTCAACTGACTGGGTTCCCCAACCACTATTACATGGTGAGTGTGGTAGCAGTTGGTGACCCCATTAGTCATTCAGAATTAGGGCAGACCTAAACTTTTAATTGGGTTCAAGTGCATATTGCTTAAAAGTTTTATTAATGGACATGCCATAATGTTTCCAGGGCTTATGCCTTTAACTCATAGTCCTTTTGGCCAAAAGGTAATTGTTGCTGGGCTTCTGTCTTCTTCTTCCACCTCCGACCACAAAGATTTGGCATAGGCATTTAGCATGGGTGATGCTTTTGGCACAGTCTTTTGTCAACAGATGATACTTAACACCACAAGCTGACAATCCCAAACAATCTGAGCTAATGAGGTTATCACCAACCACCCTTTGTTGCTACAACAACTGTTTAGTAAATAGAAACCAGCCACATAACAAACTGGCAACACAGTCCTGCACAATGAGTGGTAGAGGAGTGTGCAGTGCAAGAACATGCACTAGGAGACAAGAGACAGCTGTTCCATATCTCACCTATTATCTGTAGACTCCAAGCCTCACAGCGTTGTCTTGCGAGGTGACATGTCTAGCGAGGCATATTTTGGACCACTCTCCCTAACAAAGGAGCGGACGTGCCCGGCGGTGCACAATGGTGCCTACATGGTGAGACACTGGCAGACCCGCCATTCATGACCACAGTCCAGAAGGTAATTGGTCATGATTGTCAGAAAAACTGGGGAAGTTCTACAATTAGGACTCATGACTGAGAAGCGATGAAAGTGGTACTGTAGGGAGTCTGTATGAATACTTAATATGGGGTGCAGAGCGACTGCTAGATGACCTTGAGCAAGACGAATCCAAGCTATTAGAGGTAGAGAAGATGCTCCCGACACAAGCCCCTAAATTTGAGGAGTGGCGCCGCATACGTAGCAGTGTACTTGATGACTGGTGTAGATTGGAAAAATACACCTATAAGGCCCATAGACAGAGGCTCCGTGCTGAGTGGGATAAAGACCGGAGCTCTATTGGCAATATTGGTGTGGCAGCAGGGCTCCCGGGAGCCCAACTTGGAGTTGCGGGACCAAGTGGGCACACTAGTTACATCACAAGCAGCTATAAATAAGCTGCTATGGCTTCATCACACTAACATATATGCGGAAGGAACGACGACGACAGACCTTAGTGGGCACATATTTTAAGGAGAATTAGAATGGCCCTACCTGAGATCAGAAGATAGTGCCACATTCGAGGTGGACCTGACTAGGGAAGAGATTCTTACCTTGCTGAAAAATCAAAAGCTGGCAAAAATGCCAGAGAGCGACAGCCTTCCTGCTGACTTTTATCATAAATCTGCAGACTGGATTGCCGATTGGCTGTTGGAGGTATATGACGCTGCATACTGATTGAGGCACGTCCCAAATACTATGGTAGAAGTGCTAGTGGTGTTAGTGCCCAAACCGGGCAAGCCGGTCAACGAGGTGAAGTCTTACAGAGCTCTCTTAATGCTTAACGTAGATACAAAAATACTGAGTGGCTTGTTGGCATCCCGTATGCTTCCGTACCTACCTACTCTTATAAATGAAGATCAATTTGGGTTCAGCCCCAAGAGGAGCACCATGTTAAATCTCCGAAAGGCTCTTTAACATCCTCCAGGCCCCATAAATACAAGACGGCTTATACGCACTAGCATTCCTCGGTATAGAACAAGCCTTTGATTTAATAGTGTGGGGTTATATCTGGCAGGTTATGAGAAAAATGGGTTTTGGGCCCAAATTCTTTGCCTGGGTAAAACAATTGTGTACTGCGGCAACTGCCAGAGGACGTTCTGGTGGCTATGTCTCAGAGTCCTTCCCACTATGCCGCGGCATGAGGCAAGGCTGCCCCCTATTGCCGCTATTATTCACTGTGGCAATGGAACCACTTGCGGTGTTGCTGCGATGTAGGTTTGTGTAATGGGGGATCAAGGTGGAGAGATCCGTGCATATATTATCACTCTACCTTGATGATGCTCTGGTGTATCTGCGGGAACCTACTGAGGCACTGCTGGTACTACAGGTGAAACTGTCTGAGTTTGTGTTGGTCTCTGGCCTCTCATTGAACGCCCAGAAGTCACGACTCATGCCACTTACAACACTTGTGGTATTAGACCCTGGGCTGCTCCGAAAACTTCCATTGCCATGGTGTCTGGTGGGGGTGTGTTACTTAGGTATTAGGATTAGCTACAGCAAAGCAGAGATTCCTGGATCTTAACATAGGTAGGGTGCTTACTGACTGTGTTAATCTGTCCAACACTGGAAAGACCTTCCTCTAACACTGCTGGTGAAATCGCCCCTGGTCAAGATGGTGGTATTGCCTTGCTGCCTATCCCCCAATGGTACTTCTGAGATCTGGACAGTGTCCTTGTGGATCTTTTATGGTCCATGAAGTGGAAAAGAATTGGACTGCGTATACTGCAGCAAACCTGGCAAAGAGGGGGAATTGAATTCCCCAGTCTAAAGTTCTATTACATGGCAGTGAGCCTACAGCATGCGATCAACTGGTTTGACGAGGGGACAAGTGGAAAAAGAGGCTGCTGGGCAGCCTAGATGGTCACCGAGATCTACCGGAGCACCTCATGTGTAGGGCACTTATCCCAGACACTTACCCTTACTTGATCAGGCAAATGAGCTGTATTTGGGAGCGAGTGGTCACAACAGTCCTTCACAGAGCCTCTTTCACAAAAGATATGCCCAAATGGGCGCTCAAACCCTTCATAGACATAGAGAACACTATATCGATGAGAAAATGGAAAGAAGGGGGTTGCGAAGTTTTGGGCGATTTGTACCTGGGGGGCCAATTTATTACCTGGGAAGGTGCAATGGACTAATTTGCGCTAGGTGTGGGACAGTACCTTCAGTATAATAAGATGTCCGCCACTGCCCACGAGTTCTGGCCTGCGTTGCCTAACCCCCGAGGCTGACTTTTTGCATATGACATGGCATTGCACAGACATTGTGCCGTACTTGAGGGAGGTCCTGCTGACAATAAAACAAGCTACTGGATAGGAGTTTGAAGGTAGTCCCCAAGAAGTATTGGTGGGCCTTCTTCTGACCCCTGTTAGAAGGAAACTGAGCCATACATTTCTGTTCCTTGGGCCAAGCAGCAAATTGCTATTAAATGGCTGTATGCATGCCCACCGAGTCATGGGGAATTGATGCGAGACATGTTGGAGTGGGCGATAGTGGAAGAGGTCAGAATGAGACATGAGTGGCGGGTCAAGAAGCTAGAAGATGATCTAGGGGCATAGAGTTAGATGCTCTTGGATTTCATACAAGGGAGAAGACACTGGTGCGAGACGAAGTCGCTGACTAACAAATAGCAGAGATACATGTCATATGCACTGTTAATGCACTTTTATCTTGGGATGCCCTGAGGCCTACTTAAATCCCAGAAAGTGTTGCTTTGAAGACTGCTAATTGTGTAATGTGATGCTGCCTTGTCGTGTACATATGTCTACACCAAAGATAGTGCTAACACGTTCTCACACCGGAGTTCAACCTGAGGGGTGGGGGTGAGGGGAAAGAGTTGGTCTTACCTGTTTACGATATATCAGCACATTGGAGCAAGATGTATGATTTAATGGACCTTTGCTGCTCAAAAATTAATACAACTTTAAAACTAAAGTTTTTTTAAAAAAGGAGTCGAGCTTGGACCAGATTTTTTTCCTTGAGTTAGTTTTAAGAAACGTTTTCAAGGAGTTGTCTGCTCCTCTCGTGAATTGTACCCATTCCCTCCAGGTGTGTGGACTTAGTTTGGAGAGGTACTTCCATTCGGAAAGAATGACTTTGAGACCGGTTGATACCACGATATCCCAAAGATGGTCTTCCCTGCATAACTGATGTTGCATATCAGAGGAAATTATACCTAGTGAAATGGAGGCTAAAGTTGGAGTCCAGGTCAGTTTTAGAATTTGTGATATGGTTTTACTTGTTTCAACCCAGAATTTTCTTTGAGTGATTGCAATCCAGTAGCATGTGTGCAAGGTCTCCTGGTCCCTTCGTGCCACTCCAGCACGTGTCAGTATCTCAGAGGTCCAGTTTAAATTATTTGGCCAAGTCCAGTCAGTCATATGCATCAACCAGTATCTACCCTGAGCTAGAGCAGGTGTGATTTTGTTAGAGGTAAGGTTTGTCCAGATATGAGACCAGTTCAGTGGACTGGCTATTTAGTTATTAGTGTTATAAAGTAGTGTTTCCCATTTCTTTTCTTGGTTTCATTAAAGCCAACTTGGTGGGTTAAGTTTAGAAGCGAAGTGCCATCCTTTGGCATATGAATGTAGCATGTTAGGCAGGTCAGCTAACGTTGGGGTTTTACACCTTGTGATAATGACTTGAATTTTTAAAAACTGATAGAAATTTAGGTCATTTAAGTCAAATTTTGCTTTAATTTGAGAGAAGGGTATCGGCTTGTGGTGGAACCTAGGTCACCTATGTATAGTATGCCCTTATGTGCCCAGTTCTCAAAGAATTATGTTCCATTTATTTTGAGGGGTTTATTGTGCCATAGCGAGGACAGAGTGGATCACCATCAAAGCAGAGGGTAGAGGTTCTGATAGACACAGGGGCCAGCATGACAACCGTCAGGTGTCATCTGGTGGCTTCAGAACAGTTGGTCCCTAATATGTTCCAACAGGTGGTTGCAGCTGACAACCCTGTGAGCCACTACCCAGTGGCTCTGGTGCCCTTTGAATGCAGTGAGTCTTAGGTTCGTTGAGGGTGGCTGTGAGTCTGTCCATGCCTGTGTATTGTCTGCTGGGTAATTACCTGGAGCATATCGCCTGGAGGGAAGTGGAAGCTAAGGTCCCACATGTAACTGTTATGGTGTTAGGGTTTCCTGAGTGGGGGTGCCTGACCATACAGTAGTAGTCAAGAGGACCTGTAGACTGGAAGAATGTCCCAAGTGCCTGTCAAAAAGAGGAGGGACAAGGAGTGCTGAAAACCCCCTTCTGAGACTCCCAAAGTCAGGGAGGAGGCTGAACCTGATGGTGTAGTGTGTTTATATAGGGACCTGTATCGATACTCCTATTTCTGACCCTTGTCCGGTTATAATTCACTAATATCCATACAACGGCACAGAAACCCGTTTTCAGATTAAGTCATAGCGCATGCTATCACATTAAGCAAGCACTATTCCTCCAGCCCCCTAGAAAGCACACCGAGTTCTCAAAACAAACCAAACCACCAGCAGACCTGGGAAATCCCCCGCAGCTATTGTTTTGATTTCGTTCGAGAACTCCTGTAAAGAATGTAAGAACGACCAGTTCTTATGACATCCTTACTGACGTTTTATGTCCATCCTTACGTCAAACTCGGCACCTTTCAGCTATAAATATACCAACGCTGCCCTAAGCAAAGACACGGTGGTGATGAGCTTGGAGCAGCGCTACTTGCCGGAGAGCCCAGCTGATGCAGGAAGCCCACGGACGCTGCCCCTCCCTTTTGACGCGCTGAGAGAGACGCTGCCTTTTTTCTTGCCGAGAAATCCAGCTTCCAGCGTTTCCAGCTTGCCCTCGCGGGTAACTGGGATACCGAGTCCTGAGACAGAGATACCAGCCCTCCTGCCTTCTAAATCCCAGGTACTGAACTGACTAACCCCTTACAGAGAATTCTTGAGTCAGATTCTTGGCAAAACAAACTTAACTTAAACTGCTACTTACTTACTCCTTCCCACGTATTAGGCTTAGGTCAGGTACACCGGGGTAGGCATAGTTAGAAGCACCAGTTGAGTACGATTAGTCAATGTATATATGTATGTATATCTTTTATTCATTTTAAAGTATCATATGGCTAAGAAACCATATCAATGCTTTTACAGTATTATTTTATAATCCTGCTTTTATTATATGCATTCTACTTAACCTTAAGTATTGCAATTGTAGCGATCCATTTCTCTTGTATGAGAAAAGAGACTTATCAATAAATAACACACTTTATTGAACATGCCCGTCTCTTCTTTTCTCTACAATCTGGTGAAACTAAGTATGTCAAGTCAAGTCAAGTCAATAAATTTATATAGCGCGCTACATACCCAGAGGGTCTCAAGGCGCTTGGAGAAGGGTGGGGAATTACTTGTCAAATATCCACGTTTTAAGTTGCTTTCTGAATGCTAGGTGGTTCTGAGTAAGGCGAAGGTGAGTGGGAAGTGAGTTCCAGGTTTTAGCTGCCAGGTAGGAGAAGGATCTACCTCCCATGGTGGTTTTGTTGATGCGAGGAACAGTGGCAAGGGCTAGGTTGGTGGATCGTAGTTGGCGGGAGGGGGTGTAGAAGGACAGTCTTGTGTTGAGGCATTCGGGTCCGATTTCGTAGAGCGCTTTGTGTGCGTGGGTTAGGAGCCGGAAAGTAATCCTCTTATTGACGGGGAGCCAGTGGAGGTTTTTCAGGTGTCCAGAGATGTGATCTTTACGCGGGATGTCTAGTATGAGCCTGGCTGAAGCGTTCTGGATGCGTTGGAGTTTTTTCTGGAGTTTTGCGGTGGTACCGGCGTAGAGGGTGTTTCCGTAGTCCAGACGGCTCGTGACCAGAGCGTGGGTGACTGTTTTTCTAGTTTCGGTGGGGATCCAGCGAAATGTTTTTTTGAGCATGCGAAGAATGTTGAAGCAAGATGAAGAAACGGCGTTGACTTGTCTGTTCATCGAGAGTGAGGAATCCAGGATGACGCCCAGGTTCCGTGCGTGGTCCGTCGGGATGGGTGCTTTTCCAAGGGCCTCTGGCCACCAAGAGTCATCCCAGGCGGAGGGGGAAGTGCCTAGGATGAGGACTTCTGTTTTGTCTGAGTTCAGTTTCAGACGGCTGTGCTTCATCCATTCGGCTACTTCTTTCATTCCTTCATGCAGGTTGGTTTTGGCGGTGTTAGGGTCTTTGGTGAGTGAGAGGATCAGTTGAGTGTCATCAGCGTAGGAGATGATGTTGAGGTTATGTTGGCGTGCGATGACCGCGAGGGGGCTCATGTATACGTTGAAGAGGGTGGGGCTGAGTGAAGATCCTTGTGGTACGCCGCAGATGACTTCAGTGGCCTCTGACTTGAATGGTGGAAGGCGGACTCTCTGGGTTCTTCCGGTGAGGAACGAGGTGATCCATTCCAGTGCTTTTCCTTGGATTCCGACGTTTCTGAGGCGTTGTAAAAGGGTGTTATGACAGACCGTGTCGAAGGCTGCGGAGAGGTCGAGGAGGATGAGGGCGACTGTGTCTCCATTGTCCAGTAGAGTTCGAATGTCGTCTGTTGCTGCGATGAGGGCGGTTTCAGTGCTATGCTTGGCTCGGAAGCCGGATTGTGAGGAGTCGAGGGATTTGTTGGTTTCGAGGAATGCGGCGAGCTGGATGTTGACCGCTTTCTCGATGACTTTGGCCGGGAATGGAAGGAGTGAGATAGGGCGGTAGTTTTTGAGTTCGGTGGGGTCAGCTGTGGGTTTCTTCAGGAGGGCGCTGAGTTCGGCATGTTTCCAGCTTTCCGGGAAGGTTGCAGAGTTGAGGGAGCAGTTGATGACGTCTCGGAGGTGCGGTGCTATAATGGAGTCTGCTTTGTTAAAGATGTGGTGAGGGTATGGGTCTGTGGGGGATCCTGAGTGGATAGAGTTCATCAGACGTATGGTGTCCTCAGTGGAGATTGGCTTCCAGTCATTGAGGATGTTCAGGGGGGGTGGGGGTCCTGCAGGGGGTTGGGTGGGTTGGTCTTCGGGTCGGTTGTCGAAGCTGTTGTGGATGTCAGCAATTTTGTTGTGGAAGAATGAGGCTAGGGAGTCGCAGAGGGCTTGAGAGGGGGTGATGTCGTTGGAGTTGGCTGAGGGGTTGGTGAATTCCTTGACGATGTTGAATAATTCCTTGCTGTTGTGGGCGTTGTTATCTAGTCGGTCCTTGAAGGCGGCTTTCTTGGCATTCCGGATCAGTCGGTGGTGTATGCGGGTGGCGTTTTTGAAGGCGTCCTTGGTGCTGGTGGTTGGGTCTTTTTTCCAGGCCTTCTCCAGGGAGCGACAGAGTTTCTTGGATTTCTTAAGATCATCGTTGAACCAGGAGGCCTTCTTGCTGCCTGGTTTGATTTGTCGTTTTTTCAGTGGTGCTAGGATGTCGGCGCTGTTGGATAACCATTGGGTGAGGCTCGTGGCTGCTTGGTCTGGGTTTGAGGAGTGGGCTGGGGGGTTTTGAAGAAGCGATGAGGAGATCTGGTCGATGGTGATTTTGTTCCAGTTTCTTTGCAGAGTGGGTTGTTGGATGTGGGTTTGTTGTAGGTGAAGTGAACGCAGCTGTGGTCAGTCCAAAGGAGAGCTGTGGTGTGGCTGAAGGAGACATTTTTGCTGGAGGTGAAGATAGGGTCGAGTGTGTGACCTGCGATGTGGGTGGGGGAAGTGACAAGTTGTTTAAGTCCGAGGTTGGCGAGGTTGTCCAGAAGGGAGGTGGTGTTGCGGTCGTTGTTCTTTTCAAGGTGAAAGTTGAGGTCTCCCAGAAGGATGTAGTCCTCGGAGGGGAGCGCGTGTGGAGTGATGAAGTCCGTGATGTCTTCACTAAATTGTGCACGGGGTCCTGGTGGCCTGTAAAGGAGGGTGCCTCTGAGTGTGGTCTTGGGGTCGGTGTGGATCTGGAAGTGAAGGTGTTCAGAGTTGGCGAGATTGACGTCTGAGCTGGTTGAGATGCGGATGGATTTCTTATGGACGATAGCGATGCCTCCTCCTGTGTGGCCGGTACGGTCCTTGCGGATGATCTTATAGCCTTCCGGGATGGCAATGGTGATGTCTGGGGCTGATGTGGCGTTCATCCATGTTTCTGTTAGGAAGGCGACGTCCGGAGAGATGGTGTCTAGTAGATTCCAGAGGTCAATGGCGTGCCTGTGGACCGAGCGGGTGTTGAGCAGGATGCATTGTAGGTGGTTGGGGTCGGATATCTGTTGTGTGTTCGTAGATGAGGAGTTGTTCTTGGTGCCGTCGAACTTGCAGGAGTTGCAGGAGAAGGGTCCATGGGTGTGTCCAGGAGCGGCTTGGACGCAGTTGGGGGAACGGCCGGGGTTAAGGGCTAGGAGGGTGGTGGCATCGTATGTAATGCGAGAGGGGTGGACAATACGAGGACCAGGGGCTCTGGCGCTGGGCGCGGTCCAGGCGCGGACGGGCGTAGACGGGCTTACCTTTGGCGCACCTTCGGCGCGCATGGGGCGCGACCGCTGCGCGTGAACGCTGCGCGGGAAAGCATCTGTCATATATGGTTAGTGAGAAGGGGAGGGGCGAGGGAGGATCCGATGGGAGGCGGTTGCGTGGTGGAGGGGGCGGTCTCAGGGCAACAACAACAACACAGCAAATGGCGGCGGAAATAACAACACGCAAGCAGATCGAGTATGAGGAAACTTGGAGCGTAATTGAATAAGCACGATCCCAACAGTGACCAAATGCAGCTTTCAGGCACAAGGGTTGCACAATAAGTATGCACGTATTGACTGAGTAAAATAGCTGTCTTTTGTTTTCACACGACTCTGGAGATATACTCTTGATCAGGGAGAGCAAAGTTGTCATGTTCTATGGTTGTCATAAACTAAATCCCTTCTTGTCTATCCAGGGAGGTTAAACTCCTCCTCGCTTATTCGAGAAAGTTTCTAGTGAACTCTGAGCTAGCTGGCACACAAAACTTTAAGTCTAATATCGTCAGTAGAAGACCTAGTTAACCTCTGTCCTACGTCTATACTATTGAAGATATTATTCCAATGCGCAGAGCCTATTGTGATAATAGGAACTACACTACATGGCGCCCAACGGTTTGGTAAGGCGATAAATATAACGCAAGGCATTAGAGTAACTCAGTCGTGCTTTTTCACACAGACCCTTTCTCCCATAAATACTCCAAAGACGTCTGGAGTGGGTCAAAGGTTAAAAATCCGACAAACTTAGTAGGAGGAGACTCCTATGTATGTTTTTTTTGGTTTATTCAACGTTGAAGGATACAGTGTTCCAAAATATTGTGCACCTAATCTTTGTTTCCTTGGAAACCTGCTCTGCAAACTCTCATTAAAGCAATGTCAACTAACGGCGACAACAACGAAACCGGTGAAACTGCAGTAAATGCAGATCAACGGGGTTTCGATGTTACAGGGTTTAATGAAAATGAACCGGGTGCAATCATCATCCCGGAAAACATAAGGAAAATTATAACTTTAAAACTTATAGAAAATGGACTGACATCGAGAGGTGGTACAGTCATATTTGTAATTGAGGCACACGAATATCGGCAGACAGAGGTATTCTATTCATGGATAAACTTTCCAGCAGCAAACGCTGTAACAAAGGAATTCCACTATTACAAGATTGAGGAACCTCTGGATGAGTACACTCCTTTCGAGGAGGTGGAAATACCATTAAAATACCAAGAGCACCTGCTCTGGTTTAAAGGCGCCCTAAAACATAATAACCACATCACCAGGCTCGGTCCACTAGGTAGACCAGGAGCAACGTGGCCGGTTCTAGCCAGCTACACACCACATCCAGACATTGAAAAAATTTCAATACCAGATCTTTTAGCACAGCTAAAACAACTGATTAAAATACACAGACAATTAGTCCAATATGTAATGCGGACTTCAACAGTCCAACCAGCTATTAAAATTCCACAGCTGACCCCTCATCAGGGGAACACAAATAAAATCACACCACAGAACAAACAGTCCTGTCTAGGCAAGGTACCCATTAAACGGGAACAAATTCCATTCTGGTTAGCACAAAAAATCACTCAAATAGAGGCAGTATTTCCGGATACTACCCCTGTTGAGAAACACAGAATTCTGACTATCTGTCTTCCAATGGGGATCGCACCACATGTGGAAGACTGTGACACTTGGGGCACAGTCTATGCTTCCATTTACACAAAAACACATGGTGTTCCGTCCATGGCGTTAATACCAGATGTGCTAAAACAGATTCAAAATGAATACGGTCCAGAGCCTGCTTTAACTCTGGGTATGAAATTACTGAAAGACTTCAAGCAGGTATCAGCATTATTGTTATCCAACATAAAAGGAGAAGCAGCATCTGTGGCGATCCGCCAGAAATTGAAAGAAACAGATACAACCATTTTTATGAAGAACTAGGAAGAGATAGTTTGGGTGGGAAACCAGTAAAACCCCAACTAACTGAAAATCCTGAAAAGGTATTTATTAAAAATAATGTGAACACTCCAAAAAAGAGCTGGGATGGAAACAAACAATCCACTCCCAAAGAAAAAAGATTCCAGTCCAGAGGAAGGTGTCCTCGGCGGAGAGAAAGATCTCCGGACCAAGGACACAAGTCTCCCCAGAGGGAGCCCTCTGAGAAAAAACTACAACCTTAGAAATAGGGATAATTTGAAGAAACCTGATAGATATCAAGATATTGATACACGTCCCTCTCGATCTTTTCAGACTTCCTCGCAGAAATCGGAAAGAAGAGGACAGTCAGAACACAGGGAAGAGCACGCCAAGTCCAAAGACAAGGAACCTGCTCATCAAAGTAAAAAGTTACAATTTCCAAAGAAGAAGGTAGCCAGTATTAAAGTAATCAAACATGCCGAGGATACTGAGGACACAGCTGAAAAACGGAGAGTGGGCTCAGACAATGCTAGACAGCGCAGCAGAAGTGAGCATAGCTCGCAAGATCCTGATGAATCATCTGGAGACAGTGGACACGAATGAATACATTCAAGTGGAAACTGCAGATACCAGAGTTAGCAAACCTCATAAAATATATGAAATAACATTACGTATAGAGGGAGATAAGACTAGGAAAATAAGGGGTCTATTTTGGGATAATCTCTCCAAAGGCTATGACATCCTTCTAGCTGAAAAATACTGGCCACCGGAGTTTGTCAGGGAGTGCCCTCATGGCGAAGAAATGATTATGCCTGCCTTCTCAAATCATATTCCAATACATAAAAAATATACACTTGCAAGAAAATGAGCAGTAGCCCAAGCTCCTGCATTATATAAAAACCATGTGGGATGGGATGAGGACTCTCCTCCTCACAAAATCCAGTTAAAATCTCAACCAACTGCACAGAGGCAGTACCAAATTAACAAGAAGCTAAGAAACAGGTCAGGGAGATCTTAGATCAACTTGAATACCAGGGGGTGATTGAAACTTGTACCTCACAAATGAACAATCCTTTGTTTCCTGTCTCCAAACCAGATGATTCATATCGTCTAGTTTTGGACTACAGACACCTAAACTCATGTTGCAAAACTTTTGCAGTACAAAACTCACACAGTGCAGCACTAATGAATAGCATAGTGCGCAAAAAATACAAAACAACATTAGACATCTCTAATGGATTCTTTTGTCAAAATATAGCACCAGAAAGCAGATATTTGACCGCTTTCTCAATAAACGGCTCGCAGAAAAATTTCTGTCGTTTGCCACAGGGGTTCAAGAACAGCCCAGGATTATTCTCAGCGAGAGTAACAGAGTTACTACAAATATATGATGATGAGGCATTATCTTATGTCGATGACATCTATCTAATAGATGATGACTTGGATACTCACTTGAAGAGAGTGAACACCATAATACTTGGGTTCGCAGCAGAGGGTTACGAATTCAACTTCAAAAAGTCAAGAATTGCCCATCTAACTGTCCTGTTTTTAGGATATGAACTATCAAGTGAAGGCAAAAGCCTGGCTGATAATTTCCTAGAGAAATGTGCTGTAATCCAAGCACCAAGAACGCTGAAAAACTTACAATCAATTCTAGGTTTCCTGAATTTCGGAAGAACTTACATTCTTAATTATGCAGAGAGGGTTAAACCTCTCTACGACCTAATAAAACCAGATTTTAAAAGAATCAATTGGACTCAAAAACACACAGAAATTTTGAGATCTTTACAAACAGACATGTTAGCTAAAACAAAATTGCAAACACGCGATAACACACGCAACCTTGTGATCCGAGTCATCCCAGGAAGATACGGATTCACATACCTAACCTCTAATGAGGGAGAAACGGTACCAATAGCATACAAATCACATTTGTACACAAAAGCTGAAATGAAATTTAGCCCAACGAAAAAAATTCTAACCGCGGTACAGACTGCTGTAGCAAAAGAAAGAGCCCTAGCACAAGGTAAACGAATAATCATCGTGACACCAGTACCAGCCCTGGAGGCGGTAACAAAGGCAAGCATTCCGAATGCTAAAGCACTACATCCGAGATGGATACAATGGGCTAATTCTCTTGCTGCAACAGACGTGGTATACGAATTTGATCCTAATTTAAAAACACAAGAATTTCTCCAATATGAATTTGAATGTCGTCTGCCGACCGAAATCCTGCCTCTTGAACATTACGGCTGTATAATATATACAGACGGATCAGCACAACCCGCAGTTGGGGGTAAACAAGCTTACAGTGCTGCGTGCGCGATTGTTAAAGGTCGCTGGCACGAAGGGAAATTTAGACCACTGGTCACTAAAACACAATCTCTAGGAGATTGTACAGCTCAGCGAGCTGAACTACTAGCATTTAAGATGGCGCTTGAAAATACCGATCGCCAATTCCCCACACTCATAGTGTGCGATTCATATTATTGCGTTCAGTCTTACAATGAATATTAGCAGATCTGGGTTCAGAACGGTTTTAAAGATGCAAAAGGTGGCACAATCAAGCATAAAACGCTTTGGGAACAAGTAGTTCTTTTACAAAAAGAACTACAAAAGACTCACGTGATACATACACTGAGTCATCAGCGTGATGGCGTTCACGCTGCAGGGAATTCATTGGCTGAGACAGCCACAACGGAAACAACTAAATCGGCTTCCGTAGCTACAAAAAAGCGTTCAGAAAAATACATTGACGGGAAAACAATGCTGGCGGTGAAAACGTCATCAAAAGGCGACTGCTCAGCATTACCCATCAACTATCCACTCAATTATACATACATTATCGATGCAAACTCCGTTCCTTTTGCTCAAATCCCTGGAGTGGGGGATAGGGTAATTCCAAACACGAACAGGAGAGTCTTGTTAATAGCAGACGCACATATGGGTGAGGGTCTTAGACACCTTAAGCTTAAGGATTCTCTGGAAGAATTACAATCGGTATACTGGTGGCCAGGAATGAGCCTGCAACATCACATATTTGTAAAAAACTGCCCAGACTGCAACAGAGATCGCAGTGGCGACCGAGACGGTATATTACCATGGGGTTTCGCTCCAGATTGGATTAAACAATAAAAATAAAAAATAAATGTATTTTGGGGTGGTTCGGTATACACATGCACTATTAGTTATGTTTATTATTGCTTAGGTTAGTAAATATGTACATAAATGCGTGGAGTGGGTGTAGTGTGTAGTGTGTTTATATAGGGACCTGTATCGATACTCCTATTTCTGACCCTTGTCCAGTTATAATTCACTAATATCCATACAACGGCACAGAAACCCGTTTTCAGATTAAGTCATAGCGCATGCTATCACATTAAGCAAGCACTATTCCTCCAGCCCCCTAGAAAGCACACCGAGTTCTCAAAACAAACCAAACCACCAGCAGACCTGGGAAATCCCCCGCAGCTATTGTTTTGATTTCGTTCGAGAACTCCTGTAAAGAATGTAACAACGACCAGTTCTTATGACATCCTTACTGACGTTTTATGTCCATCCTTACGTCAAACTCGGCACCTTTCAGCTATAAATATACCGACGCTGCCCTAAGCAAAGACACGGTGGTGATGAGCTTGGAGCAGCGCTACTTGCCGGAGAGCCCAGCTGATGCAGGAAGCTATAAATATACCGACGCTGCCTTTTTTCTTGCCGAGAAATCCAGCTTCCAGCGTTTCCAGCTTGCCCTCGCAGGTAACTGGGATACCGAGTCCTGAGACAGAGATACCAGCCCTCCTGCCTTCTAAATCCCAGGTACTGAACTGACTAACCCCTTACAGAGAATTCTTGAGTCAGATTCTTGGCAAAACAAACTTAACTTAAACTGCTACTTACTTACTCCTTCCCACGTATTAGGCTTAGGTCAGGTACACCGGGGTAGGCATATTTAGAAGCACCAGTTGAGTACGATTAGTCAATGTATATATGTATGTATATCTTTTATTCATTTTAAAGTATCATATGGCTAAGAAACCATATCAATGCTTTTACAGTATTATTTTATAATCCTGCTTTTATTATATGCATTCTACTTAACCTTAAGTATTGCAATTGTAGCGATCCATTTCTCTTGTATGAGAAAAGAGACTGATCAATAAATAACACCTTTAATTGAACACGCCCGTCTCTTCTTTTCTCTACAATCTGGTGAAACTAAGTATGCACGTATTGACTGAGTAAAATAGCTGTCTTTTGTTTTCACACGACTCTGGAGATATACTCTTGATCACGGAGAGCAAAGTTGTCATGTTCTATGGTTGTCAGAAACTAAATCCCTTCTTGTCTATCCAGGGAGGTTAAACTCCTCCTCGCTTATTCGAGAAAGTTTCTAGTGAACTCTGAGCTAGCTGGCACACAAAACTTTAAGTCTAATATCGTCAGTAGAAGACCTAGTTAACCTCTGTCCTACGTCTATACTATTGAAGATAATATTCCAATGCGCAGAGCCTATTGGGATAATAGGAACTACACTACAATGGGGACGCTCGGTACCTACAGGGGAGGATATAGCTGACTGGGGAACCTGCCTGAGCTGTCCAACTGGCAGCAGGAACAGGGTCCAACTAGGGAGAAATTCTGCAAGGCTCTGGGGGAATGCCCTACTCTTGTGGGTCTGTGGCAGCAGGCTGAGACCCAGGCAGCTGGTGACACCTCTGGTAAGCACCTGATTAACAGGGAGAATGGTCTCCTTATGGTGACCCTAAGGCTCCTGAGCCTGGTGCAACATGTGTATTGGTTGTCCCCCAGTGGTATAGGACCTTTCTACTGAGTCCAGCTCAGGATGTGCCACTGGCAGGTCATTTGAGGCAAGACAAGACCTTTGACAGGGTTGTCAGTCTCAAATGAGGAGGGCCTCAGTTACGTACTGTAGGTCCTTTCCTACCTGCCAGGTGTGTGGCAAGACGGGGGAAGTGCAAGTCCCCCATACAACCTTTTCTTGTCATTATCACCCCTTTGAGAGGGTGAGCATCAACATAATTGGGCCTCTGGACACCAAGTTAGCCATTGGCAACAGATGTGCTTTGGTGGACCATGCCACCCAGCACCTAGAAGCTATCCCTCTGAGGAGAGCGGCTGTGCCTGTCATGGCCAGGGCAATGATGGGGATCTTTGCCTGCATGGGTTTCCCTAAGTAGGTGTTATCTGACCGGGATATCAACTTTGTGTCTCACTACATGAATCCCATGTGGAAGAAGTGTGGAGTAACCTACAAGTTCTCCACTTCATACCACCCCCAAAGCAATGGATTGGTTGAGAGGTTCAACCGAACCCTGAGTCATGATTATGGGTCTACCACAACCAAGACACATAAGTGGGACATCATCCTACCATGTCCTTTGTTGCATACAGAGAGGTCCCACAGAAGGTTTTTGGCTTCAGCCCCTTTGAAGTTCTGTATGGGCACCCTGTGAGAGGGCCTCTCGGTTTGGTAGAGGAAGACTAGGATCAAGCCCCCTCGAGAGCCCAAAGGATGTGGTCAGCTACATCTGACCTTTCGCATCCAAACAACCTGCTTCTAGAAACTCACCCAGGAGAATCTGGAAGATAGCCGGGAGGAAATGAAATGCTGGTATGACCAGAATGCCACTCTTGTTGAGTTTCAGCATGGCTAGAAAGTGTGGTTAATGGAGTCAGTGGAGCCTCGGACCCTGCAAGACTGCTTGTCTGGGCCTTACAAGGTAAGAGAGCGCAGGAGTGATGTCACCTACCTGGTGGACCTCTAAACTCTTAGGAACCCTTTGAGGGTCCTGCATGTTAATTGAGAGGTCTGAGATTACTATGCTTTTGGTCACTGATGATGGGGTGGAAGAGGAAAGCAAACCTCTCCCTGACCTCCTATCTTCCAAAGAGCAGGATGGGTCAATGGATGGTGTCAGATCTCCCCTATACTGGCCCTAGATCTACAGAGAGACTGCAGCCAGTTTTTGGGGCAGTTTGCCCCTCTATTCTCACTTAGGACTCACTACACAATGTATCCATGATATTGAAACTGGGGACAGCACACATGTGAAAAACAAAATGTACAGGTTGTCTGACAAAGAGAGGTCTAGCATCAAGGTGATGTCTCCAAGATGCTGCAGTTAGGGGTAATTGAGCCCACAAACACCCCTTGGAACAATCCAGTGGTTTTGAACCCCAAGGCTTCCCCTCCAGCTGTTGCCCTTGAACTTAGGTTCTTTGTGGACTACAGTGGGTTCAATATGTTCACCAAGACTGATGCACACCCCATCCTCAGAGCTGATGAGCTCACCAATCAGCTTGCTGCTGCCAAGTTCCTCAGCAAGTTTGACTTAACATCTGGGTACTAGCAGATTGCCTTGACCGAGGGGGTGAAAGAGAAGTCTCCATTTTCCACACCAGAATTGCACTTTCAGTTCTGGGTCATGCCCATCGGGTTGAAGAATGCCCCTATCACCTTCCAGAGGTGGATCAACAAGGTCCTGGCTGGGTTGGAGAACTTGAGTTCCACCTATCTAGACAATAGTGCCGTCTTCAGCTTTAGCTGGGAGGACCACCTATGCCATCCCAGGGAAGTACTTCAGGATCTGTAGAGTGCAGGCCTGGCTGTCAAGGCCAGTAAGTGTCAGATATGGCAGGGTCCTGTGGTCTACTTCGGTCATCAAGTGAGAGATGGCAAGGTGCAGCCACTCCAGACCAAAATTGAGACCATTCTGGCTTGGGAACCCCCAAGACTCAGACAGAAAATATAGCCTTGTTAGAGAGATTTGTCAAGGGGTATGGCACCATGGTTGCCCCCTTGACAGATCTGACTTCCAGGAAGCAACCTCATCAGGTAATATGGACAGAGGCATGCCAGAATGCTTTTGACATACTGAAGGAGGACATGTGCACTGCACCTTTGCTCAAAGCTCCTGACTTTTCCCAAGAATTAATTGTTCAGACAAACACCTCAGAGAATGGTGTTGGGGTCGTACACACAAAGCTAAATGAAGAGGGCCTGGATCAGCCTGTAGCCTTCATCAGTAGGAGACTACTTTCCAGGGAACAGAGGTGAAGTGCAATAGAAAGGGAAGTCTTTGCTGTGGTTTGGGCGCTGTGAAGCTAAAGTCATATCTGTTTGCCACTTACTTCTGGGTTCAGACAGACCACTGGCCCCTCAGAGTGTTAATGCAGAAGAGAGGGGGTGTAAAATCCTACACTGTTGAGGAGGCCATTCTTCCTACAGGGAACAGACTTTACATTGGAATCAGGGGCGGCTCCTCCATTAGTGTGGAGGAGTCCCACCAACTAAAATGGCCCCAGAAAAGCCGCAGAGATGAAAAATATAATGGTAACGAAGTTAGTTTATTACCATTTTATTTTTCATCAACCTATCCAGAACTGAGTGTCAGGACAGAACGGGGCCTGCTGAGTGGCAGCAGTAGGGAGAACCGGTGGGATGCTTGTGCACTTAAGTTTAAAGCGTGCATGCCACTTTGGCCGGCTGTCTTGCGACAACCAGACAGAAATGCACACATTTAACCTCTCTAACTCAGTTGTCTTTGACAGCTGGGTGGAAAAAGCAAGCACTGGCCTCTAATTCCCTCGAGAGCAACGAGAGAGGCTGCTCCCTACAATCCTGGCACTTGTCTCATGCTGGTTAACAGCATGAGAGCAGCGCCAGGATTAGTTAAGGGAGCTGCGTTCCTATCTGTGCACCCAGTGAAGGAGATGACTACGAACTGTGCATACAGCTTCTGCCGGGGGTGCTTCGAGCAGTGCTGTGATCAAGAGCAGCAGCGGCCTCTGGGCGCCGGCCCTGAGCACCCAGTCATCAGCCACGCTAAGTAATATAAAACCGGACTTCATATTGACAGTGGTGTATTATCTATATTTCCCCCCTCAGTTTCAATTTAAAATGCACTGCGCAAAAATCAATTCACTTTGCAGTGTCTAATAATATTGTTGAAATTCACATCCTTGCTCCTAAGTGGCTTAATTATAAATGGTTATAATGACAAGTTGCAATTAGCTCTGAGGCAATGTGTTTTACATTGGCCCAGGAAAATTGCATTTTGCCTTGTGGACGCTCCCTTTTCCATAGTAACAAGGGGGCATATTACCAAGGGGGCGATAGGCAATTATCGCCGATTTAGCGGCCGTTTCCAGCCGCTAAGCGGCAATAATTCTATCGCCCTATTAGTAAGCTGTCGCTAACTGATGTTAGCGACAGCTTTTAGGCAATAGCGAGCGG
Organism: Lissotriton helveticus; assembly: GCF_964261635.1. Taxonomy (NCBI): domain Eukaryota; kingdom Metazoa; phylum Chordata; class Amphibia; order Caudata; family Salamandridae; genus Lissotriton; species Lissotriton helveticus. The sequence goes on along the minus strand of NC_136072.1, from coordinate 510,478,669 downwards.
TTTGGGGCCCGCTTTTCATGTCAGCGATGTTTATCGCTAATGACATGCAAAGTGGGCGTACCCAACCAGTTAGCGACTGAAAGCAGTCGCTAACATCGCTGTCGCCTATTAGCAAGGCAGGCGTAGCGTTGGAAATATTCGCGCTAACCGCGAATATCTCCTAATACTAACACCTGCCCAGACCAGTTCTTAGCCATGTTATCCAATGGGAGGTGGATAACATGGCTAAGAGCATTTCGTCGCTAATGCGTGAATATCGCTGTATTCTCAGCGATATTCATGCATTTCGCCGCTATCGCTGGATATTTTAGCACAATGGAGAAAAACGTTACTAATAGCATGTTTTCTCCGCTAACATATCCAGCGATAGGCAGCGATAAAAAAATCGTCGCTAACCCTATTTAGAGCTAAATATCGCTATTTGTTGGTAATATGCCCCAAGGTCTTTTTTAAGGTCATTATTTGCAATATGACACCCTCTAGGGCCGCTTGTGATGGCATTATTGGGAAGCAGCCTAAAATGGCTGTAATGTAAACCTGTCCACAAGTACATGTATAAGAAGTCCCATCCTGTCAGGATGGTAAACCTGCATATGTCAATCCTTGTCCGCTACTCTGGTTAGAAACTGGTAAATCTACCGCTTCTGTTCCACCCGAGCACAGCTACATTGAGTGAAAGTGTTTCCCCTCATTGGAAGCTTTATTTGGGTGTTTCAGTTCATTCTTCCAAATTGTCAAATTGGACTGCCTTTCAGAGTGACCCGCACACTAGTGGAGTTTGTTTTACAACATCAGTTTGTACTCCAACTGAAAAAATAGCAAATTCATATAACGAATGAGTTCATCTAAAAAGGCAGGATGGTTCTACTTATAGGCAGGTGATAACGCCTTGTTTGTTCTTCAGATGACGTCTCTATGAATGCACAGAAGCAAAGGAAACAGCATTGTTATCATACCTACAAGAGTCCGCCCTTTTAAGTAAAACAGCTTCCACATTAACAAGTGAATGGCATTCTCCGCTGCTGAAGCAGATATGCAAAACAATAACAATGCGCGCCATGTCAGTGAAGTACGCATCTTTGCTTGAACATAAATGAAGAAAATGGCCCTGACTGCTCGAGGTCTGAGCTTCAGACGCTCCCGTAGGTCACCAGTGTTACCCGGTGCAGCATTAGGCTGCGGCCCACACTGAAGCCTGGACGAGAGAAGAAAACGGGACCATAGTGAGGAGAACGTGCAGTGCAGCAAGCAAGGTAAATTACTTTTTATTTTATTTATTTTATAACATAGGGGCCTTTCATGTAGCACACGTGCATGCACCCACCAAACAAACATTTGCATACGCCACCACTCTCTGTAGTGGCCAGCGCTACTGGGTGGAACACCGTCCTAGAACAGACTGATGGTCTCTCCAGGGGGCATATTATCAAGGGGGTTTATCTCCGCCTTTTTGGCTTTAAAAGCCAAGAAAGCGGAGATAAAATTATCTCCCTATTACCTAGCTGTCGCTAACACCAGTTAGCGACAGCAAGTAGGAGATAGCGACCATCTTGGGCCCCACTTTGCATGTCAGTGATATTTATCACTAATGACATGCAAAGTGGGCGTGCCAAGATGTTAGCGACTGGAAACAGTCGCTAACATCGCTATCTCCTATTACCAACTTATGGAGATATTTGCGCTAAGGGCGAATATCTCCAAAAGCTAACACCTGCCCTGAGCAGTTCTTAGCCATGTTATCCAATGGGAGGTGGATAACATGGCTAAGAGCATTAGCTCGGTAATGCATGAATATAGCTGACTTTTCAGCGATATTCATGCATTGCGGCCGATTTTTATCACATTTGCGATAAACCTTGGTAATACCAAGGTTTATTTGCGATAAAAATCGCCGCAGCTCAGCGGTAATTTTTTGTCTCTAACCAAGCAATAGCGATAATTATCGCTATTGCTTGGTAATATGCCCCCAGGTTCTTTCATCTTATTGAAGAGAACTCCTAAGGGGATATGTAGCTCTCCCCATTTTCAACTCGGGGATCATGTGTCAGACCTGGCATCCTTAGCGTGGTTTAACCTGGCATTTTTGCTTTCTGACCTCTTGTTTCGCTGCCTTAATCTTCGCTGGCTTTCATATTCTGGGCACTTTACCACTGCTAACAAGTGCGTAAGTGCATGTGCTCTACCCTAAAACATGCTAACTTTGGCAGAGCCACAACTGGCATATTTAATTTACTTATAAGTCCCTAGTAAAGTGCAAGAAAAGTGCCCAAGACCTGTAAATTAAATGCTACTAGTGGGCCTGCAGCACTGATTGAGCCATCCGCTCAAGTAGCCCTTCAAACAGGTCTCAGGCCTGCCATTGTGGAGCCAGTGTGTGCAGTTGGAAACTGTTAGTTCGACCTGGCAAGTTAACCCTCATACCAGGCCCAAACCTTCCTTTTTATTACATATAAGTCATCCCTACATTAGGCCCTGGACAGCCCCAATGGCAGGGTGCAGTGTATTTAAAAACGTGGACATGCACTTTTAAGTTTCACATGTCCATGTAGTGAAATACTCTTAAATACATTTTTCACTACTGCAAGGCCTATCTCTGCCATATTTTACCATTGGAATTAACTTATTACATTTTATAAGTGTAATTTTCAGTTGGGAAAATATGGATTTTTCAGGTTTTGTGTCTCTGGACTCACAGTTTAAAATCACAACTTATGGTAAAGTTGGATTTTAGGTTACCAGTCTGAAAATGCCAATTTTAGAAAGCTGGTGTTTTCTTACATTAACTATTTTGTGCCTCTGCCTGTCTCTGAATACACATATGGGGTGGATGACAACTGGACTTTGTGCATTCTCCCTAGGTAGCCACACACAGAGAGAGCTTAGGTGTGCCTGATGGGCTATTACTATCCTGATGGACCATCACCAGGTTGATGGACCATCCTGGCAGGATGGGAGGATCTGACATTTACACATGAATAAGGCTGTGCCTGTCCCCACACAAGGAGCAGCATACCCCCTATAGTGAGCCTGGAGCCAGGGAATGAAGGGCAGGGACCCTGAGCACTTCAAAGGCACAACTGGGTGTAAGTACTGGACCCCTAACACCGCCAGCTCAGTGTAAATCTGGAGCTGAGGATATTCTGCCTGGAAGACGCACTGCTGTGCGGCAGAAAGGACTGTTACTCTGCTGCTTTGCTGTGCCTGTCCTGCTGCCCTGCTTGTCTGGAAGTGAGAAGAACTGGACCTGCATCTCTACATCCCCAGAACCAAAGTGACTCCTGGGGCTTGCTAGCTTGCATGCTCTTTTGAAGTCTCAAGACATCAAAGACTTCCAACAACCCTGCTACAGTCTCTGAGCCCACTGTGAGTCCGCCCCTGCCAAGTGGTGCCTATCTCATCCTGGACCCTTGGAAGTGGGTTTTCTGGCTGTCTTCTGCCAAATTGGCACATCACTGTTATTGCGTTGGCCGCATCCTACTTATCTCACCTCGATGCCGACCAGTAGCGCCTCCTCCGCAATGGTGGAGGAGCGTCGCCCCCCTGCCTGGAGCTGAGCCAGCAAAGGAAAATAAAGCGATGCTCTAGCATTGTTTTATTTTTTGTTTGCCAGCTTGTGCATGAAGGGGTGGGCATGGGAGGGGGAGCAGGAGTTCTTGTGCACTCCCTAGTCCCTAAGAGCTCATGTGTGTTTGGCCGGCTGTCTCAGCCCGACCAAACCACACATGCACACTTAGGTTTCTGCAGCCCGGCTGCATTCAGCAGCCAGGCTGGAGAAACCCCCACAGACTCCCTGGTCTGAGCAGGGCATCTTTTCCGCCTGCTTTGCAGCACGGGGATTGGTTGGGAGTCTGTCCCAGGGGCTGCTAGGACCTAGGAAACATCCAGCAGTAGCAACGCAACACGGGAGGCGGCCAGCAGTATCAGGTATGTATTTTTAATTGTTATTAATCTCCCTCACCCCTCCAGTCGCTCTCCCCTCCGCATTCCCCAACCCGCCCACCACCCTTTTTTACTGGCGACCGCCACTGATGTTGATGCGTCGCCACTGAAGATGAGACCCATTGCTGGCTGTACGGCCTGACAACGATGCAAAGCCTTCATCGAGAGGGGTTCTACCACGACGCATCTCCGATTGCACGGATCAGAACCAACGCATCACCTGCGTATGAAGGGATCAAAGCCTACGCATCGCCTCCTCTGCTCCTAGCATCGGGTCTTCGACGTGCACACATTTCCTCCATCCAAGGTACTTTTTCAGCGGGACAAGGCCAGTCCCTGTATCCGACCCATGCTCCATCATGGTCAGCCTGAACATTCAGATTTGATCTGGTGAAGGGCAAGTAGATCAACTTGTTTGGCGCTTTATGTTTCTAAGCACAATGTTTCAAGATATGCTTTAAAATGACACAACTCCGGTTCAACGTATTGGATTTCTGTCATTTTGGTCATGTTTTGTTAATTAATTTAAGCTCTATCTTTTTAACCAGGTGTGAATTATTTGTGTATAGTGTTTTCACTGTTTTACTGTATTAAGCGTTGGACAAATACTTTACACATTGTCTAAATTAAGCCTGACTGCTCTGTGCCAAGCTACCAGAGGGTGAGCACAGGTCAATTTAGAGTGTGTATCTGACTTACCCTGACTAGGATTGTTGTCCCTAGAGCATACTCTGCCAACTAGGGACCCAATTTCTAACAGGGTGAACCCATTACACATTTGCAATTGGTAATATAGCAGAACCAAAAGAGAGAGTTAAGATTCTGTGTTGCAATATTGCCGAGTCAGGGCCAAACATGTAGTCTGTTGTGTTGTAACTCCCCGTCCCCCGCCTGGCCCGACACCCGCCTGCCCCGACATTAACTCCCCGTCCCCCGCCTGGCCCGACACCCGCCTGCCCCGACATTGTCCCCGGAGCCTTACCTCATCCGCCGCTCCTCAGTTCACCACTCCTGGCCGCTCTGCTCCTCACCGCCTGTCCACCGCCGCTCCTCCTTTGCGCCATGTCCGCCTCTCCGCTGCTCGCACCGCCGCTGTCCTGTCTGCAGCTCCTCACGTCACCACTCCTCCCCCGCGCCATGTCCGCCGCTCCTAGGACGCCGCTCCTCCCCGTGCTCCTGACGTGAGCACGTACGTCGCGGCCGGCGCTACTTTGGAGGGACTACTTTTTTTTAATATAAATTTTTTAAATAACGTTTATTTTTTATATTTATATAGCCTACAACCATCTACACACCCTGACGATTTCAACGGTGTATCGGGTGTGTAGATTGGCGCCGTGGTTCCCGAGTTTACCCGCCTCAAAGCCTGAAAGTTCTTACTTTATTATAGTAGTATAGATACGTATGGAAATGCATTGAATATTACATCTATGAAGATTAATGTGGGATTCGTTAATGATATTTGCACTCAACAACAAGCTAATCCCCAAAATGTATGAGAAAGTATTGCCTAAGTATAATTGACTTTGTGCTGGCATCTGAGAATGTTCATCTGGTATAGAAGATCATCAAGTGTTGCCTTCCTGAGTGAGCGATCATAACCCATTATCACAGACTCCGAAGATGTAATATATTTGTGCAAAGCAGAGTTTGCCCAGCCAAGGGTAAGTGGTGGGAAGATGGAATGAAATTGAACTTATGTGGGATAAATAAGACACAGGTGAATCTTTGTGAAACCTTGTAAAAACGTGGGCAATGTGAACAGGTGGAAACTATGTACCATGATTTCAGGTTTTGTGGAGTTAGGAAGCTATAAAATGAGGCCCTATTGCTGCGACCGAGTAATGGCCCCCAAAAAGTGCTTGTGTGGTTTGACTCATCATGCACAAGGGCACATTGATGCTAAACATTTCACTGAAGTAATTCCAAGATATATAGACAAGGATAAAGTGTACACGAGATCCGGTAAAGCGGCACTGGAGAGGCACCGAGGGTTATTAACAAAGAGGCTTGGGGGGTCCCTCCTGTAGGCTAGTAGTAAGGCTGATTGTTCTGCCTTTTGGGAAGTTGTTAATTCTCAATTTTTTAGGGAGTCTGAATATCCAATAGAGGATACAGTTGTTCCCTTAGAGGAGTGGGTTAAATATGTTGCATCTATTTATGCTTTAAGGGTTGATGTGAAACATACCGATGCCAAAAGGACTAGGCAGTAAGTGGAGCTGAAAATCTATGAGGTTAGAAGTGCCATTATAAAAGCAAGGAAAGGGAAAGCTCCCAGGTAGGATGGCCTACTACTCAGTATGCTTGGAGATAATATTGATTTAAGGGGATGGGAAGGACTCTCATATCATGACTGGAGGCCTCGGTCGAAGAAAAGAACATTATATGTGACACCCAATATGGCTTCCGGAAGGAATTAGGTAGGTAGGTTGAGAAGTGCTTAAACCTGTATCTCCTTATTAGTAAGTACTCACTGGCCAAAAAGGGGTCTCTCTGTACATGGCTTTTATAGACCTGTCATGTGCTTTTAACCATGTTAATCGTTGTAAATTATGGGGCTTATTGACAGATATGGGTAGAGAGGATCCAATTAATAAGTTCCAACAGCAATTTTAAACGGGTTCCACTGCACGAGTTAGATGTGAAAAAAAGGGAGAGTGTACAGATTCATTGGATGTGGAGAAAGAGGTGAGGCAGGGTTGTCTTATAGCCCCATTCTTTTGTTCTGTATACATTAATACCATTGATGAATTCTTGGTGGAGAGATCTTGTTTTATGCCACAAGTTGGGTCTTGCCCACTGCCTATCCAGCTATATTCAAATGATGCAGTCTAAGTTGCACATTTGAGAAACACCCTTCAAATACTTCTTCATAACTTCACGATATTTATGGACAATATAGGGATGAATGTTAACCAGGGAAAGTCATTTACCATAACTATTGGTATTTCCAAGAAGAAGGCAGGTTCGCACTTATTTAAAGGTATCTTCAGATATCTTTTCCTATTTGGCCTTATTGTTTAATTGCCATGATACTTGGAAATCTTTGTCGGCGGCAAATACATTTTCCTGTCAAAAAACTATAGAAGCTGAAGTTAAATTTGCTTCAACACTTGGTACAAAACTGTTGAATGTGATGTCCTCCATATACAGCAGAAATGTGTGTTTGGGGTCATGTTATGGTGCAGGATTATGGGGGTGGTCGGATGTGAATACTTTGCCGCATTTAGAAAACAAATGTTTGAAAAGGATGTTAGTGTTTCCCCCAGTTGGGCTAATTTTTTTTGTCACGAAAAAATGCCTATTCCATACATTGATCGACCTAGCACCTTTATTTTTGTGGCGAGCAGTATGGTCAAAGCCAGCATCCTCTTTGAATAGGATGTTTATCGAGGACTGCCTGTTGTTCAATGGCTTGGGTAAAACCCTCTATTAACATTTTATCAAGATCACTTTTGCAAAGATAGACAGAGAAAATTATTTGTAGAATCATAGGGGCATAGTCTCAAGAATGTGTGATAACCATTGCAAAAGTTACTTAACGCAACTTCCAACATCGCAGTCTATTGGGGGAAAATTACGCCGTGTTAACAAAGCATTCCTAACACGGCGGTACCATGTGATAGTCGCCAGATAACGCGTCAAATCTCCGCGTTAAAATCAACATCACGCCCTAAAAATGCAAAACGCAAAAAATCTTGCGATGAGGCCAATCACGGTACAAAAAGCACCAAAAACCAGCGACCGGCCTGCAAATCTCATGCGTGTGGGGGGAAAAAGCACCATAAAAGCAGAGTAAATAAACAGTGAAATGACAACGTGCTAGCACAATCACACAGCTGTGACGCACAACAAATGACCATTCTCCAAATCAGATATGCAATTACCAACAATCAGCCACAATGTACATCAAAATGCATTCAGTAGGTAAACTGCGCCAATGCGGAAACAAACATGGTACACACCGTGAAACCGCATCTCCCCCTCACATTGTAGAGGGACAAACACCGACGTGCCATTTCCATGATCAAACAAGAATGAAAGCACAGATTAATGTAGGGGCAGTGACTCCCCATTACGTACATGTTGCCCATGTAGTGGGACTTGAGACACAGGGTGCATCACTGCATCATGGCGGCACATATCAGAGCACAAAAGAATCCCTGTTGTCACTTGTATGCCACATATGACAGCCAAAATGGAATGATTTGGGACACAAATGAAACGTCGAAGAGTGGGATACCTAAACAACTGTGACACACAGAACTGGCAGTTTGAATACGTGACACCATAAACAGCCTCACTGCACAGAGGTGACACACCCACCATCTAGTAACAAATCCCTCAATTGACAGCACAACATGTCGCACCAACACTTGTCTGAGTGAAGTGCTTGTACAGATGAGTGACGTGCACGCAGGGAATGTGTATCGGAATGCTTTTATCAGCACACGCAAGTGCTTGTGGTCAGTCAACGTACTGTGCCATGACTGCTAAGGACCCACACAATGTGACGTCAACCAGAGAAGAAATTGTCATTGATGTAGTCCCTACGGGCTATTTCTGCTGCGGCTGCAGTGGGGTGTGGTCCACCTGACTCATCTTCATTATCACCGTCCGGTGCATCTGGCACTCGTATCCATGGGGCCTTGCTGCTTACACATGTGTTGTGCAACACAAAACATGCAACAATTATCTTGCACACGAGGTCTGGGCTGTACAGGAGCTTACCACCTGTGACGTCCAGGCACCTGAAACGTGACTTTAACACGCCAAATGTGCACTCCTCGATGCCCCTGGTGCGTTTGTGGGCCACAATGTACTGCCTCTAGGCCTGTGTGTTCGGTGCTTCGAGGGGTGTCATCATCCAAGCGCAAAGTGCATATCCTTGGTCACCTGTGACAGCGCAGAGAGACATGATCCATGACTACGTACTGCATGATGTGTTGGCAGGCTCACTGGCTCATTGGTGTGTGATATGTGTGACCTAGTGATTCCTGAATGACATGTACTGCGTGTTGCATATGAATGAATGAAATGGGTCTTATAAGGCGCGACTTAGCCCAAGGGCATCAAGGCGCCATACAGAACAACGAGGACAAAACAGACATACCGCAGAAGTCTTTCAGCAACAAGAACAAACATAGAACAGAAGTCTTTAAGCACCAAGAACAGGGTCTACGAATAAAAATCCCGACAGAGCCAGGTTTTCAGTTGTTTACGGAACAGCCTAGGCAAGGGTTGAGAGGCCAGTTCAGGAGGAAGGGAGTTTCAGAGTCGGGGTGCCATGGTGGAAAAGGCTCTGCCTCCCCATCTGGCCCGTGAGAATCTCGGAATCGTAAGAAGATTATGAGAGGAAGATCGTATCACTCTGCTTGGGCGGTAAGGCTGAAGAAGGGAGCTGACACCTTTAGAGCCGTAGCCATGGAAGGCCCCGTGGGCTAGACAGAGGAGTTTAAAGGAGATTCTGGCCTGGACAGGAAGCCAGTGGAGGTCTTTCCGGGCCTGAGAGATTGAGGCGAGCCGGGGGAGGTCCAAGACCATCCTAGCTGCCGCGTTCTGGACCATTTGGAGGCGATGGACCGCAGATTTATTTATACCTCCATATAAAGCATTACAGTAGTCTAGTCTCGAAGAGACCAGAGCCACTGTTGCTTGTTTCCAGGCCGCCAGGGAGAGGTAAGGTGCAATTTTTTGGAGGGTCCCGACCATACCGCAACAGGTAGATACGGTCCTATTGACTTGAAGGTCAAAGGAGAGAGTGGTATCAAACAGGACCCCCAGATTTCTGGCCGAATGGGAAGGGACCGGACAGTCACCAAGGGACGGCAGCCACCAATCATTAGACCAGAGGTCCTGTCTCCCCCCAAAGATCAGGACTTCCGTTTTGTCTCCGTTTAGTTTGAGGAAGTTTCTAATCATCCACTGGGAGATTGCTTCCATACATGATCTAAACTTGGAGGCAGACTCAGCCACTGACTGGGAAAGGGAGACCAGAATTTGGGTGTCGTCAGCCTATGACAACACCTTGAAGCCAAAAGATCTTACAACTGAGGCCAAGGGGGACACATATATTTTGAACAACAGGGGGCTCAAGGCAGACCCCTGTGGGACCCCACATTGCAGAGGCCTAGAGGCTGACAGAAAATCACCCAGCTTTACTTGTTGCTCCCTTTCATGAAGGAAGGAAGACAGGAGACTAAGTGCCGGGCCACCAACCCCTATCTCCCCCAGCCTGGCGACCAAGACCGCGGGAGACAGGGTATCAAAGGCCGCCGTGAGGTCGAGGAGGACCAAAAGAGTAGTACGGCCTCTGTCAACTTCCGACCGAATCTTATTGGCCACGATAGTGAGGGCGGATTCTGTGCTATGGGCACTACGAAATCCGTGTTGAGAGATATCTAGAAGATTGGAGTCTTCCATAAAGGCGGTAAGATGGCGATTTAAATGAGCCTCCAGTATCTTTGCGGGTTCCTGCAGTAGGGAGATAGGGCGGAAATTTTTTAATACTCCCGGATCCAAGGAGGCCTTTTTCAAGAGCGGTTTAACTACCGCCGATTTCCATACAGAGGGAAAGATTCCCTCGGTAATGGCCTGGTTCATCACTTCAAGGAGGGGGGGAACAATCATCTCCCTACATGATTTTAGAGTTTTTAGAGGACATGGATCGAGAGGAGAGCCTGACTTGATGTTATCTAGTAGCTGAGTTAAGCCCTCATAGGTGAGAGGAGGGAAAGCCAGAAGACTGAATGCTGGAATCGCCGCCGGGGTGACGGGCTTATGGCAGATGGACAAAGGTGAACTGATATCCAGTTCAGAGTTGAGAAGTTCGAGGGACGAATAGATGTCAGCTTCATCACTGTGTACTACGTAGCCTTACTGCTGCATCTCCCCCAAGCACATTCACTAGTGTGCACAGCGCGATAACATCACATGCACCCCTACGGCACACCATTGACAGGCCTGTCTGTGCATGTCTACAAGCCTGAGCACAACACAGTGATGATGTTGCGCAGAATGTGGCCAGCCACATGTGTGTAGGCCCATTGCAAGGACAAGGCTGACACAGATGTGGAGCACCTGCCTGGCTGAACTTTAAATGCAGTTGAGGGTACATCTGTGGCTCATGCTGTGTTAAAAGCGACACACGCAACAGTTGGCATGTGTGATCCCTGACCACGAGCGGGCATGCCCTCCCCATGTGCTCCTTCGGCCGACCACGCACACCGGGGCATGCCACATAGCAACATTGTCCATTGCGGGACGTCTGGCGCAGAGACTACAACAGAGACATACACATCAGCCACATCCTTGGCAAGGCCCACGCTGAACCACACCCAGATCCACGTGTGGAGGAGCCACACCCCTGCGCAGTACTGTTGTATGCCTATCCACCCCGCTTACGCACACATGAAGATACGACACGGTTACATGTCCCAGGTCTACACCACTGCCTGTGGTGACATGGTTGTGCATGCTGCACACAGCACAATGTAATGTGGAATGGCCCCAGTCCCACATGCATATATAATGACCACACGGACATACTGAGTGACTTTGTGGGACTGACTACGGGCACGTGCACCCAGCCCCTTTTATTGTCAGGGTCACATATCCAGTGACGCCGGTGCTGGATGGGTGTTGGGTACTGTAAGCCACCCCTCAGGGGTTGGGTGGTGCTGGCTGGCAACAACCACAACAGTGAGCAGACAATCAGCAGTTCAAGGTACGGACATCATGTGTCCCTGACTTGAGCAGCACAGAGTTTGTGGCCCCGGATGCACAGCGGCCGCCACAGGCACACCGCCATGGGACAGTGATTTGCGGTGCATTGAGTCAGGGCCAAGTGAGCTGAGCGTGTACTTGTCAATGTCCAAGGGGACTATCGCAGAGGGTTGTGGAGGACAGTGGAAGGTGTCCCTCCAGGGCATGATGCAGAGGGCAGAAGCAAGCAGGAACAGGCAAAAGGCGGAGTTGAATGCTACAGACTCCACTTTTCCTCCTTGTCAGTTTTAGCTACATGTAGAGGACGACAACCTCCAGGCCATGGGCCCAGACGCCACCGACGTACAAACAGAGATCAAACATGATTTTCAGGGCACACACTCAGAGGCACCAACGCTGGAAGGGGATGCAGTCTGCAATGAGGCCTGTACAATGACATTGACTCAGCCATGGAGAGGGCAAGACTCAGTTCAAAATGGGTGACCTATCCCACTGCAGTGCGTGCTATAGCCAACAGTCATCAGAGGCTCACAGCCACATGTGGTAGGCATGCGCTGCACAGAGCTAGTAGCACCAGTGCAGTTGTTGGTAGTGTTCCATCACCTCCATAAAGGTGAGCCGTGTCTCTTCCGGAATGAAGTGCGTCTTCCTCTTAATCCTCACAGCCATGAAGATATCAAGACTCAGCTCCAAAAATGTGACCTAGTTGGCCGCAGAGTCGGACGGAGGCTGCGGTCAGTGCGGGTTAACTGCTGTCCAGCCATCTCCTCCTGGATCTCTAACACACGACTTTGGAATGGCATTTGCATCAGATTTGTGGGTGACATAGGTAGTGGCACCAGAGCTGAGTGTGTGTTTAGCCAGCGATGATGCCGTGTCCTGCCGGTGATGGACTGCATTGGATTGGTGTGAGGCCTGCAGAACCGTATTGTAGGCCTAAGGCCACAATCAGCAAGTGCCCACAGACACTTTTGGTGCGAGTCCTATGCACAGCCTTGGTGGCACCACATTGAAGGGAGTATAGTGACATAACCTCAGCCTTAAACAATGTACTCTGCCATGGTGTAATCAAGACTCATTTCCAAATGTGTTTCCTACTTGTCCGTTGTGTATGCCCATGGACTATGTCAACGAGAATGGAGTACTGGAGGCCTGTGTCGCGGAGGCCATGGTGGTCCGAGGAGTCTACCAAGATCGTGAGCCTCAGGCCTGGAGCTTGCACGGGCATGTGGTGGGCCCTATCCGACACACGCCGTTGTCAGCAGTTGGTCATTGAGGCCTGGGTGCACTGGGGCGAGCAGGACTGGTTCTGTCACCAGCGGCACGGGGTGCAGCAGGCGCACAGGATCGCAGGCAACACTGCTCACGGCGTCTGCCTCGTGGCGGGGTGATAGGCGCAGCCCTGGCAGAGACGTTGGGCATTCCGGAAGAGACCCACGATTAGAGCTATGTGCTTTTTATTCACACACCTGCGCTGGCCTGGTGTACGCCGGGCCAGCCCACTCCACACACGCTTACAGGGAGGGAACGTAACAAGCTACATTTCCGCAATCTTCCCCACTGGCTGGGGTGACATGGTTGCGTCCACTGTCCACTACACTCCAAACACCAGCGTTGTGTGTCGACATGGATATGTGTTGCCTGCAAACTGTAGTCTGTCCAGCACATCCACGCCGCACTTGGCATTGTGTGCATTCTCATTCATCGGCCACTTGCCTCCTTAGTACATGCCTGGTTCCCACCTCTCCCCAAAATCTGCTATGGTGTGGCTGAGGTGCCATGCCATTGATGGCTTGTGTACATGGCTAGCTCAGGTTCCCACAGTAAGTTGTGCTGTCGCGTCTGGTGGGTGTGCATGTTGTTTGGCATTATGTATGTGAGTTTGTAACATACGCATTCCCAGATTGTGAGTTGCATGATTGTGGAGTTGAGGTGTGTGGTGTGTTCATTTGGTACTTACCAACGAGCAGTGCATTGTTGTAGGTGCCATCCTGGAAGCGCTGGTTGATGATGGACTGTCGGAAGATGAAGGAATCATACACACTGCCTGGGTAGTTGGCGACGACATTGGTGAAGAGTCCCCGGTGGTCCACTATTGCCTGCACATCGATGGAATACGTCTGCTTTGTGTTGCGGTAATTGTGTGCTGTGTCGGCAGGGGGCACAAGAACAACATGTGAGCAGTCTGCTGCCCCCAAAACATGCAGGAATCCAGCTATGGCGTAGGAGCCTTGCTTGGTATCCAGCTGTTCCTGAGGGGTGTGGGGAAAGTATAGGTACTGAGGTACCAATCTGATGATGGTATCCAGGACAGGTTTGAGGAACTTTGATAGGGCTGGCTGTGAGACTCCTCCTACTCTGGCTGTTGATGGTTGGAAGGTACCAGAGGCCAACAGATGCAGCACAGCCAGCAGCTTTGTCTGGGGAGGGATGCTGGTTGTCCACTGTGTTCGTACCGCCAGCCTGTGGGCAATGATGTTCAGGATGCAGAGGATGGTTGTCCTTTTGAGCCTGTAGTGGGCAATGACATACTCTGGTGTCATGTCTGTGAGGCTGGTGCGTTTTCTGAAGGTCCGCAGACTGTGTCTGTGCCGCATCTGTGGTGGTACGGGGGGTGGTGGCGGGACTGGGGGTGGTGGCCATGGGTGTTGTGGGCCTTTTGGGGCTCCGAGCTGCATGATCAGTAGCTCCATGGCATCTGTTGTTCTTCAGGTGTGGCTGTGGACTGGGCTCCCTTTTGTAGTGCAGGCTGCGTTCGGCTTTGCCCCAGCTCAGAGCAGATGTTAATTTCCTGCTGCTAACGCGCTCTATTGCATGTTTTGTGGTCATATCGCCAATCTGGCTGGTTGTTGAGAATGCGGGGGAGTGGTGTTGTCGCAGCTTTTTGCACGGGAACGCCTACTCTGCATCTCATTAGCGATAGTTGCTGGGGTCGTTTGTGGCAATGTTTTTTTGCAGTTGCTCTCGCAGGCAAACTGGTGCTATGGGCTGTTTGCACCAACTTGTGAATGGGGAGATAACTTTATCGCAACTTTGGCTGAGATAATGTATCGATAACTCGGCAATAGCTCCTTGAGAATATGCCTCATATTCTTTAAAAAGGGTGAGCAAAACGGATCTGAAAGGGAGATTCGTTGACTTTACTAGGAGAAGAATTGAGAATATTGAACTAAAAAAAGGAAAGGTGGTAGCTTACACTTTTTTACTAAATCAGCCTGGCATCCATTACTATGGTAACAAACATGGTTCACAGATTCTTATTAACAAGATTCCATTTTAATATTGTACTTCAGTTATTTGTCTTTACCAACACAGTCTTGACGGCCATGGACTTACCTCCCTGCCCCTGTGATATTTTTTCAGAACAATGCCCTATGCTTATTAGAGGGTTTTTTATTTCCAAGAAGAAAGTTTATTATCCCCCTACTTCAACATCTAAATTGTGTTCAATGCACATTAGCATTAGTATTCCTGCAACAACTTCACTCGTTTTGTATTTGCAAATCTGTAGCTAATTTTTCAGTGCAGCTAAGGAAGACTGGGAAACGTTTAACAGGGGTACAGAGGATTGTGATTTTAATTAATATGATATTAATACGGCGGGTGCTTTTTCCTATATATTTTCAGCACTTGGCTAATAAATACAATATATGTATCTGAGCCGACCTGTATCTGTGGCTGCCTCTTATGGTCCAGCACACCCGAGCTGTGCAGGGGGCTAGATGATGAACTGCTTAAATCACAAAATGGCTGATGATTATTGCTATTCATTATCTTGGATGTACTTGTTTTATTATGATTGCATTTCGTGAATTTTATAAAAAATCGTATTGTGCTTTTATGGGTATCTCTGAAACCGAATAAAGTATTTTGAAGTGTAGTGAGAGAGAGTCTCATAGCTCTACCGGTCACAACCAATCATGAAAATATTTCTGTAAGCCACTATCAGCACTGCAGAAATTCACACTATCACTCGACAATTGACAATGTCACTGACTACATATGAGGACTACACCAGGTGTGACAGGCACCCACAAAACAACATATACAACTAATATCACTGACCACAGCCGCTAACAACATCACTAAGTGCTACCATCCACAACACTAAGCCCTGCAAACCAGAAAAACATGGGGGCATATTATCAAGAACAGTGTCAATATTATCGCCACTTTAGCGACAGGAAACTGCCGCTAAAACGGCGATAATGGGATTGATAATATGCCCTTGAGAATTCCAATAGAAGCCCATGTTCACACCAGAACATGGGCTTCTATGGGAATTCACAAGGGCATATTATCAAGCCCACTATCGCCGATTTAGCGGCAGTTTCCTGCCGCTAAAGCGGCTATAATTTTAACGCCGTTTCTTGATAATATGCCCCATAGTCAATCAAAACCACAGAGCTTGTCGCAACACCACTCCCTGCAGACGCTCAAAGCAATGTCTACCTAAGCCATTGTTGTATTTTTAAGTAAGGTTGGATCTGGTTAACAGCTATTGCAAATTGAGATTTAATGGGAGTGGAGCCATCAAGGTGTAGTGAGCCATCCGGACCCTTCCGTGGTAGCTCACTCCCTCTGACTCAGTGTATACAAGAGGGAAGAAAAAGAGGCGCAGAGAGCCAACTTCCCCACTGCCAGGTGAGAGACTCACCTCAAATACTGTGGCCACAGTGAACACCTCTTAGAAGTCTGTCCAGCTTATGGACGCACCTACAAAAAGTGCGGCAAGATCATCCTCTTTGTGACTGTGTGTTGAGGTGGTCAAAGAGGTAGAGATACCAGTGGGAAAAGGAACCTAACAAGAGCAGTGAGGCAGCTGTCGATAATTGACCCAGAGCCACATGAAGCCACCAGGCACCACAGTGGAGCAGGCATCGGCTAGAAGACTTGCCGTCGGCATACGAAGAGGAAGTCTTCCTTATCTCATTCATAGGTGACCTGAAGAGGGATAGGAGGAATCAGCCCATATATGTGGGAGAAATTGCTGGTTCAGAGGTAAAAGCCCTCATAGGCACAGGGGCGGGCATACAACAATACCATTGACTTCGAACAAAGCCCACATTATCCCTGTTCCACCCGAATTATTCACATGCAAGGCCAGTCCCCACTGCCTCTCAAATGTCGCACAACAATGTGCATATGATCCAACAATCAATAGGTCATGAAAACATTCCATGTGTTGGAGAGAAAAGCGTACACCTTGCTAGGAAGTCACACCAGGGGGTCTTGGAGCTAGTGCATTCACCCAAAACGTTAAAGCTTATCAAATCTTTGAACTGTTAAGCCGATTCCCTGAACTATTCAGTGGCATAGGATATCTCGAGTCCGGCCGGTAAACCTACATATTAACAAATCAGTGAAGCCCGTAGCTCTCCACCACTGTTGTGTGCTATTCCTCCTGCAGCCCCTGGTTGAGCGGGAATTAGACAAACTCGAAAGCCTCGGAGTAATCGAGAAGGTGTCTGGGCCAACACCTTGGGTGTCTCCCATGGTTATAGCTGAAAAGCCAAAACAGCCTGGAAAAGTGCATTTAAGCATCAACATGCACCTCACAAATGGGGGGCATGGTGAATTGCCGAAGATGGCAGACACATGAGCGCTGAGCTCAACACCGGCCCAGCAATTCTCCTGCACAAACGGAGGATACCATCTGGCCTGTCATGCCAGAAGTGGTGGCCCTGATGTGGGAGACTGTGGTGTGTCCACTGTGGCAGAATCAGGGGCCCAGACCACACTGCCAGTGAGCGGCAGGTGAGAGAAGCAATGAGGTCAGAAGCCCCAACCTCGAGTGTCAGAATAAGGCAGGGCCTGCCCGGGCCTCGCACCCACAAGAGCTGCGTACATGCGGGGCTCGGGCCGGCAGAGCCGGTCCTGCAGGGGGGTGGCACGCCTGGGACCTGCCTCACAGCAGAACATGATCAATGCGCTTGGAACGGGACCTGAGCTCACTGAGCGGAGTGACGTGCCTGGTGCACTGACCGCGGACCCTGTGTCCACTCCGTGCATGGAAGAGTGGTGGAGCCAACCGAAGTTGTCTGGTGGTAACCGTGGAAGTGGAGGGGTTGTGTTCTTGGTGGCACAGGACAGAGGTGCTGCGACGTGGGAATTCCTGGGAGTGAGACGAAAGCTGGTTGGCCCTGGCAAGATGGCAGCGTGGCAGCCTATCTCGGATCTGTAATGCATGAGAGAGGTGATGAGAGCCAATAGAGCAGAGAGCAGAAGAGGCTCAAGCAATATTGCCCGTCGCGATCTTTGAGATCTGGATCTCAGCTTCTTGCCGTTGTGCCCCGTGTGAGGAAGGCTCGACTGGGAGGTCGTTCCTTTATGCTTCGGGCTCCTCAGCTTTGGAACTCTCTGCCTTTTGTGTTACGAAGCAACTCTAATTTGCTATCTTTTAGAAAGGCCCTTAAAACCTGGCTGTTTGCCTCTTTGATTTTACAAAACAATTAAAATTCTTTTTGTGCTTCCCTCTTTATCCTTTATGTGTTATGCTTGCTTTTAGGATGTCAATAAAGCGCCGGGACACTCATTGAGTAGCCGTGCGCTATAAAAGTCACAAAATAACATAACATAACATAACAATAATGCCCCTGAGCTGTAGCGACCCTAGGAGACTTAGGAACAATATTGGGGGTCCCTGGTGATTGTGGCCCACGCCCTGGGGGGTTGGATGTGGTTCCTAAGGCTGTTGGGGGGCCTGCTGAAGGGATGAGAGGGCCTGCTCCCTAAGATCGGCTGTCATCGGGCGAGCGGGGTGCTCCCCCTAAAGAGGAGCAAAGGGAGCATAGTCTGCCTGGTGCTGCCTACATACTGGAGAGAGGATTGTATCTCTGATACGGACTGCTGACCCCGCTGAGAGGTGCCGAAAAATGGCGGTGAGAGCAGAGGTCTGCTGAGGTGGGACCAGACAGAGGAATACTGCACCATTCTTTTGTGGTGGCGCAACTGAAGAGGGGTGAGCGCCTGGTGATGACGTGGCCTCGGGCTGTGCAGGGAGCGGCTGCTACAGATTGGGGAGCCATTCGCCCTGTGGGGACAGGGCCTTTGGCTGCATATCTCTCAGGTGATTTCTCGAAAACTTGAGGAGGTGCCTGCTGCTGGTGACCATTGAGCCTCCCTTCTCCCTACGCCCGGGTCAATGGGATAGCCACAATGGAAACACGCTGGAGTTGCCCCAGAGCACGACAAGGATCTCACAGATCAAGTGAGGAGTCGCCCAGAACCCCAGATGAGGCCGGACCCCATCCATCTGCAGCTATCCAAGATACTGGAAGCCATGGCGGACACAAAAAACACTCTCCACCAGGACATAAGCACAGTGTCGGTGAGAGGGTGAAGGTGGTGGAATCGGGACTCTAGGAGCTAGCGCCTGGACATAGAGCCCTATTCCTGCAGATGGCCGAACTAACGGACAGGTTCTGGACCCTGGAACTGTGAGCAGAGGATAGTGAGGGTCGTAATTGTTGCAACAATCTGCATATTCTTGGCCTACCAGAGGGGATTGAGAGGGAGGACATGGTGCTATACATGGAGCTATGGCTCTGAGAGGTGGTGGCCCCGGGTGCGCTGACACAGTTCTGTACATTTGGAAAGGGCACACCGGGTGCCTGCCCCCCGATGGTGCTGGGCTGCCCCCGAGACCAGTGGTGGCCAGGCTGTTGCATTATAGGGACAGGGACATCATTCTACAGTGGGTTCAAGCGGACGGGCCCTTTGTGGTCAATACGCCAAAGTCTCCATGTTCCCGAAATATACTCTGGAGGTTCAACGGAAATGGGCCTCTTACTTTGAGGTCAAAAAGGCACTCCGTGAACAGGGGGTCCAGTACTCGCTCATGTTCCCGGCTAAACTCTTCATCGTGGTGGACGGTGGGACTCTTTTCTGTGATACCCCTCAGACGGCTTGGGACTGGCTTGAGGCCTACCGCACAGAGCAACCAGGCCAGGCATAAAAACCACAATGGATGACAAGAGATCGCAGATCGGGGAAAAGATCCCAGAGACTGTCAGAACGTATTGGGGCTAAGAAACCACCGCAGACAGAACTGGAGCGAGCAGCAGTGCTTCTACGGCATGTACCAGCGGGCCTGTATGAAAGGTTGGGTAAAGGATACATTAAGTCAACCTGGATTTTACCATACACACACAAATGTTGGAGTGGGGGAAAGGAGGTATTTCTTAGTACAAAAAATTGTAAAAACTCACTAAGCGGTACACTTTCATTTGAATGTATTAATTTACATGGAGCCTGCGAAGGTTCTTTAAATAACCTTTCTTGCCACATGCACGGTACTCCAGCGGCCGTGATAGATTCGATTTTCAGGCAGCTTTCCAATGGGAGTTACGTTATGCTCAACGATCACAGCTGTTGTGGCATGTTGCCAGAAAAAGCCTATCTGGTTAGTGTGTTGGCCAGGGTCACTTGTTGTATGCAAGTATTGTATCCAAAAGGTAATACTGACAGGGAGCCGGCGTTATGGCCTTCACTGACTATCTCTTCTATACGAATTGATACTTTAAGCAGAATGAAAGCCATTCTTTTACAAAAAACTGTGCCACTGACGTCGTCTAGAGAAACGTATGATTTGCAAGTTGCAAGGACTTCTGCAGAGATACATGCATTATTATCAACAAACTGCCCAGTACATTTTGCAGAAATGTTAGGTCAAATCTTAAACATGTCTGATACCAGTGGCATCGCACATGTATTTAAGACGATCTTTTCGGGACTGTTAGCACCATTCGAAGCAGTACTCGGCATTTTTCCAAATTTCGTGCATTCTGTGTTTGGTGGTCTGCCTCTACTTTTGGGACTCGTAGCAGGAATTCTATTTCTATTTCTCATGCTCCGATATGGCAAATCCAGTCACCGACGATACCCAGATTACAATGGAACGGGCTCTCCTGGCCATGCGGTATTGTGACAGAATTACACAGATTCTCGGCTTGGCTCGTTTAAGAGATCTGAATCCCACTTGGTTCCTTTCATTCAGACCAATCCGGCAAGATTGCATCTTACCTGTTCTACGATGCCTGCTTTGCGGAGAAGAATGTGTGTTAGACATCTGTCTTACACTTCCATCAGCACTGCCAACGGATGTTGACACTTTACTGGGTCCTGTAATGACTCATACGTCGTGCTGCCCCCAAAGGCTGCCACTCCTGATGATGGCATTCATTGAGATCCCACCAGCAAATCCAGCTATTGGTGAGGTACATGGAACAACAGGCACACAGGTACCATCTACATCGAACATTGCTAATGTGAATGACGCTGACGGCGATGCTTCACATCTTTGCACATTTGATCTAATAGATGAAGTAGTTCCACTTTCACCAACTGTGGTAGACGGTTTCTTTGCCAGCCTAGATGATTTGATGTTTTCTCCCGACACCGAGAATAACTTTTGAAAGTGCACACAGCGTTCCATGTTCAAAACAAACCCTCTAACTTGGGACCTGTATGTTTCAGCAATCTACATTTGAATTTTTTTTCCTTCCCTTTTCAGAATAGAACTTTTTCCTTGGCACAAAGTAATCTGCTTAAAGTAGAACTATTCTTAGAGAACAAGAAATTCATTTGTTACTTCCTATAGACAAATATTTGGCATTATCTCATGAAAACGATAACAGTTTATATATTTTGCTATGGAATGGTCTCGACCTTTTTTCTTCTGTAAATTTAGAGCCATTTCATAACTGTCATTTCATGTTTCATTTAGATAGCATTTTTTAATGACAGCTATTGCTTGTAAAATGCGTGCAAGATAAATACTCATGTATGTGTATGTAGCGAGGTCGGGGTGAAGAGACGCACTAACGGGTGGACGCCTGTTCCTAATTACCCTCGTTCCCCACAGACAAACGACCCGAGGGCTGAGTGGGACAGCGTTTCGGAGCAGGAAGAGGAAAGAGACCGCGGCGCCTTTAACTGGACCTTCATGGAACAAGACGCGACTCCGCCCCTCTCTGACGTCGGTAATCACGGACTGGACAAGAGGCAGGAAATCCTGTACAGTGGGTGTGTTCACACCCCGGAGGTCGGAAGTGGAGAAGGCGAGCGAGAGAAGAGGACCGGAGCTGCCGAAGAAGACGAGAGAACAGCGAGTGCAGGAGAGACAGGAGGCCAACGACCCCGTGTTCCGCCGTGCCACACTCCCGAGGGAGGAGTGTGGCTTTCCCAGGTACGGAGGCGTTGGGCGGCCTGGGTGGGGAAGAAGAACGCCCCTGTGTAAATTTGTAGATATCCCTGTGCGTGCCTTTTCCGTGTGTGTGTCCCGATTCCCGTCTCCCCCCCTTACCCGTCCTGTAAATCCCTCACGAGTCTGCCCTCCCCTGAGCACGAGCACAGCTTGAGTAAAAGATACACGGGTGTCCCCTCACTCACTCGGCCCCTGGAAATACGCCATCTCAAGACCTGACTCTAACGGCTCCCTCTGTTGGTCTCCTTTTTCCTTTGGTATACCTGAGAACTGAAGCGGACGAAGTAGACGCTTGCCAGGACAGCCCGGACAACATCATCCCGAAGACATCGCCACCACGAAGAACCTGGAGTTCGCCAAGGAATGACTGCCCTTTAGGACAAAGCGCACCATAAAAATAAAGCCCAGTTTGAAGAAATATACTGGTGTACCTCCTCTTTCTGACCCAGAGCCCACTACCAGACCCCCTCCCACGCCCACATTGGTGTCAGAAGTGGGATCCGCCCCTTCCCTGCCGGCCGCAGCGATGGAACAGGTGATCCAGCAGCTAATTGAGGGGCAACAGAAGTTGGAGTGGGCCGTCGGCCAGCAGATATCGACAGCCGATGCGGACCGGGACATGTTCAAAACTACTATTGCCGCCCAGCTGGATGGCCTACAGAAAGCGGTGCAGAACCCAGGTGCTCCTATACCTATGGAAAGAAGACCTTTTCGGCCCAACCCCTCTGGAGTTCAGTTACAAAAATATGTCCCGGGGGAAGACCCCGACGCCTTCCTAGTCAACTTTGAGAGAGCAGCCAGGGCCTGTGGTTGGCCTGAAGAGAAGTGACCTTTCTTTTTAGCCCCCCTCCTCTCCGGCGAAGCCCAGGCGGCTTACCAAGTAGCCAACCAAACCGGAGTAACACCCTACCTGGCAATCAAAACAGTGATCTTAGACCACTTGGGGCTGGACACCGAAGCCTACCGACTCAGGTTCAGGAAAGAAAAAGGAGTTCCCGGGGAGCACCCTAAGACCCTGTACCTTAGGCTTAAAATGGCAGCCGATAAATGGTTGAAACCTGAGAGCCGTAGCAAAGAAGAAATAATGGCCAGTGTTTATCTGGAACAGTTTATGGAGGCTCTACCCTACGGGACTCAATGTTGGTTGAGACAGCATTCCGGTCTAACCCCGGAACAAGCCATCGAAATGGCTTCGAACTATAACAGAGCGATGCCTCGCACATTCCCCTGGGACACTGATAAGGGCACCAAACCCAACACCGGACCCATGAAGCAAGACAAGAAGAGCAACAAACCTCCCTTGGACATGGGGAGGACCCGGCCAATAGGATATGATATTCCTCCTAACAGGGGTCCACAGTGTTTTGAGTGTGGGGAGTGGGGGCACATAGCCAGAATGTGTCCAAGAAAGAAAACGACGGAAGAACCCATGGAAGTCGGATACATACCGAGAGCTGTGATGTACACTGCCGAGATGGGGCCCTCCTTTTACGTAAGGATTTTTGTAAACCACAACTGCGTAAAAGCCCTACTAGACTCGGGATGCCGACAATCCGTGATTCAGTCAAGACTAGTCCTACCCTCCCAACTGGGGCCCGAGGCTCGGGTACATATCCGATGCGTACACGGGGATGTGAAACCCTACCCCGTAGCCCATGTCACCCTACGACCGATAGGCAGAGACCCGTGTGATGTAAAAGTGGGAGTGGTAGACTCCCTACCAGAGGACCTGATAGTGGGGATAGACAATCCTGATTTCCTTGCCCTCTTCAGGAGAGAGTTGATGGAAAAACCTAGGGAAACATATCTCACATCCGACCCTTGGGAAATGGATAAGGGGTTCAAGTTTGCACAGGCCAATGACCCAACCCTCATGAACGCGTGGGAGGCTGCCAACCGAGAACAGACGACTCCATCCCAAGGGTATCCCAAGTTCACGATCAAGAATGACCTGCTATATAGGGAAGGGAAGGCAGGCGAACCGCTCCAGCTCGTTGTCCCGAATGATTTCAGGGAACAAATATTGTTCTATGCCCATACCCATTTGACAGCAGGACATAGCGGGGCCGAAAAAACACTACAGATCATCGTGCGTCTTTTCTTCTGGCCAGGGATTTACAAGACAGCCGAGGCATATTGTAAACAATGTGAGGTCTGCCAGAAGAAGAATATGAACCGGCCACCTGCAGCGCCCCTTCAACCTCTACCTATCATAGGCAACCCGTTTGAGAGGGTGGGCATGGACCTTATAGGACCCCTTCCCCGTACACCTAGAGGACACACTTATGCCTTAGTCGTAGTAGACTATAACACCAGGTTCCCCGAAGCCTTTGCTCTTAGCACTCCAACAACCAAAAACATGGCAGAAAAACTGATTGAGTTGTTCTCGAGGGTGGGATTCCCCAGGGAGATCCTCACAGACCAGGGGACCCCTTTTGTGTCCAAAATGATGACTGAAGTGTGTAAACTGTCAGATCTGAAACACATACGAACATCGGCCTATCACCCACAAACGGATGGCCTGGTCGAAAGGTACAATTGTACACTGAAAGCCACACTTAAGAAAATGTTAACTGCTGAAATCAAGGATTGGGATAAGCTGTTGCCCTTGGACCTTTATGTATTGCGGGCACAAGTGCAAAGTAGTCTAGGGTTCTCGCCTTTTGAACTTCTATACGGGCGACAGCCCAAATCACTCTTGGAAATCACAAGGGAAGCCTGGGAAAGAGAAGAAGCGGCAGATCAAAGGTCCCTTTTGGACTATACTACACAATTGAAATCCAGGTTAGGCAAATTAAGAGATTTAGCCTACTCTAATCTTGAAAAAGCCCAGAACAAGCAGAAACAATATTACGATAAAGGGAAGAAATGGAGGACCCTACAAAAAGGGGACTGGGCCTTGGTACTCCTACCAACGTCCACTCAGAAGTTTAGAAGTGAATGGAAAGGGCCTTATTTGATCACAGAGACCATAGGCAAAACAACGTATCGAGTACAGGTCTCTCCTTCACGCCAACAGACATTCCACATCAATCTGTTGAAAAAATGGATAGGACCCCCTCCCAAATCAAACCAGCTAGCGCTACCAGGACGAAACGAAAGTTCAACCCTGGGACTATTACCCATTAACCCCGAGCTGTCGAGCACCAAACGAGAGGAGCTGATACGAAGGTTACAACGGTTCTCCTCCCTGTTCTCAGACAAACCGGGGTGTACACACCTTGCAGAACATTGTATAGAGACCGAAGAAGGAAAAGTGGTCAAGCAAAGAGCATATCGCATTCCAGCAGCAAGGAGAGCAGATGTAAAACAGGAAGTCAGGGACATGTTACAGCTCTGTGTAATACGACCATCAAAAAGTAACTGGGCTTCGCCCATAGTGATGGTCCCAAAACCAGACGGGTCCACCCATTTTTGCATGGACTTCAGGGCTCTGAACTCCATCTCATCCTTCGACGCCTTCCCTATACCCAGAGTAGACGAGCTCATAGAAAGGATAGGCGAAGCTTGGTACATCACAACCCTTGACCTGACCAAGGGATATTGGCAGGTGCCGCTGAGGGAAGACGACTGGCATAAAACAGCCTTTGCCACAGATGACGGACTGTACGAATTCAACGTATTGCCGTTTGGGCTCCATGGAGCCCCGGCAACTTTCCAGCGTTTAATGAACACCGTTCTAGCCCCACACACCGAATATAGTTCGGTATATCTAGATGACATCGTCATCTTCAGTCCGACTTGGGAAGACCACTTAGTCCATATAGACAACATCCTCACTGCCTTACTAAAGGCCGGACTCCATGTAAACGCAAAAAAATTGAGAGCAGCATTTCCCCGAGTCCAATATCTGGGGTTCATGTTAGAGGATGCAGTTATCGCTCCTCAGGAAGAGAAAGTAAGCGCCATAACCAAAACACCATTTCCCTCCAACATCAGAGAACTGCGTGCCTTCTTGGGCCTTATAGGCTATTATAGGAGGTTCATTAGGGATTTCGCTAACATAGCCGCCCCCTTAACAAATCTCCTCAAAAAGAACTCAAACTTCAACAGGAGTAAAGCTCCTCCCGAAGAAGCGCGTCTGGCGTTTGAAACCCTAAAATGTGCCATCACCTCCAGCCCGGTCCTAATTCCCCCTAATTATGAGAAACCGTTCATTCTGGCAACAGACGCCTCAGATACCGGGGTAGGCGCGGTACTGTCACAGGAGGGTGAGGACGGGTTGGAACATCCTATTCTCTTCATTAGTAGGAAGTTACATCACAGGGAAATCAAATACCCGACTGTGGAAAAAGAGTGCCTTGCGATACGATGGGCAGTGGACAAACTAAGATACTATCTAGAGGGGAGACCCTTCACTCTGCACTCCGACCATGCTCCTCTTCAATGGATGCAGAAGAACATGTCCCAGAACGCCAGAGTTCTGAGATGGTTTTTGTACCTACAGCCCTTCTCCTTTAAGATTATCCACAAAAAAGGCATAGAGAACAGCAATGCAGACTTTCTCTCAAGGGCGCCCATTCTCCCCGAACGGGAGAATCCAAGGGGGGAGGTGTGTAGCGAGGTCGGGGTGGAGAGACGCACTAACGGGTGGACGCCTGTTCCTAATTACCCTCGTTCCCCACAGACAAACGACCCGAGGGCTGAGTGGGACAGAGTTTCGGAGCAGGAAGAGGAAAGAGACCGCGGCGCCTTTAACTGGACCTTCATGGAACAAGACGCGACTCCGCCCCTCTCTGACATCGGTAATCACGGACTGGACAAGAGGCAGGAAATCCTGTACAGTGGGTGTGTTCACACCCCGGAGGTCGGAAGTGGAGAAGGCGAGAGAGAGAAGAGGACCGGAGCTGCCGAAGAAGACGAGAGAACAGCGAGTGCAGGAGAGCCAGGAGGCCAACGACCCCGTGTTCCGCCGTGCCACACTCCCGAGGGAGGAGTGTGGCTTTCCCAGGTACGGAGGCGTTGGGCGGCCTGGGTGGGGAAGAAGAAGGCCCCTGTGTAAATTTGTGGATATCCCTGTGCGTGCCTTTTCCGTGTGTGTGTCCCGATTCCCGTCTCCCCCCGGATGTATGACGTTACAACGCATACTTTTACAACGCAGACCGCTACAACGAATTTTTTACAACGCAAAAAACTTTTACAACACATACCATTACAACGAATGTTTTTACAACGCAAGTACTTTTACAACGCATGCCATTACAACGTAAGTATTGGTAAGTATATAATATATATATTTTTTAATTAATTGTAATTAATATAATGTAATTTAATTTAATTTAATTAATTTAATTTTTTTTTACCCTGTACCCCTGTACCCCAAAAAACCCAAATTAACCCAGAACCCTAAAAATACCCCTGTACCCCAAAAACCCAAAACTGTCCCTGAACCCTAAAAATACCCCTGTACCCCAAAAACCCAAAACTGTCCCTGAACCCTAAAAATACCCCTGTACCCCAAAAACCCAAAACTGACCCTGAACCCTAAAAATACCCCTTTACCCAAAAACTGACAACTGACCCTGAACCCTAAAAATACCCCTTTACCCAAAAACTGACAACTGACCCTGAACCCTAAAAATACCCCTTTACCCAAAAACTGAAAACTGACCATGAACCCTAAAAATACCCCTTTACCCAAAAACTGAAAACTGACCCTGAACCCTAAAAATACCCCTTTACCCAAAAACTGAAAACTGACCCTGAACCCTAAAAATACCCCTTTACCCAAAAACTGAAAACTGACCCTGAACCTTAAAAATACCCCTTTACCCAAAAACTGAAAACTGACCCTAAACCCTAAAAATACCCCTTTACCCAAAAACTGAAAACTGACCCTGAACCCTAAAAATATCCCTTTACCCAAAAACTGAAAACTTAAAAAAAAACATATAAAATATTAAATATAATTATATACTTACCAATACTTACGTTGTAATGGCATGCGTTGTAAAAGTACTTGCGTTGTAAAAACATGCGTTGTAATGGTATGCGTTGTAAAAGTTTTTGCGTTGTAAAAGTTTCGTTGTAATGGTAGTGCGTTGTAAAAGTTGCGTTGTAAAGGTTGTTTCCCCTCCCCCCCTTACCCGTCCTGTAAATCCCTCAGGAGTCTGCCCTCCCCTGAGCACGAGCACAGCTTGAGTAAAAGATACACGGGTGTCCCCTCACTCACTCGGCCCCCGGAAATACGCCATCTCAAGACCTGACTCTAACGGCTCCCTCTGTTGGTCTCCTTTTTCCTTCGGTATACCTGAGAACTGAAGCGGACGAAGTAGACGCTTGCCAGGACAGCCCGGACAACATCATCCCGAAGACATCGCCACCACGAACAACCTGGAGTTCGCCAAGGAACGACTGACCTTTAGGACAAAGCGCACCATAAAAATAAAGCCCAGTTTGAAGAAATATACTGGTGTACCTCCTCTTTCTGAGCCAGAGCCCACTACCAGACCCCCTCCCACGCCCACAGTGTATAAACCATGTTTAATGCATTTTATGTATTTTGGGTGGGATTATGAACACATGCTTTAGTTTTGTTTTTTATGCTTATAGGTTTAGCAATATTATACATAATACGTGGAGTGGGTGTTGTATAGCGTTTTAGGACCCTAGTGTAATTT
Source organism: Lissotriton helveticus (assembly GCF_964261635.1). Lineage (NCBI taxonomy): Eukaryota > Metazoa > Chordata > Amphibia > Caudata > Salamandridae > Lissotriton > Lissotriton helveticus. Next base: position 510,450,178 of record NC_136072.1, on the reverse strand, counting down.
TCCCAATTCATGACCTTATATAGGTATAAAATATTGTATCCTTAAATAGGCATAGAAATCATAACCATATTAAGACATAGCTCGAGTAGTCCTAATACGGCTTGGCTACTTCCACTAGTTCCAAAAATCTACAACGATTTCTTGGAAAAACCCGCCTTCAGCAGTCAGGGACTTCCCCCTGCATGAATATTAATTTATCCAAGAACTCGTGGAGTTTTCAGATAATTAAGTCGTTAATATGTCCAATCTTACGTCAAACTCTGCACCTTCAAGGTATAAATATGCCCACACTTGTCCAAACATACACACGGTGGTTTGGAGCAGTTCGACTATCTACTTGCCCGATGCACCCTGCTGCAGCAAGTGCCAAAGGAAGCCGGCCCTCCAGCTGATGCACTGAGAGACGCTGTACTTTCTCCTGCCGAGAAATCCAGCTCCAGTGTTTCCAGGCTACCCTTGCCGGTTGCTGGGAAATCAAGTCGTGAGAGAGTGATACCAGACCTCCTACATTTTAAAAACCAAGGTACGGAGCTGATTAGACCCTAAGAGAATTCTTGGATTAGATTCTTGGCAAAGAATACTAAAACTAAGCTACACCTTACTTACTTCTTCCCTTGTACTAAACCTAGGTTAGGTACACCGGGATAGGTGTATTTTAGAAGCACCAGTTGAGTACTTTTAGTCATTATTTATCACTGTATGTATTTTATGCATTGTAGGTATTTTATGGCCTAGAAACCATATCATGCTTTTACAGTATTATTTTATGATACTCTTCGTATTGTACGCTTTGTACTTTACAGCAAGTATTATGATTGCAGCAGTTCATTTCGTATGCATGAGAAAGAAGACTGTTCAATAAATACCTTTTAGAGAAAACGCCTGTCTCTCTATTTTCTCTGCACCTCCGGTGAAACGAAGCATGCACGATTGATTGAGTGAAATAACTATCTATTGTTTCCGCGACTCTAGAGATATATTTCTTATTCTTGGGAAACAAAGTTGTCATGTTTTAAGCGGCTGTCAGAAACTAATCCCTTCTTGTTTATTTGAGAAAGTTTCTAGTGACCTATGAGCTAGCTGGCACACACACAATTAAGTTTAGTATATTCGGTAGAGACCTAGTCGACTTCAGTCCAACGTCTAAACTACAGTATACACTATTCCAATGCGCAGAGCCTATTGGGAATATAGGAACTACACTACAGGAGTGGATGGCACACTGGGATTTACACTACATATGGTGCTTGCAGCACAGTGGGACCAGGGAGTACTCTTGTTATTCATATTTACATCAACTTCACACTCGGATTGATTGTTAGGACACAGAACGGGGCCACAACGCTACCGGCCAGTCGACGGAACTACAACCCCCAGACCACCTAAGCTCCTGAACTACCTTACCCAGAATGCCAAGCCTGGAGCAGGCGCATTGCACGCCGGCAGACGAGCCGGCATAAAACCAACAACGGACGCAGAGGAAGGCGTCGGATATTCGGAGTTCGTAGAGCGAGCCAGCGCTTCTGCAAGGTGAGACCTTGATTCTTGACCCAGCCCTTTGTAAACACCGCGAAGAGCGTTCCGACTTCCTTTGTTGCGACCCGTAGACCACAGGCGCAGTCCCCGCTCGAGGGTTAACGAGCACTCCGAGAGCAATTAACTCTGCAGCTGGTGTGTCCGCCTGAGAGGTATCAGGCGAGCCGAACTTGTGCCTTGCTGCGCTGTTTGCCTCAGTCCCTGCTCGAGGGTATCGAGCGCTGCGACCGGTGCTTCAACGCGCTATTTGCATCAGTCCCCGCTCGAGGGTATAGAGCGCTTAGACCCGCGCTTCAACGCGCTACTTACCACAGTCCCCGCTCGAGGGTATCGAGCGCTGTGACCCGCGCTTCAACGCGCTATTTGCCACAGTCCCCACTCGAGGGTATCGAGCACTTGGAACTCGCGCTTGTCGCGCTACTGGCATAAGTCCCCGCTCGAGGGTATTCGAGTGCGAGAGGATCTTTTGCTTTAACTTATTATTTCAACAAACGCCCGCTCGAGGGAATCGAGCTGGACTAGAGCTTGTGTTTATTGCCCTCCGTTGGATGGTGTCGGGACCGACACTAATGCGGAGGACGAGCTAAACAGTAAAGCAGTACTCCCCCACAACGCTCGAGTGGCATTGTCGTCCACTACTTAGCACTGTGCCCTCTGTTGGTGAATGCCGGGACAGGCATTCGTGCAGAGGACGGTTGGAAGGAGAGGTCGTTCACCTACCGAAAAGGGCTTAAGCCCATGCACCAACCCAGCACTGTACTGCGACTAACTGTTCATTCTTTGTTTGATTAAACCTGGTTTAACCGTACAACCGGTTCTCTTGTGTTCTTGCACGTATAGAAGTCTGGGTAGTCTTCTTCTCTACTCAATCCCGAGGTACCCAGGGATTACATTGATGCATTTCGGTGATCACAAACCCTTTCCTCATTTGCCCACTCTACCGAATACCTGGGCCGTACATTTTTGGAACACAGTCCTTTGCTGTTAACTCTCTGCCCCCTGAGGCCTAGGCCCCGAAACCCGCATAGATACCTGTATGACGACTTAATCATGTGGCCCTAGAGGATGCACCATTTGCGGAACCACTGCATACAGCGGTGGACGCATACTTTACTGACAATGCAGACACTACATCTACTACCCTGGTTGAATGGGAGGCTTTTAAGGTGGTGGTGCGGGGACACTGTATGGGGCAGCCCGGGGGATACAGAGGGAACTCCATCGAGAACTTTCCGGGATTGAGGGGCACCTACCAACCCTGGATAAGGTACAGTGGCCAGATCCCAGAACCCGTGAGCAATTGCAGGCTAAACAGTGAGCAACATGATGAAGCTTTGGATAAGCTCCAAACACACTATTAAAGACCATATATGGATAGGGTACAGAATGAAGAAGTTAAAGTGGGGCGCCTACTGGTGTGGCTTATTTGGCCTGAGTCCAGGGGATCCCCGATTACTTGAATCAACGTGGCAGAGGATAGGGTTGAGTATGACCCGGATAAGATTAATGGTGCCTTTCAGACGAACTATGAAGCGCTCTAGGGGCACCGCCAGGTTCGTCACAGGAGGGAATTGCCACTTTCCTGGCCCCTTTGGCCCTTGTGGAGTTGGAGGAAGATGCTGTAGATGATCCGTGAGGCCTGATCACTCTTCAGGAGGTCAGGGGTGCCATATCCCTGCTGGCTGGTAGCAAAACACCTGGCCTGCCTGCCGAGTTTTATTCGACATTCAGGGTCGCGTTAACCCCTCGCCTGGTGACTCTGTATAATGAAGCTATTCAACTGGGGTGTTTGCTGCCCTCCACGTGCTCCGCTACAGTAATACCACTTCCAAAGACTGATTGCTTGGTGGCTGGAGTGCAGGCCTGTTGGCCGTTTTCTATGCTTAACACCGACTTTAAGCTACTTAGTAAAGTGTTAGCTCTCAGGCTGCTCCCCTACATGAAACATTTGATCCAACCGGACCAGAATGGGTTTGTCCCCTCCCGCAATACGTCATTTAATTTGCGTCGGCTATATTCAGTTCTATATCACTCTGAGGCGAAAGACCTACCATGGGCTGCGCTCCGCTCAGTAGACCTGGAGAAGGCGTTTGATACGGTTAAGAGGGACTTTCTCTTGGAGGTGATGAGGAAGATGGGGCTGGGCGTGGGTTGGCTGAAGTGGGTCCAGCTCTTGTATACATCCCGACAACGCGGGTCAAGACGGGCAGCATCATATCCCCAGAGTATGTGATAATCCGCGGGACTCGTCAGGGATGCCCCTTGTCACCGCTGCTGTTCGGACTGGCAGAGGAGCCGCTGGCAATGCTTTTTCGTACGGGAGGTGAGGGTTTGGGGCTACTGCTGAGTGGGAGGACCTACATAATCTCCATGTATGCAGATGATCTGTTGATTTACCTCAGCGATGCTGCCAGGGGTGCGGGCTCTGCCTTTGCGCTGCTGGAAAAGTGTGGCACTTTGTCCGGCTTGCGAGTGAACCACCGTAAGACAGACTTATTTCCGGTGGCTGGACCCTCCCCTGGGCCTTAGGATCTCCCTGCCGAGTATAACTGGACACCGGCTTCCTTTCGGTACCTGGGTATTCAGATGTTTCACTCCCTGGAGGATATGAGGGAGGGGAACCTGGGGCGAGCGGTGCGCACTCTGCGCTCTAGTGTAGCATTTTGGAGCTCTTTGAGGTTACCCTTGATGGCCAGGATGTCTCTGACAAAGATGGTTATGTAGCCTAGATTGCTGTATTTCTTTGCTAACCTCCCGGTTCTGAGGCCTGCAGGCTGGTTTAAGCCACTGGACGCGCTAGTGCGGAATCTTATTTGGGCGGATTGGAGACGCAGAGTCGTGCTGCGGACACTGCGGCCCCCATGAAGAAGGGGGGATTGTGGGTGCCGGATTTTGAATTCTACCAGCTGGCTGCACAGTTGTAGTGGCTGGCGCAGTGGTTAGGAGTAAACCAGGAGGGCACCTACCTAGCAGAGCCAGGGCAGAACCCTCGATTACTGTTGGCCAAGTTACTGAGCCTGGCCACAAAGGTGCCTTAAACATCGACTTTGCAACCACTGCCTTGAGATGCTGGAAGAGGGGCATGGCCCAACTCCCGGCAGGCCCGAGATACACCCTGCCATTACCATTAGTTGGGTTACCCCACGGATAACCCCAAGTGGCCCTGGGGGCAGGGCAGTTGTCTATTTGGACTGAGTCAGGGATTGACATGACCGGAGACTGCTTTCAGGACAAATGCCTACTTCCCTTTGCGGAGCTGGTGGAGGGCTGTGGATTGCCTCCTGCCAGTTCCTCGTATACACGATGCTGGTGAAGACGTTCTAGCGATGGTGGGGGGCTGGGCGAGAGGAGCCAGGGATGCATGGGGTTCTCCATTCGGAGGTCACATTGGGCACAGCTTGGAACCAAATGACGTGGTTCTACGCTTCACTGCTGTAGGCATCCCTGTCCCCGCTATTGGATCTCCGGGGAAAAGGCAGAGGTGCCTCAACAGACAACTCACTGATGCAGAGTGGGGATGAGTTTTGGGATCACCCAAGAAGGTCTCCCGTAAGTATCGTAGGCTTGTCCATCTCGGCCCATGAACGCACTCCACTCTGTTTTTTAAATGTTCCACTAATGTCTCACAAACAAACTCCAAAGATTCTGGTCCCAACTAAGTCAGGATCCCTGTTGGACCCTTGTCCTCCAAGAATAAGCCAAATGTTAGTCGAGAAAATTACCTGCCCTCTCATGGAGGTTTTAAATACTGCCATTGAAACTGCAACTTTCCCCTTGCTGTGGAAAAAGACATCTATTCTACCTTTATTAAAAAAGCCCAACTTAGATAATAATGAGGTAGGAAGTTATCGTCCCATCTCCCGCCTACCTCTACCAGCTAAGATACTTGAAAAACACATGAATCAGGTACTAGGTGCCTTTATTGAGAAAAATCAGGTTCTTGATCCTACCCAGTATGGTTTTAGTAGCCAACACAATACTGAACTGGCCTTGCTTCGCGCTACTGAGGAAATCAGACTGGCAGTTGACAAAGGAGGATCGGCAGCTTTGATATTGCAAGACCTGTCAGCTGCCTTTGACACGGTAGACCTCGGCATTCTAATAGATTTGTGAGGCAGGAGTTGGTGGTTTGGCCCTCGCACTCCTTAAGTAATTTCTGCATAGTAGAGAACAATTTGTTGAAATAGGAGGTTTCAAATCAAAATGTTTTAGGCTCCCATGAGGGGTGCCCCAGGGCTCAGCTCTGAGCCCTACCCTTTTCAACATTTATGTTGCTCCCCTGGCTCGTATGATCAAAACTTATGGTTTTGAATTGGCATCATTTGCAGACGCACGCAGATTATTATATCGATCTCAAGCAAAAAACAGGATACTGCATTGGAGTTCAAGGAGTGAATGAGAAGTGTTAGTGAATGGATGGCAGAAAACGGCCTTAAGTTAAACTCAAATAAAACTGAGGTTTTACTTTTTGGCAAGGATACAACATTTTGGTCTTCAGACTGGTAGCCATTAGAACTGGGAACTGTCCCCATTCCAGTCACCAAGGCTAAAAACCTTGGAGTCATTATAGACCCCACACTTTCCTTATCCCAGCATGTACAAATGCTTACTTCATCCATTTATTACACTTTGAAAATCCTGAGGAAAGTGCTGCCTTTAATTCCAACAAACCTACAGAAAACTTTGTGTCAGCCTTGGTGTTATCAAGACTCGATTACTGCAATTGGCTTTCGGTTGGGGCAACCAATCGGTTGTAGCAAAGCTGCAGGCACTTCAGAACTCCGCCGCAAGACTGATTTTTGGATTAGCCAAATACTCATCAGCCAAACATGCCCTTAACACTCTGCACTGGCTACCTATGGAGAAGCGCATAAGGTTGAAAGCCTTATGCATTGCCTTTAAAGCATTACAAAATTCAGGCTCTAGCTACCTGATAAAGCGCTTTAAATGGCATATTCCTGGATGAATACTTCGGTCGACTTCACAGAAGTTACTAACAGAGCCTACATTCCATCTCCAAAGATGGGGCAGTAAAAGTTTCTTTAGCATAACTACAAGATGGTGGAAGAAGCTACCATTTTATTTGAGGAATGCTTCAGAGTTGTTGTCTTTAGGAAGGGACTAAAGACATGGCTCTTTACTCTGTAACCCTACTTAAGGACTGGAAATATGACAGCGAGGGGCAGATTTATGAGTTCTGGCGCATCTCTGCAAATCAGCAGGGATGCGCCAGAACTGATGGGTCACGCAATTCCCTCCTTGCGGCACCACAGATGTGCCGCATTTACAATGCGGCGCACCATGGTGCAAGGAAGGGCAGATGCGTGACGCATCTTGTGGTGTACGGGCAGCGCATTGCTGGAGTAGCGCCGCAAGTACGACGCAACTCCTGCAATGTACAGAGGCCACCCATACATAACGTGGTGCGTCACTCCTTACGCCTGCTTCAAGCAGGAGTAAGGATTTGACCCAGCAGCGTCGTAAAACTGACTCAGTGAAATCTTGTAGATTTCACTGCGTCAGTTTTACGGGGCTTTCCTACGAGGGAACGCCCACCCTGCGACAGAACGCCCACATGAAACCTGACGCAGGTTTCATGTGGCGCAGGGCTTTACAACGTGACGCATCTGCCTAGATGCGTCACGTTGTAAATAGGTCACAGGGATGCGCCACGTTTCCGCGCCGTTGCGTGACGCAATGGCGGCGTAAACGTGGCGCATGTCCGACGTAAATCTGCCCCCTAGTGTTTACTGTGTGTTGATTCTACAAGCACCTAGATACCCTTGGGTAGTAGTGCGCTAAATAAATACTTAAATAAATACATATTTACAGTTTAACTATGTATTTGCACTTTTAAATTGCTGTTTGATGAGCTTTTATGGATAAGGTTTTATCCAAATAAAGTATTTGAACTGAACTGAACTATTTCCAAATGACATACATGACCCCACATCACATACGAGCTACTTTTGGAGGCGAGCCTATGGAATGCCCAAGATGTCGGCAATTGGATCCGGATTTCCTCCACATAACATGAAATTGCATGATTGTTCAAACTTTTTTGGGAGGCAGTGATGATTAAACTCAATGATATGCTAGGCTGTGTCTGCTGGCCCACTCGGTGGAGGTCTGTCTCCTGAAATTATATCCCAGGCCGCCTAAACGTAAGGTTGGATGCCAGTTCATCGATTTGTCACTAGCCTTGGCCAAGAGATGAATTGCGATCTCCTGGAAATCAGCGATGGGTCAGCAATTTGGGACTTGGACCGGTGGAGGGCAGAGCACTGCACAGGAAAGAACTGAGGGGCCTACGCAGGCTCCATATCGCTGAGGCTTGGAGTGAGATATTGTTCAATTTTGAACACCTGAGCCGCCCCACTAGTGAAGAGGAAGGGAGTGGGACAACCCCAGAATAAGTTGTTCTGGACCCAGACTGACCTCGACTGTTTACTCTATTCTTGATGCCCCCCCCCCCCTCCCCCCTGGTGGGACCCTCTTGGTCATTACCCTCCCTTCCACCCACGCTACCCCCCTCTTTCTGGTGCAGCTGTGGACTGCGATTGGTCCCAAGAGTGGCTCTGGCCCCAGTGGCAGCAGGAGGACTCCACCTAGACAGTCTGATGATGGGAGGCGCCCCCACGTTTGGAGAGCAGTAGTATTGGAGACATTATATGTGAGGACTAGTATAATTTTGTTTTTCTCATGTTACAGGTTACTAGTTTTATTATACAAAGGCATGTGATTCTGATTTTCAGCAAGACGAAATGCTGATGGCCATCTCTTTGTTCTGATAACTGTCAGGCCCCAGGAACAGCGATTGGATACAGCATAAACACAATCACACAATAGAGGGGGCGGGTATACTCTGCCCACGTCCCGGAATGGACTACATGGGGTAGCGTGCTTACTGGTTAATTTCATTGCATGCTCGTTTTCCTACCCCTGAATTGTATAAACTGCATCCCATCAAAACGCCAAAAGCTTGAACGGTCAGACATTCACTTTCCTAATGTCCTTGTTGAATAAGGTATCTTGAAATTCTCCATGTGAATTTTCTTTTCTATGATTATAAATACCAATAAAAATAACTTTTAAAAAAACATGCACCTCCCAAATAAAGCCATGAACCAAGAGCAGCACATCACCCCCACAATGGACGATATTGTTGCTGACCTAAACGGAACCAGTTGATCTCAAGATTAGATCTCAAGGTAGGTTACTACCAACTACATCTATCTGAGGAAATCAAGTATATAACAATGTTTTCTGCACACTTAGGGCTACACAGATATAAATGTGTGTACCAGAATGTCATAAGAAAGACACTAACAGATTTGCAAGGCGTCATGAACATGTGTAATGATATTCGAATCTATTCAGCAACTGCAGAGGAACACCACAAGTGACTATGACCCACTCTGAAATGACTGTAAGAATACGGTGTCACCCTTCACAAAGAAAAATGCTCCATTTTCCAAACCTCATTTGAGTTCTTTGGATACTTCTTCACTCAAGAAGTGCAGGTCGACCCCAAGAAACTGCAAGCCAGCAAACACCGACCAAAGCCTCAGAAGTGCGTAGCTTCCTAGGCATGGCCAGGTATTGTGAACAATTCATCCCCAACCTAGCTACAATTGCAGAACCCTTGAGAGGTGGACACCTGTTGGGTGTGGGACTCCAGTGAGAAAGAAGCATTCCATTTCTGTGTAAAACAACATTGTCATACTTTGATCTGAAGAAGAGAACGGCATTGCTCATCAACTCGAGCCCAGTAGGCCTAAGAGCAGTACTCACCCAAGAGGTAGATACAGGGAGGTGGGCACCACTAGCATTTGTTAGCAAGGCATTCACACCAACTGAAGCAAGGCACGCCGAAATCGAAAGGGGGGCCCTGGCTATCAAATGGGCATGTGGGTATTTTCACCTATGTCCCTGTCGGAGCCCCTTCAGGATTGCCACACGCCACCAGCCACTAATCCCACTGTTTCGAGACACAGCACCCCATCCACTGCCTCGCATCGAACCCTGGGCCATCCAGCCACAGCATTACCGCTTTGAAGCGGTTTATTGACAAAGGTCCAAAAAACAGGCAGCCTTCCTCTCCCAAGCTGCAGGAAAGACAGAAGAAGAGACAGGGCGGACAAAGGAGTACATCGCATCTCACTGTCAGACTATAACGTACACAAAAACATCACCCTACTGTTGAGAATAGAAAATCTGCATCGATTGGTTTTTGTAAACAATATTCAGGACATGCTATTAATATCAGATGATATTTCAGACACTGATTTTCTAACTTACAATCGTTTGAATGCTTAGCATATGATTGATAAACCCATACATGATTTTCTGAATTAACCTAGTAGCTACAGTTCTCTCTGTGATCCAGGGTTTCACACAGCAGAGGTTTTATTTCCGTTAGAAAAAAAGAATCATTAATTTATGAATATGTTGCTCATTTGTACCGTTAACGTTCTTGGTGCTTACTGGTAATATCGCCCTGAATTCTCATCAGGCACTCGTGGGAGATATTAAGATCCCAACCTCATTTACATGAGGAAGTTCTCATAAAAACAGTTGATCTCATGCGAGCATTTAGCAGCTTGAGAACCTCACATCAAATTGAAAACGTCGTCTGGAGGGAAATCTCATTCAAGAATGAAAAATGGCCTCCTTTGTATTGTGAAATTCGCAATGTGTAAATTTGGATGTAGAGGCTGCTTGCATTAATTGCCCAATATTCACGCACAGGGTGGAATATTGGAATATATATATACATAGAGAGAAATATATATATATATATATATATAAATATTTATATGTGTGTTTGTGTATATATTTATATATATATGTGTGTGTAGACAGACAGACGGATCGATAGATAGATAGATAGATAGATAGATAGATAGATAGATAGATAGATAGATAGATAGATAGATAGATAGATAGATAGATAGATAGATAGATAGATAGATAGATAATAGATAGATAGATAGATAGTGCAACTGCATTAACCAACAGATTCTCAGTAAACGTTTGGTTATAGTTAATAGGTAACATAGTAATTAAATAGCAACTAATGGAAGAATAACGGGATGTTATTGAGGCGAAAAATATAAGCAAAATTGTGCGTTTGAAATTTTATTTTTCAACGCCATGCTCCCTCCACAAAGGATTTTAAATTATTGCATTTGAATGTATGTGACCCTTTGGTACGTAAGAATATGGGGCACATGCATCATTGGGTTTTGCATTCGCAAACGGTGCGAATCGGTAAAATCGGCCGTTTGCGAATGCAAAAACCATTTTTGGGATGCATCAAACTTTGTTACACAATTAATGCATTTAAGGAATCGCATTTGTGCGATTCCTTAAGTGCAATGCATCATTTTTTCTAAAATTGCGAATTTGTAATTTGGAAGTGCAAATTAACACGAGGTTGAACCTCGTGTTAATTTGCGAAAATGTTTACAAAAACTAAAAAATGCATTTTTTAAAGTGTCATGTTACAGACACACATGTCCTTAGGACATGTGTGTTTGAAACATGCACTTTCAAATACATTTCAGGGGTGCAGGGGGGGTCCTTTGGACCCCCCCTGCACCCGTGGAATGCATCAACAAATTGCGAATTCTTAACTGCCTTCCCATTGACTCCTATGGGCCTTTCGGCCCATAGGAATCAATGGGAATTGCGAAAATGCACTTTGGAATTCGCTATTTATTTGAGAATCGGTAAAAAAAGCGATTTTTACCGATTCGCAAATAAATAGTGAAAAAAATGATGCATAGCATTTTGCAATTCTTAATTTGCGATTCGGTAATTTTAGCAAATTAAGAATCGCAAAAGCTATCAATGATGCATGTGCCCCTATATCTCTTAGTCAAGGAATTCCGAGTTTTAAGAAGCTAAAGGCCTCAGGGTAGTGTGTCTCTCTCCATGAGAACAAACGCAGGGCTCTTTAAACTCAGCTGTTAATTTGTAGTGCAAAGCTCTCTAGTGAAAAATACGTTAGGGCAAGCAATGCGAGCATATTTGATACCTGATTTGCACAGTGGGACAAATTGGATGAATGGACACATATGGTATTAGCACATGTTTTGCGCATATTAACCCATTTTATATATATTTTTCTAATCACTCTCTGCACCTGCAAAAAAGAAATAGCACACTTTCAACTCAGTTCTGTTTGCTGTACTTGACTCACTAGCCTCCTGCAACCTAGAAAATTAGTATATCATATCCTAAGAAATCATACATAAAGAAAGTGGCTTTAGGTCGCCCTCCTTCAGCCATAGCTCGGTTGGAGTCCAGTCACACTTTAGTTCAGCCCACAGGACAGCCTAGACAAAGAGGGACACGCCGGCCCCTTAAGCCATGTCCTTTAGGCAATGTCAGTCACATTTTATATCATCTCAAAGAACAGACAGTCAATGCTTGAGTTGTCAGGGAGTGTGAGAGAAAGCACTTTGCTTGCTTACTGTTTCTGCATCCAAAGGACAGTTACAATCCGTGATCTTCTGCTTTACCTCGCACTCCTTGTGCAATACCTACATTTGATATGGACCCGCACCCGGACTGGCTAGTAGTTGAAGAGGAACAGGTGTCAGCCAGCGTTATGTATTTTGATTTTATGCAACAGCTACAAACCCACCTGCACATAGGCCTCAAATACAATCCCGTATAATTAAACCTTATGAGTGCAAGGTATAGACAATGGAGAATCGACCAGTGTTGTTTCGCACATGAAGCAAGCAGTGCCCAACCATTCCACGTATGTGTGAGACTTGCTAAAGAATACTCCATACAATGTAAACACACAGGCAGACAATCTTGAAATGCAGAGCAGAAAAAAACCAGGTGGTGGCCACTTCAATGACCTAGAAGGGACACACTACTAGACCTGTCTGTCATTGTAGAGGAAATGTGCTTCCAGAAAGCCTGACAAGGGAGGCATTGGAAACTAGTCAAATTACCATGCTACATCTAAGAAACAAAGCCTGTAACATGGAAGGGTATGTAATATGTTATTACTGTGAGCTTAGACCCTGATGCCATCTGGATTGCGAAACTAACAAGCCATTGCCAAAGTGTGGGGGTAAATCCAAAGAGTGTGTGGGCAATACCTACAGTCACTCATTAACATCTGGAAGAGTTTAACCACCATTAGGACCCCTCCAGAGTTTAGTACTCCACAGCACAGTAAACAGGCCGTTTGGGATAAGAACTACTACTCAGGCCTGAGAATCATTTACATGACCTCAGATCCTGTAAAGTTCAACACTTGGTATTACAATCTCCGAATAGGATTCTGAGCTATGGAAATGTACCTGTTTTATAGGATGACCACGTCCCTCAAGGTTATTATGGACAGTCCTGGACATTTGTGTGATAGGTTAGTGCATTCTAGGTGTTGTAGGCTTTGTTTGCTTCCATCGAACTAATTTAGTTATAACACATGAAATCAGTGATTTACAAAAAGTTCCTGACTGGAGACAGTGTACATAATGGCCTGAAGTGATGTGATCATCCTACTATTACATTGAGGAATGCAAATATCTGCCAGTACGTTTCTTTGACGGTGCCTAAACAACCAAAGTTAACCCCTTAACAGTAGCCTATGACAAAAGGCCTGGTAATCTTGTTCTCCGTTAAGCAAACCTGGTCCACAGTCCTTACCTTGTTTGTAATCCACCTCCGGGGCTCGATCGTCCCCTCCTGTGGTGGGGTTCCATTCATCAACTGCCCAAACTTAGGATCTTTCTTCTGCCCCTACCTTTCACATCCCTATACTGACTGTCTTCATTGCTTTGGTCGAGGGTTGCAGTCTTCAGTCTCTCTCTCTCATTTCTCCAGTCCTGTTCACTTGCTGTGCCTCCTTTATTTAAAGATGCCTGTCCTATGGTGTAAAAACCCCACATGTCCACTCTTGAAGTCACATGTCTGCTTTTCTCTTCATTCTTTGTAAAAGGAGGTGGTGTTCTGGCCGTCGCTCATCTTTTCCTACACAACCAAAACCTTCAGGGCCCCCATACCTATTTGCCTCACCGTCCCACAAAGGTTAGTCCCTCACGTCTTCACCATTACTGGAACATTCACTCTGCCATCTACCACCTTCAGGCTCCATCCAGCTGCCTTATGGTAACTGCCTGTCATCATCTCCTTTGATAAATTCCTTTGCTATCAGATGCATACCTCCTTCTGGGACCCTCATGTCTGCGGCCAGCTACATTTTGGATGATATCTCTGGTGCATCCCTAGGCATCTTTTCATTATATCAAAACAATAGAGGAAGTGAAGAGGTATTGACAGAATCACCCTCCAATCTGATATGTATAAACAAAGAGATTCTATCAATGTGTGGTGATTTAATTTTTATTTTTTATATATTTATTTCTGTGGGTGGTAAAAAACTAATAAATGAACTCTCTCTTAAGGTGGTAAAGATGAGAGCACTATGTGCTTTTAAAATACCCCTCACACACTAAAAAAAATCCAATAGTGTCATGCTTCATCATTGGGGTCTTCCCGTCCCTCTACGGGGCGGGGCGTGCTACGACCTGACCGACTACGCGGGAGCACTAGTATGGTGACAGGACTATGTGACAGTGCAAAGTGGGTGATGTCAGTGAAGTGTAGGGACCTAATAATGTGTGGGAATAAAAAAAGTTACAAATCCTCTGGCTAGTGGAAAAAAACAATTTATTCGCTTCCCTAGCTGGGGACGTTAAGAAGGGGGTTTTGAGGTAGAGCGATTCGCTACAACCTGGTCTACATGTTTCGTAGGCAGTCCCCTACTGCCTACTCATCAGGACCTTCTAATGGTCCCTACTAGAACAAAGCTCAGTTGCTAAATGTAATAAGCCTGTCGTCCTAAAAACTAGCAGTAAAAATCCACTGTTAGTTTTTGCTTCAGGGCATGAGCTGGCCCTCTGTAAGCAGAAGTTTCAAAAATAATGACCTGATTGTGGTCTCTGTAAAGCAAGAAGAAAAAAGGGAGAGAAAAGTACAGATTTTTACAATAGTAACTGTAGTTTGTCTTTGGACACTCATTATTGTTAGCGCCACAAGTCCCACTTTTTATGCCCATACCACAAAGGATGCACTTAAAACTTTATGGACAGAGTGATGGTTCAATCCGCCATCCCCTGAATGTTCGTCTTTTTGCCGAACATTGTGACGCCCCTTGTAATTAGGCTGTTTTTTATGGACAGAATGATGGTTCAATCTGCCATCCCCTGTATGCTCGTTATTATGGCCGAACATAGCGAAGCCCCTTGTAATTAGGGCTGTTTTCATCTCAACATACACACACTCTCACAACTCAATGCACACAGCGGAACTCTGCAGGGTAAAAATAGAGGAACCCGACTTATTCAATGCCAGTGGTGATCTTAGAATCCATCATTAAAATCCCCAAAGGGCACACCCCAATTGTTAAATAATATGCGATACATACTGCTGTTGCGCATGAGATATGCCCCATGAGCTGACACTCGGTAGGTATTCACCGCGGCGCCCTGAAAAAAAAAAAAAGGAGACCGCGCCCTTAGCAACACAGTAAACACACACCCGAATTCAATGTAGCCCCTGTCTCAAATAGCCAAGTGTTTTGAGACCTTTGGCAAAGTCCATAACTCACATTGTCGGCATAATCATTTAGCCTTACTTCTACCACGAGATGCCGCTCTGAAGAGTGATCGCGTCTGCGGCTCAGTGATCTTATGAGCTACACTTGGCGCCGGTGTCGCATGCGGAGTCTACTGGCAACACTAGAGCGCTCACCCAACATGGCCGCCCAAAAACGGAACAAGAGTGTGCTAAAACGAAAGTCTATCTTCCGTGTCCATTAAATTTACAGAGGTACCTGGCCCAGATAATATTCTAGTAGAAAGCAATTTTTAAGGAAATGTAATCCCATCATAACTGCTCGTAATTTCTCACGGTTAATTTTCAAAGACGAACAATTTCGTAATATATTAATAAAAAACATGTTAGTTGGAAATGTAATCTCATCATAACGGCTCCTAATTTTTCAGGGGTGATTCTCATAGCCGAACAATTCTGTGGAAATAGTTTTGTTAAATCTCACTGGACCCCATTGGAAGGCAAACGTGCCAAAGGGTGTAGTAGGTTCATAGATGGAGTATCCAAATCCAAAGGGTTGGAACCTGTAAGGCCACTGACCAGGTTGTATTAACAGGATCGCGAAATTTGCCAGTATGGGACTACCCTCGGCCAGTGAGTACCAGGAGCTGGGTAATACCTAAGGCTTAACAGAATATCGATCTATCGATCAGTAACTCACTGATAACATCCGCCTAGCCTTCTATAACCCATAGATCGATATTCTGTTAAGCCTTAGGTATTACCCAGCTCCTGGTACTCACTGGCCGAGGGTAGTCCCATACTGGCAAATTTCGCGATCCTGTTAATACAACCTGGTCAGTGGCCTTACAGGTTCCAACCCTTTGGATTTGGATACTCCATCTATGAACCTACTACACCCTTTGGCACGTTTGCCTTCCAATGGGGTCCAGTGAGATTTAACAAAACTATTTCCACAGAATTGTTCGGCTATGAGAATCACCCCTGAAAAATTAGGAGCCGTTATGATGAGATTACATTTCCAACTAACATGTTTTTTATTAATATATTACGAAATTGTTCGTCTTTGAAAATTAACCGTGAGAAATTAGGAGCAGTTATGATGGGATTACATTTCCTTAAATATTGCTTTCTACTAGAATATTATCTGGGCCAGGTACCTCTGTAAATTTAATGGACACGGAAGATAGACTTCCGTTTTAGCACACTCTTGTTCCGTTTTTGGGCGGCCATGTTGGGTGAGCGCTCTAGTGTTGCCAGTAGACTCCGCACGCGACACCGGCGCCAAGTGTAGCTCATAAGATCACTGAGCCGCAGACGCGATCACTCTTCAGAGCGGCATCTCGTGGTAGAAGTAAGGCTAAATGATTATGCGGACAATGTGAGTTATGGACTTTGCCAAAGGTCTCAAAACACTTGGCTATTTGAGACAGGGGCTACATTGAATTCGGGTGTGTGTTTACTGTGTTGCTAAGGGCGCGGTCTCCTTTTTTTTTTTTTCAGGGCGCCGCGGTGAATACCTACCGAGTGTCAGCTCATGGGGCATATCTCATGCGCAACAGCAGTATGTATCGCATATTATTTAACAATTGGGGTGTGCCCTTTGGGGATTTTAATGATGGATTCTAAGATCACCACTGGCATTGAATAAGTCGGGTTCCTCTATTTTTACCCTGCAGAGTTCCGCTGTGTGCATTGAGTTGTGAGAGTGTGTGTATGTTGAGATGAAAACAGCCCTAATTACAAGGGGCTTCGCTATGTTCGGCCATAATAACGAGCATACAGGGGATGGCAGATTGAACCATCATTCTGTCCATAAAAAACAGCCTAATTACAAGGGGCGTCACAATGTTCGGCAAAAAGACGAACATTCAGGGGATGGCGGATTGAACCATCACTCTGTCCATAAAGTTTTAAGTGCATCCTATGTGGTATGGGCATAAAAAGTGGGACTTGTGGCGCTAACAATAATGAGTGTCCAAAGACAAACTACAGTTACTATTGTAAAAATCTGTACTTTTCTCTCCCTTTTTTCTTCTTGCTTTACAGAGACCACAATCAGGTCATTATTTTTGAAACTTCTGCTTACAGAGGGCCAGCTCATGCCCTGAAGCAAAAACTAACAGTGGATTTTTACTGCTAGTTTTTAGGACGACAGGCTTATTACATTTAGCAACTGAGCTTTGTTCTAGTAGGGACCATTAGAAGGTCCTGATGAGTAGGCAGTAGGGGACTGCCTACGAAACATGTAGACCAGGTTGTAGCGAATCGCTCTACCTCAAAACCCCCTTCTTAACGTCCCCAGCTAGGGAAGCGAATAAATTGTTTTTTTCCACTAGCCAGAGGATTTTTAACTTTTTTTATTCCCACACATTATTAGGTCCCTACACTTCACTGACATCACCCACTTTGCACTGTCACATAGTCCTGTCACCATACTAGTGCTCCCGCGTAGTCGGTCAGGTCGTAGCACGCCCCGCCCCGTAGAGGGACGGGAAGACCCCAATGATGAAGCATGACACTATTGGATTTTTTTTAGTGTGTGAGGGGTATTTTAAAAGCACATAGTGCTCTCATCTTTACCACCTTAAGAGAGAGTTCATTTATTAGTTTTTTACCACCCACAGAAATAAATATATAAAAAATAAAAATTAAATCACCACACATTGATAGAATCTCTTTGTTTATACATCTTTTCATTATAGTTATGAGCCACCCTCTGGGGCACCTTCTTTTCCCCTCAGAAATGGGTTGCATGAAGGAACCCTCCATGCATTCAACCCCACATACCTTTACAACATAAGTCACTACCCCGACTGCGGCGGTATCATGTATTACTTTAGCACGCACGTCGTTACCAAAACTTGCATGAGGGGGTGCTGGACTATGGAATAGTATAAATTACTATTCCAACTCTAGTCATCGCAAACAGTAGGGAAGGTGTTGGACTTAAAATCCAACATCAGTCCACAATGTACCCCCTAAATCAAGTCATTGTTACAATTTCCTGGTGAAAGGAAAGCATGGCAATGCCGAAGTCGGGGTAGTTACTGGGTTGTAAAGGAAGGTCATTGTTCTGTATGCAGGGTAAAGGATGTTTCCCTCAGAAAAGGCATGCATGCTAACAAACTGACTATAGATAGTAGACCTCCATTCTTCATGCCAAAGATGCTTTTCTAAAATATGTTTTAGCTACTGAAAACTTTCTATACTTAAATCTAATTGAATTTGGAAATTAAATTCACTTAGATCTTTCATTACTAAAGTCTCTCTTCAGTGTTCTAAATGTTGCTACAAATGGTAATTCGCCCAGAATTGCAAATGCCACCATATCAACAACAACTGGATCTCCACCTGCTTCGACTCCCTGGACCTCCTTGAACACAGCAATACAACAAGATCTAGACCACAGGTCAATTGGTATACAGAAGAACTCAGACCGATGAAAAGCCACTGTAAACAACTAGAGCTCAAATGCAGAATGAGCCAGGACAATGCAGACTTGAGCATGTTCAAATCTGCCATTAGATGTGACTAACAAATGATCCGTACCACCAAAGGTGCTGCTCTGAAAGACCACATGCCATCACCAACAGAAGCAAATACATTGTTGCCATTGTAAAGGATATTGCCTTACTTATGGCCACCCCCAACTCGATCACACCCTCACAGGACCTCTGCAGAAATCTCTCTCAATTCTTCAGCAACAAAATCACTTCCAGTCACAACAACTTCAACCCACAACCATACCCGCCATATCTCGCCAAATGCTTCCATACCTACACTTTAGTTCATCTGAAAGTGAAACAACTACTCCTTACCCTAAATTTAAGGGGATACCAATAGTCTAGTCAGAGAGGGGTGGTGTCCTTTGTAGTCACACACAAATTCCGGAGAAAGGATAGATCAATATAAAAAGCATTTTTTCATATATATAATAGAAAGAGCAACATATATGTCTTTTTTTGTCTCCACAAGCTCATAATAGTCAATAATCCGATGAAAATGGTGCTTATCCCCGGTGCTCGTGATTTAGATGCACCAGGCTATGCCAACATAAGCCATTTTTTCTCTGAAAAACTCAGTCATCCGTTACTTTCCCCGGGGGGCGAAGGAATGTCCAGCCAGCCCACGTTTCAAAGCTGTCATAACAGTTGGGTGCCTCTCACCACACAACATCCAGAGTTACTGAGAGCAGTTTTTAAAGTGTTGTTGGAATATTTACAGGCGAGAGGACTCACTCACTCATTTAAAACTTTTATTAGTATGTGCATAGGTTTCATTATGAGAAAGATTAAAGATATGGTCACCATGTGAGCAGTTTGGCAGCATTTATAGTGTGACTCTAAGCAGACGGTATGAAGCCTGGTTAACACATACTCGAAACGCATACATTTACAAAGGATAAGACAGCAGCATAGGGTAGAAAGACCAAGAACAATGTGCGGCCCCTTTCAAGTTATTTATGCCTGATACCCAGGATTATTTTTTATATCTAAAGCAGTGTACATGCATGTAGATACAAAAAAGCCACTCACAAGATGACCAGTCTTTAGCTGACTTGTACTACCTCAGTACTAGAGGTGAGCACAAGAATGTCCCCACAGAACCACTTTGGCACAGAGAGACTGAATCTCACTGACTCTGCGTGCCGAAGTAATAGCTACCAGAAAAGCAGCTTTTCAGGCAAGGTGTTGTAAGGATGCCTTACGTATCATTTCAAAAGGGAGACTCTTGAGTTTCGAAAGTACAACATTCCATTCCCTTGGAGGAGTGGGAGAACATACAGGTGGTAACACCTTCTTCAAACTCTCTAAGAAATCCTTCACTATAGGATTTTGGAAGAATAACCTCTATGCATAAGACTTTCTATATGCAGTAATGGCTACAAGATGTACCTTAATAGATGAGAATTACAAACCAGATTATGTTAGATGTAGAAGATAATATAACATCTTTCTGCCCAGGAATTGGATGGAGTTAGTTTTGAACACACAACATGTACATTTTTTTCCACTTGAAAGCATAAGAGCGTGTGGCGAATGGATGCTTGGACTCCCTAAGAATGTCCATGCATTCCTGTGAAAGGCCTAAGTGTCCATACTGCAGGAATTCAGGAGCCAGGCTGTCAAGCTCAGCGAGGCAAGGTTGTGGTGGAAAATCTTCCTACCTTGCTTATAAATTAGATCTGGTCAGCATGGCATAGCATGAACCAATGCTTACCACATGGCGCATCATCCCTCTGGAAGAAACCGCCACTACTATGAACCTCATCAACTCAACAGTCCCATTGAAGCCCTGTGCCCACCATCCCTACTCCAGAGGACTGCAACCCATCAGCACCATGATCACACCCATTCACAATGCCTCCATCTCTTCTGTGACCTTCCCAGGTGTTTGGAACCATACAACTGTACTTGTATTGCTGAAGAAAACCTCTGTGAGCCCTTCAACACTTACCAACTGCAGACCAATCGTTTTGCTACCATTCCCAGCCAAGGTCTTAAAGAAAATCATCAACAGACTCCTCACCAAATACCTCAACAACCACCAACTCCTTGACACCACTCAGTCTGATTTCAGATACCACCACAGCATGGAAACTGCCCTAGCTGCTGAAATGGGTGACATCCCATGAGTCTGGGCGGAGGAGACTCGGATGGCCTCATCCTCCTTGACCTCTCTGCTGGATGTGCACAGTCGCCCATCTCATCTTCATCCAATTCCTGCATGACATTGGAATCCAGGGACAGATACTCTAATGGATTTGCTCCTACCTAACTGTAGGGACTCAGCCAGTCAGCCTAGAACTGAACGCATCTGCCACACGTAACCTCGTCTGTGGAGCTCCGAAAGGATTCTTCCTGAGCCAGACCCTTTTCAACGCATCCATGATCCGCCTTGCCAGCATCATCCATTCATGACATCAATATGCTCTTCTGTGCCAATGACATGCAACTCATTCTCACCCTTTAGGACAAGACGCCCAGTACCAGGATTTAGTTCAATGTCTTCATGACTGAAATTGCCAACTGTATTAAGAACAACTGTCTGAAATGGAATACCGACAAGACCAAGTTCATGGTCTTCAGGAAGAGCACTTTACCGTGGGACTCCACTTGGTGACCTGCAGAGTTAGGACCCACACCCACCTCCCACGCCAAGAATCTTGGGATTATCATCGACAGCAAACTTGACATGACTGTCCAAGTCAACGCTGTCACCACCTAATGCTTCGATACACTGAAGATGCTGAGGAAGATTTGCAAATGGCTTCCAATCAGGGCCCAGAAGAACCATCAAGCGCACCCTGATCACAAGCAAGCTGGACTACGGGAACACTCTCTGTATTGGGATCAACAAAACTCAACAGAAGGCTGCAGACCATTCACAACTCGGTGGCCAGAACCACTCTCAACCTCCTACTCTGCACTCAGATTACATCATACTGGAAGGAACGCCACTAGCTCCCCATACACAAACAAGCACAATTCAAGCTCCTCAAACAAAATTTCAAGGCACTACATAACACTGGCCTAGAATACCTCAACAATTGGTATCTGCATTTATAAACCTTCCAGCCATGCCACTTCTCTGGAATCCTACTTGCACACATCCCTAGCATACGGAAAACTTGATCAAGCAGTTGAGCCTTTCTCCTATATCACTCCTGAAGCACGGAACAACCTGCCACTACACATAAGAGCTTTCTCCTCACTTCTTGAATTCCCCAAAAAGCTAAAGACCTGGCTTTTTGAGTAGTACCACTAGGTTCTAGGTTTGGCTAGATTTATAACTGCTCAGCACCCAAGATGCCCTCCCAATGACAGAGCGCTCTACATATCTGTATAAAATTAATAACACAACACCGGTGCTGCAGCCCCTGAGCACCAAGAACAATGGCCACTCTGGCCTTCCCGTATCATCGAACCCTTTATCGTGCAGGAACTGTATCATCGTTAAACCTCTTACGATGCAGGCACTGCATCACTGTCAAGTCTTGCAGTCGGGCTCCATGTTGTCGTCACGGTGCGCAGGGATGTCCTTGAAGTGGCCCTGCGTCCGTGTCGAAGTGCAATGCCTCAGTCTTGATATGTGCAAAGTTGTCACTGCCTCGATTTTTGCAGAAATACAGCTGTAGGACTGGATTGGCACCAATTGGCAGGGCAGGACTTACAGCTGGCAGAGTCTAGCAGCTGAAGCAGAGTTAAAGGACGTCTTTAATGGTCCTGAAACTTCAAAATGGGAAGCAAGCCAGCAAGCCCTTGGAGTCATTTCAATTCTTGGAGGATGTAGAGATGGTGGCCCAGTCCTTCTCACTCCCAGGCAAGAGGCAGCAGGCCAACAGAGCAAGGCTGCTCAGCCGAGGGACAGTCTCTTCTGATATCACTGCAGTCCTTCCTGGTATAATGTCCTCAAATCCAGAAGTGCACAGAAATCATGGTGTCAGAGGTCCAGCACTTATACTCATTTGAGCCTTTAAAGTAGGGTGACTTCAAAGAGATGTTTTGAAGTGCACAAGGCCCTGCCTTTCCAGCTCTGGCCCCAGACTCAGGGGTATGCAACCCTTTGTGTGGGTTAGGCACAGCCCTATTCAGGAGTAAGTGTCAGCTCCTCCCTCTCATCCTCACTCAAGATGATCCATCAACATGAAGATGACTTCTCAGCACCACCTACTGTGCCTTTGGTTGTGGATGTCTAGAGGGAATGTAGGAAGCCAGCTGTCAGCCACCCCAGAGTTGTATTCTAGGAACAGACAGAAGGAAACCAAGGGTTTGAGTAAGAAAACGCCAACTTTCTAAAAGTGGCATTATCAGAACTGCAATTAAAAAAATGTCACCATAAATTGTGTTTTTTAAGTATAAGTCCAGAGACACCAATGTTGATTTCCCTATCTTGTCTGAATGGGAAACAAATAAAGTATTTTACTACCAAGGCATGTAAAACTTAAAAGTACATGTCCTACTTCTTAAATACATTACACCCTGTCCTTA
Organism: Lissotriton helveticus; assembly: GCF_964261635.1. NCBI lineage: Eukaryota > Metazoa > Chordata > Amphibia > Caudata > Salamandridae > Lissotriton > Lissotriton helveticus. Next base: position 510,427,040 of record NC_136072.1, on the reverse strand, counting down.
GGGCTTCCCAGGGCCTATCTTAGGGGTGCCTTACACGTAATAAAAAGGAAGGGTTGGGCCTGACAAGAAGGTTAACATGCCAGGTCGAAATGGCAGTTAAAACTGCACACACAAGCTCTGCAGGAGCAAAACTGAACCATGTTTGAAGTGAAACTTAAGTGGGTGATACAATCAGTTCTGCAGACCCACTAGCAGCATTTAATTTACAAGCCCCGGGCACATGGGGTGCACTTTACTAGGGCCTTGGGAACCAAAACCACTGGGCTGGGCCAAGGGAAGTTTTAGGCCTCAATAACTCCTAACACCGGCAGCTTAGAGACCTCCTCTTTGATGCTGGTTCTGCCCTCATCTGATTATTATTATTATTATTATTTCTGAATTTGTAGAGCGCATGGTTACACTTACAGTGTGTCCCCGCGCTGTCAGAAGAGCCATCTACTCCGTCAGTCAGACAGGACGGGTTAATCTTTAGGGAAGAGGAAAGTTTTGAGCTTTCTACGGAAGATGAGCTCCGATGTTTCCAGTCTTAAGCTCAGGGGGAGAGTGTTCCATTTCTGTGCCGCCAATGTACGAAAGGATCTTCCTCCCATTCTGGCTTTCTTATGTCTGGGGACAGCGAGGAGGCCTGCCCCTAACGAGCGGAGTTGTCGAGTGGGCGTATAGGGGTAGAGAAGGTTCCGCAGGAAGGCTGGGCCCTTGCCATGTACGATCCTGTGACCAATACAAAGGACCTTGAAATCAATTCTTTCATTGATCGGAAGCCAATGTAGGGTTTGTAGGGATTTTTTTGAAGGGGCTCTTCTGGGCAGCCGGAGGACCAGGCGAGCGGCAGCATTCTGAATTGTCTGCAGTCGCCGCCGGCTAGTGGCATTGGCTCCCAGATAAAGGGCATTGCCGTAGTCCAGTCTTGACGTGACAAGGGCGTGGACCAGGGTCTTCCTAGATGATTCTGGGAGGAGGTCGATGGTTTTGCGGAGTTTCCGTAGAATCGAGAAGCACGTCCCGGCTACCCGTCTAGTATGGTAGTCGTAGTCCAGCTTTGAGTCCACCCATACTCCCAGATTCTTGACCTGGTCACTAGGGGTAGGAAGGGGCCCCAGGGTCTGCGGCCACCAAGCAGATGACCAGACTGAGGGGGGTTTTCCCACAATCAGCACCTCAGTCTTGTCACCATTAAGACGGAGGCAATTCTTCGCCATCCATCCCGCCATATCCTGGAGGCATGCTGAGAAGTTAGCGGCGACTTGTTCAGCAGGTTGGGTCAGAGCGACCACCAACTGTGTGTCGTCTGCGTATGTCACTACTTCTACCCCGTATCGTTCCGCAGTAGTAGCCACGGGGGTGACATATAAGTTAAAAAGGGTTGGACTGAGGCTTGAGCCCTGCGGCACTCCTTGACCAAGGTCGAAGGTGTCAGAGCGTGCTCCTCCTTGCTCTACCGAGAAGCTACGGTAGGTGAGAAAGGATTCCAGCCATGACCAGGCCAAGCCTGTCACCCCTCCTTTCTTCAGACACTGTAGCAACGTGTGATGTGCTACAGTGTCGAAGGCTGCACTGAGGTCCAGGAGCACCAGTGCTGCCACATGTCCTGCATCTACGTGTTTCCTCAGTGCCTCAGTCGAAAAAAGGAGGGCTGATTCCGTGGAGTGGCGTGCTCGGAATCCCGATTGATAACCTGTAGATTGTGTTCTTTACAGGCATGCTGTCCCCAGTATCAATAGCATGGGTGCACCATGTAGTTACCCCTGTGATAAGAGAGAACATAGAGGCAAACTGTCCCAGCAACTGGTGGAAATCCCTCTGTTGATCTAGGATCAAGGTAGAGGAAAGGCTCACGTCCAACACTGACCCATCCTGCTCTTGGAAGAAAGGAGGTTGTGGAGAGGTTCACTCTCCTCTTCCACCCCATCATTAGTAAACAAGATCATGGTAATCTCAGACCTCTCAAAGTGGGGTTTGAGGTGATTAACGAGCAGGACCCTTAAAGGGTCCCTACTAGTCTTGTTATCACCAGGTAGATGTCATCACACTTGCACTCCTTCATCTCATAAGCCCCAGACCAATGGCCTTGTAGGGCCCAGGGCTCCACTGGCACCATTACCCAAAGTTTAGACCAGGTGAAAACATAACCAGAGTTATATTCTAGTCATACCAGCATTTCATGTCCTTCTAGGTAGCTTCTAGGTTCTCCTGTGCGAGTTTCCTGGAATGGGCTGACTGGTTGCAGAACACCAGCATGTAGCTAACTACATCCTGGGGTGGCATGTTAGAAGCTTGCTCCCAGCCTTCCTTAACCAAGCTGGGAGCTCTTCTCTTTGGGTGCCCATACAGAAGGTGAAAATGGATGAAGCCAAAACCCTTCTGTGGTACCTCCCTGTAACTGAACAAAAGACATGACAGGAGGACGTCTCACCTACGCCTCGTGGGTTCAGGTAAATGCACAATCCTGCCTATGAGGGTGCGGTTGAATCTCTCAACCAACGCATTGGTTTGGAGGTGGTAAGGAGTGGTGAACTTGAAGGTTACCCCAAACTCCTTCCACAAGACCTTCATGCAATTGGACATGAAGTTTGTATCCCTGTCAGATACCATCTCTTTGGGGAAACCCCTGTGATTAAATATCCCCATCCGTTCCCTGGCCATGAAGGGTGAAGTCATTATCCTCAGAGGTATAGCTTCCGTATACCAGGTGGCATTCTCCACCAAGACCGGAACAAATCTGTTATACATGACTGTCTTGGGATCCAGAGGCCCGCAATGTTGATGCCAAGCAGCACAAAAGGGGTGCTAACAACAGGAAAAGGTTGCAGGGGGGCCTCGTACTTCCCCCTGACTTGCTACTCTCCTGGCAGGTAGGGCAGGACCTGCAGAATGCATCTGAGACTTACTCATTTTAGGCCAATAAAAGTAGATGACACGCCTGTCAAAGGTCTTTTCTTGCCCCCAAAGGACCTGCCAGGGGCATATCATGAGCCAAACCCAGAAGGAAAGACCTGAAGCATTGGGGTACCACCAACACATATGTTGCACCAGGCTCAGGAGCCTTAGGCTCACTATACTAGAGATCATTCTCCCAGTAAATCAGGTGTTTGTCAGTGTCGTCACAAGCTCTCTGGGCCTCGGCATGCTGCTACCGGCCCACAAGATTAAGGCACTCCTCTCTGCGCCTTTCAGAACTCTTCCCTGGAGGGACCTCCTTCCTGCTGCTGGTTGGTCAGCTAAGGCAGGTTGCGCAGGTCAGATACAACCTCCCCTGTAGGTACCGGCGTGTCCCCCTCAGGGTCAGCCTCCTCCCGTACTGTGGGAGTTTTAGTCACTTGCCCTTCCTCTTTTTTTACCATTTCCTAGGCCATTCTTCCAGGGTTCAGGTCCACTTGACCACCCTGTTGAGCAGCAATGGACCGTTTGGTCAGGCATACCCACTCAGGCAACCCTATCATCTCCAATTGTGACCTGAGCTCTGCCTCCTTCCAGATGGCATGCTCCAGTTCATTGCGAAGAAGACAACCCACAGTTATGAATGGAATCACAGCTACCTTAAGCAGACCTGAGGACCCCCTCCCACTCAAAGGGAATCAGAGCTATTGGGTAGAGGCTCTCACGGTTGGTAGCAGCAACAACTTGGTGGAACACATTTGGGATTCCCTGCTCTCAAGACACCAGATAATACCTCACTGTTGTCATGCTGGCTCCTGTGTCTATGAGAGCATCCACCCTCTGCCAACTGATGGTGAACCACTGACTGTACTTCTTAGTATTGTCAGTCATGTGGGTTCTCTGCATCATCTCTCTGTCACCCAAGGACTCTAGGGTAACCTCTACACTCTCCCCAAAACGATCAGGGGCAATCCCCTCCCCAAAAACTACACTAGCCAACCCCATTGACTGTCCACCGGTGGGGGACTGTGCCCGCTTGGGACACTTGGCCTCCCCTTTTTTAGTGTCCTTCCTGTTGACACTCATAACTTCACATGAGCCTTCCCTTCAGACCTACTGTCAGGGAACCATTTATTTTTCTTAACCATGGGTGGATGGGAAACCTGACCGCCAGAACTAGTTTGGGGCCCTTTAGAGAACGTCTTGCTGTTATTTTTGTCTCACCCTCCTTCTTTTGGTAGAGACCGTGCCCATCCTTGTGGTAAAGTAAAGTAAAGTCCACATTTGTAAAGCGCACAATCACCCGTGAGGGTCTCTAGGCGCTGGGGGCCGTCGGGAAGATTAAGCGAGCTATTGCCCAGAGTCACATGGTGCTGGGCTAACCTGCCGCTGGAGCCGGGGATCGAACCGTGGTCCCCAGATTCCAGCGTCAGTCGCCCTGGCCGCGGAGCCACACCTCTCCGATACCTTCTTGTGGACACTGTTCCTGACTCAGTGGTCTGCCTCCTTAACAAGCTCCCTGTGGTCAGTGAGCCTAACATCAACAAGGAATTGACTTAGATCTGGAAAACAAAGACTGAACATGTGCTCTGTTGAAAACAAATTATGCAGTCCCTGGTAATCTTTTATCACACTGCCCTTCACACAACCATCCAGTGCCTTACAAAAGGAATCGGAATCTACATAATTCATGCAGGTCTTTTGGGGTAGCTTAATAGTGTCCCTAAACTTATGTCTGTACTTTTCTGGGGCCAGGCCAAACTTCCTGAATGGGGCCTTCTTCATGGCGGGGGGGGGGGGGTTAATTCTTTCACTCCCTTCTAGGGCCTGTAGAGTGTCCCTCCCTCATTAGGTATATACTTTTACACACTAGTTCCCCGGTCTCCCTCAGGGACCTTGCACATCAGTAGGGCAATTTCGTAGGCTCAAACCAGCTGTCTATGTCGTCTTCCACTACAAAGTCAGACACCAAACCCTTGGGTATGTGGACACTTCTGTCAGAGGCCACTGCAGAAATGCTGTGACCATCATGGCTGGATTCAGCCCTCCTGGTATTCGATGTCTAGCTCCTTTAGGCTCAGTTCTTTTCCTCTGTAGCTAATTTCTTTTTGAATTCCCCAATCTCCATGATTAGCCTTTACTCCTCTAAGACCTGTTTCTTTTGCCCTACCTCAAGCTTTAGTTTGGCAAGTTATAATTTTAATTTCCTCTCTTCCCTCCTGTCCTCTGGAGGCAGCCCTTTAGAGGACATGCTACTGCCTGCCTTGTGGAGGACAATCTCTCCGTGTAGGCTGGTTGCCCCTTCCCACAGGCAGTACCAGATTCCCCACTGAATCTCAGTCCAGCTCTTCGTCATCCCCTATTTCCTCCTTCTCCTCATCATCATCATCCTCATCTTCTGGGGTTTCATGTGCTGCATCCCTAAATCCCAACCAGTCCCCAAGCACCTATTGCAGCTCCAACCTTTTGGTGAAGCCTTTGGTAGAAACCTTAAACCCTTTACAAAAATCCTTGAGTTGGGTAATTGTGTATTTCTCCTGCTTGGCCAACTCAAAATCCATGCTGCAGGTGCAGTTATGGTACCTCCAATCAGACATGATTCAGAAAAAAACAAAAAATGCCTATCAGGGGAATGGAAAAATTAAAAATGCCAATTTAAAGCGAGCACGAAAAAAAATATCACATGGGGGATCGGAGACAGTTGATTTGAATTTGTATTAGATGTGGATAGTAGAATACACCAAATTACTGTAAGGTAGTGCACAAACACAAGTCCTATCATCACTGCTGATCACCAATGATAGACATTGAGTCACTAGTTGACAGAGGTTTGCACCCTGTCCAGTAGGGACCACAATCCTGGTCAGGGGAAGCATGAAGCCAGCTATCAACCACCCCGAAACATGTATTCCAGGGACAGGCAGAAGGCACCAAAATGGTTTAAGTAAGAAAATGCCAACTTTCTAAAAGTACAACACACAACTTGCCTGGACCACAGTTATTTAAAGGAAAAAACCTTTTTGGGGAATGGAAAAATATTTATTCAATCCAAAACCCGGCAATTTTCATTTATTGCCAATTATTTTGTTATTTTTAAACATTGTTTCAACTCTGAATGACAGAAAAAACACTGTACATATTTTACAATTTTGTACATAGAAAAACACAGAATGTCAATAAATCAACATCTAACATCATACAAAAAATTAAACAAAAAAAATATTAAATACATGAAACTAGAAACATAAATACATAGGTAGTTAATAACTGAGAACAATCTAATGCATGGGGAATAATATCAAGTGAATGACAGTGATTCAATTCTATCTGGACTGATGGGTCCTGATTATCTTTATTATTGAGTTGTTATTCCACCAAAAAGCTGCCGACGCGTTTCAAGACCAGGACAGTCGTGCCTGGTCTCTCATCAGGGCTTAAAGTATTTGTATCTGTAAGATGCAACTTTCTAAAAGTGGCATTTTCAGAACAGCAATTTAAAAACCGAAGTCACCATGAGTTGTGGTTTTAAATTATGAGACCAGAGAAACCAAATTTGATTTTCCTATCTGGTCCTTAAGGGGAACTACATTTATAAAATGTTATAAGGTAGCACTCACATTAATCTTTGGGAGCGATAGGACTTGTAGTAGTGAAAAACTAATATGAATATTTTACCAGGACAAGTAAAACTTAAAAGTACATGTCTTGCTTCTTAAATACACTGCACCCTGTCCTTAGGGCTGTCAAGGGCCTGCCTTAGGGGTGCCTTCCATGTAATATAAAGGAAAGTTTGGGCCACAAAGGAGGTTAACTTGCCATGCCGAAATGGCAGATTAAAGGCACACACAAGCTCTGCAGTGGCAGGCCTGAGCCATGTTTAAAGTGCTCCTTAACCCCTTCCCTGCGGGGCACATTCCCCCACTGTGCTGGGGGGAGGGGGGGCACGCGCAGCACCCCGGTGCTCATGACGAGCTCAGCTTGTCATGAGCCACGGTGGTCGTGTGCTCATGACAAGCTGAGCTCGTCATGACCACACCCGTTTCTTTAGAACGCTTGCACAGCAGGGGAATTTTCCCAGCGTGCGAGCGTTCTAACGGTCATGACGAGCTCAGCTCGTCATGAGCACACGAGCACCGTGGCTCATGACGAGCTGAGCTCATCATGAGCATGGAAGGTGTTAATAGGTGGCACAATCAGTGATGCAGGTCCACCAGTAGCATTTAATTTACAAGCCCAGGGCACCTAGGGTGGACTTTACTAGACTTGTATAGGCAAATTAAATATGCCAATTGTAGATAAGACAATGTTACCATGTTTAACTTAGAGAACACATGCACTTTAGCACTGGTTAGCAATGGTAAAGTGCCCAAAATCCTAAAGCGAACAAAAAGAAAGTCAGCAAAACAGGAGGTCAGAAGTCAAAAGGTCAGGGTAAGCCACACCAAGGATACCAGGTCTAAAAATGTGCAACAATGAAGTAATACAACCACTGTTTTACCTGTCAGCATTATGGTGTTCTTCCCCAAAACAATTTTTCCATCAGTCCTCCTGTTTTTCCCTATTTCTTTTTGTTGTCCTTATGAATCTGCACACTTTACCACTGCTAACCAGTGCTAATGTGCTTGTGCCCTCTACTTTAAACACACCAAATTCACACATTTATTTTACTTATAAGTACCTAGTTAAATGGTACTACATGTTCCCAGGGCCTTTAAACTACATGCTACTAGTGGGCCTGTAGCACTGATTGTGCTACCCATTTAAATAGCCTTTGAAACATGTCCCAAGCCTACATTGCAGCCTAGGGGTGCAGTTTTAAATTTCCCTTTCGACTTAGCAAAATACATTTTTTGTCAGGCCTAACCCTCCCTGTTAAATGCATATAAGTCACCTCTAGGGTAGACTTTAAACAGCCATAAAGGAGGGTGCAGTGTATTAAAAAACAGTTGGGCATGAACTTTTAAGTTTTACATGTCTTTTAAGTAAAAAAGAAACTAGATTTGTTTTCCCTTCTCTGAGGCCTACCTCTCCAATAGGATAACAGTGGGTTACTGCATTCCATTTAATAAGTGATACATTGCGATTGAGAGCAGCTGGGAATGTTATGTTTGGTTTCTCAGAAATTGTCATTTAAAAACCTCTTAATGGGAAAGTTGGATTTTAAGTCACAATCCTGAAAATGCCCCTTTAAGAAAGTTGGCATTTTCTTGTCCGATGTTATGTGCTCGCAGCCTGTTTCCTGGGTCTTATGATTAGGTGTTTTGGGCAATTGGCCTTTATGGATTCCTCCCAGACAGAATCACAAAGAAGGATCTGGATGTTGGCAGGATGGGCCATCCCTGACTTGATGGGGGGCAGAGCTGTCAGCTATAACACTTGCACTTTAAAGGCACTGGCTCAGGTCACACACAAAGGACTTAAAAGTGGCCCCTTCATACAGACTGGCACCAGGGCAGGGAGGCAGGCAAGTCTAGACACCTCTGTAGGGGGGACTCCAGAACCTTCTCCCACTTCAAAGTGGGCAACAGGTATAAATATTTGACCCTCAGATCCAACTCTTCAGTACACTCCTGAACCTGTGAATATTACAGAAGAAGGATGGTCTACTGCCCTGGTGCTTGAGGCCTTCCCTGCTTGCTGAGAAGGAAAGCTGAACCTGCACCCTTCATCCCATGCTAAAGGGACTCCAATGGTCAAACCTCCTGTTAAAACTCCAGGGACATAACAAGATCCAGCGACATCCCGCATATGCCCAGGTGACTTGCTGTCTGTCCCTGCCTGAGCTCTGCTAGAGTGAGTACCTGATCCCCAAGAGGTGCCCTAAAGGGTCCTGGCCCTTGGCCTGACATCAGTTGAACTCCTCCTTGACGAAAAGAAAAAACCTGAAATTTTGGGCATTTTTTCCGCAACGAATGGCGTTTTGACACCAAGATTTTGCCACCCGCACTACAGCAACCACCAGTGACAAGTGGCAACATGAGATCTGCACTTCGCGCTTCAGCATCAACAGATCGCTGTGATCATCAACGTGAAGCTCTAGTATTTAATGTATTAGATGCCAGACAGGATGTTCGTGTTACAACGATGACCAACCGTAATGCCCAGCCTGCTCTTCGAGCTACAGCAACACTATCTGCAATGTTCTTCATGCTCCTCGCGGCCTCTTCCATTGTGAACTGGACTTTTCGCGCTAGACGGTAGAAGATAACTCTTTCAGTGGTCCTAACCAGATCCCATATACCGCCCACACTCCATCAGAGGCACTCTGAACTTGTAACTTTTACCCGGTTTCACACTACCAGATAGCTGCGGGTGGCGCCTGGGGTTTTTAGCCACTATAATTACTTTAAAGTGTTGAAATTGCATATCGCTGGTTCTACTAATTGGATTTTTGGAATATTGGTGTCAGATAATGTATTACATTGTACTCTATTGTTCTAAATAGGTGTGGGAATTTTCTTGTGTTTTGTTTTCACATTATTGCTGCTTGTATGCTGCATACATACTTTACACATTGCCTCTAAGTTAACCCTGACTGCTTTTGTGCTAAGCTACTAGAGGGTTAAGTAGAGGTAAATTTAGTGACTTTTTGTGGTTCACCCTGACAAGGTTTGCGTCTATTGCTTGAGTAGGATTTAACCCCCCTCAACCAGCAACCCAATTTCTCCCAACCACCAAATGTGCCTCATTTTGCCGCATACTTTGCCTTGCTTCATAATTTAGTCAACCCTGCTACATAATTTAGTTCTCCACTATCACATAATTCAAGTGACCCTGTCCATATGGCATTTGCAACTATTTTCGTGAAGCAGTGCTTTGTGTCTCAGACCACCTGAAGCTTAAAATTACTCTCACCTTCAGATGCGATCTTATTAGTGTTTATTCTCGTTTTTTGCTCTCCAAAATTTGTGGTCCTTAATGTTGAAAATCATTGAACTGTTTTATTTATGAACTGATGGTTTGAAAAATGTTTTCAAGCTGCTAGATCGGGCCTTAAAGACAGCCCATGCAGAAACTCCTCCAGCCCCAGGGAACTAAATAACCTCAGGCACTGTGAACGCTTACCTCAGAGTCACCCATAATGCCTGGAGTCTGCCGCCCCAGGAGAGTGGGATCGGCTCTGTGTGCTCACTAAACACTACCAGGTCATTAGATCTCTGGCTCGTGATGGTGGCTGAATGCATAAAAAAGCCATCTCCTCTGAAATGAAAGGGGAAGCTGTAGGCTATATTGCTGCCGAGTTCAGCCTGAGCTTGTTACCACATCATAGTCTCAATGCACAGATTATTTTCAGACCTGTTTTTTAAGGTATGAAGATATACAGTGAAACTGCCTGTCGACCTATTGCTAGGGACTCTTTAAAATACACATGGTGTGGGCTTTTTCTCTTACCAGAGGACTATTTCTCACTCATTTCATGCTATATATGCTACAGTTCATGATATCAGCATCTCTCCTGATCATGTTCAATTCAGTAAACTACTTAAGACAGCTGTATTCTAATCTTCAGCATTTCTGTCTTGCCTGTGCATATCTTCAGTACCAAGATACCTCTTCGGAGGTGATTTGTGCTATAGTAAGTTATATTAACATAATATTATATAACATTAGCTGTATTATTTCACTCATAAGATGCTGGTATTTTAATGCCTTAGGGACTATCTTACATTCGTAAAGTACTCTGAATCATTACATATTCAGGAGCATATTTACCAAGAAGTGACGTAGCGCAGCATTAGCCTTCTTGGCTTAACGCCGCTCTCTGCCACTTCTGAAACACAGGGTTGCACTGTATTTACAACAATACGGTGCAGCCTGCGCTGGACCTAATTACAATTGCCTTGCGCCAAAGCAGGCATCATTACACCATAGTGTAAAGGTGCCTGCGTTGTGGGGAATGATTGTTTATGTGCAGGATAGTGTCCCTTCATGCACATAAACCTTTCTGCACTTAAACAATCTTAAATGGCGATTTGTAACTTCTATAAGAGCGGCTTTGTGCATTTCTCCATCTGTGTATTTTCCTGCCTTTCTTTCTTTTTTTCAAATTCTTTTTATTGATCATGACAGGTCAAAATAACAAATACCAAATCAGCAAAGCAGTAATCACATCACATTATACATTACAGTCCCACGATCTCAGGGAAGAGTCCTGTTTCCCTTGATGCCTTGCTTCCCTAGCACATATCTACTACCATCTCTTCCCACTGCAGTGGGGAATCTTCCATTTGGTCACCTCTCCTGAGTAGTCCCACCCCCATTCAGAATTGCACAGGTTATCAGGATACGTATTCCACATGCCCCAGATTTGTTCCCATTTTTGGGGCATCCCCTGCTTGTATATACAGTTTTTTTGGCCAACATGCACCAATCTAGACCAACAACTAGAGATAATTATCGCTGTGTTGGCTTAGCGGGAATATTTATATCGCCGCCCTTCACCTGTTTTTATCGCTGAGATACCTTGCTATTAGCAAGGTTTATCTCAGGAGCGATAAAAAACAGGCGAAATGCGTGATTGACAGCGATATTCAGGCATTACCGTGACAATGCTCTTAGCCACGTTATCCACCTCTCATTGGATAACATGGCTAAGAACTGGTCAGGGCAGGCGTTAGCTTTTGGAGATATTCGCGATTAGCGCGAATATTTCCAAAACTACGCCTGTGTTGATCATAGGCGATAGCGATTGCAGCGACTGTTTTCAGTAGTTGACATTTTGGCAGGCCCACTTTGCATATCATTAGCGATGATTATCGCTGACATGCAAAGCGGGCCCCAAAATGCCTGCTATCGCCTACAAGCTGTCGCTAACTGGTGTTAGCGTCAGCTTGGTAATAGGGCGATAAAATTATCGCTGCTTTAGCGGGAAAAAGTCCAGCTAAAGCGGCGATAATGGCCCTTGGTAATATGCCCCTAGGTCTTTTCTCCCACTCTCGCAAACAGGGTGCGGCCTGTCCTTCCCCCCCCCCTCCCCAGTGTAGAGCGATGTTAGGCATTGCGATTGTGAGCCCCAGTGTGACCCAGGCTCTGCCCCTTTCATTGAGGTAAGTTGGCTTCCATATATTAAGGAGACACCACCATGGGTCGGGTGTCAGGGTCGTTCTCACTACTTATGACATTTTCTGGATTTAGGCCATCCAATACTGTTGTACCTGGGGGCATTCCCACACTATGTGGTAGTATGTTCCCTCCTTTCCTGCCTCTCTTGTCTCTATTTTTTCCCTTTACTTGCTGAATCCACCATCCCAGGCAGTCTATTTGGCCCCCTATCCCGTGTGTGTTCCCTTTTGTCACCAGCATACCTCCCCCTGAAGTGGTTCTGCAGGCTGGAAAGCAATTTACCTGTTATTCCAATACCTCTGCTTAAGGGACTTTTGGTGCACCATATCCTTTGCTGCATGTAATTGAAGTCAGTCTGCCAGTAGTGGTGCTGAAACAATGTTTATTGTGTGGGTGCTGCCATCAGTGTTGTCACTGAAGTTATAGGGATTGTGAAAGATCCAAGCATCACGCAACAAACAAGTGCATCAAATGAGCCATACCCATTCAGGAGAAAAGTATGTGTGTGGCATTTAGCTGGTAGTGCATTTGGGAACATGGAGTTGCAAATACATTACTAAAACATGGTGTAGTAATGCACATTGTAATATACCGGCTGCACCTTTTCTATTAAAATAATCACTAAATTTGCACTGATATGTAGTTTTACTGATAATACTATACAATGCATTAATGATAATGTGTGGGTTTCAATGAATATTTATCGTTTGTGCATCACCAGGTAAACTGTCTTGATCCTATTACAATGTCTATTTCAATCATACTTCGGAATTTCAGAAGAAAGAGCTTCAGTTGTGCATTCTTCCCTGCTATCTTTTTGAAATATTTGTACAATTCAAGTTGTATTGTGTGTTCGAAGTGTGCTAGAAAAAATATACCATCATACAACCTTTCCTTTCACACTCAAATCCATTGATGAGGATCTCTTTATGAAGCCCCAGCTATTAGCTGTCACTTCTTCCTGCAGCTCAGAAAAAGCAGGAAATGAGTACGTTCCTTACCACTGAAGCCCTTGTCCAAATAGTCATGACCTTGTACCTTACCTGGACCATTGCCCACACACCAGCATCGCAATTGTGCCCTCACTGCTCTTTTAGCGGGTCAAGTTGATCGGTGGATCCTCGGGTAGCCGCCATCTTGGGTGTAGTTGGGGAAGTCTGCCTGTAACATCACGCTGAGCGCTCTAGTGCTCAGACGGCCAGCTCAGGTGAGCCCTATTTAAGACGAGCACTTGCACGAGCTCAGTCTTGGGAAAGCTTAATTTCATATGTGCAGCGCTTCTTACTTGGTTGGTGCTTAAGCGAGGCCATTAATAAGCAGAAACGCTATTTTAAAACGCGATTTTACATTATTTTCATTTTTTTTTACTAAAGTGTGTAATATAGTTTAATTGAATCTGTACCTTACCTGGACCATTGCCCACACACCAGCATTGCAATTGTGCCCTCACCGCTCTTTTAGCGGGTCAAGTTGATCGGTGGATCCTCGGGTAGCCGCCATCTTGGGTGTAGTTGGGGAGGTCTGCCTGTAACATCACGCTGAGCGCTCTAGTGCTCAGACGGCCAGCTCAGGTGAGCCCTATTTAATCCTATCATGCAAACGCGCAGCGGTGACGCGCAGCAGGCGCGCCCGTCTCGCGCCGGAGTCGAGCCAGATTCCAGCCCGTCTGCGCCCGTCCGCGCTGAGGACGGGCTGGACGCCGGACCCCCTCGTCATTTTTCACAGGTAACTTGTAGTTATACCTTCCGGGAGTTATTGGCTCTCAAACCATCTTCTTTGCCCTGTCATCATAGATTCTCTCCGGAGGGTATATTACACTCCTCAATGTGTCACACCTGCAAATCGGCTCTTTTGCGAGCAGCTACCAGGGAGAGTAGATCTCAGAACCCGTCGATGTTATCTTCCAGAAAGGGTTTTTTGGTTAATGCTAGGTCTCTCTTGAAAAATAACATCGCCTTTCACGAGTTTGTGTCGGATAGACAACCCGACTGGATGTTTGTTACTGAAACATGGGCCTCTGAATCGTCGGGCCATGATTTACTACTGGCCATCCCTGAGGGTTTTAAATTGTTGAGGCAGGATAGACTTAAACGTAGAGGGGGGGCTAGCTGTTCTATGTAAAGCCTCTCTGCCTTGTACTATAAAAGCTCTGTCCGAGGCCTCGGATACTTTTGAGGCACTGTATTTTTCCATTCTATGTGCTCCTTCGGTCTCCTTTACTGGCATTCTTATCTACAGACCACCTGGCCCGAGAGCCAGTTTCAGTGGTGATCTGCTGAGGATTATTGAACCTTATTTTGGCAAACCCCATTTCACCATATTGGGGGACCTGAATTTCCATTTGGATAATCTGGGGGACACTGACACCGCGATGCTGATGGACTCACTTGGAGCCTGTGAGTGTACCCAACTGGTGAATAGTCCCACCCATCGGGCGGGGCACATCTTAGATGGTGTGTTCACAAATGACCCCAGACTCTCAGCTGGACTTCCGGTGCCTTTAGTTTGGTCAGATCACTTGGCGGTACCTCTTGAGCTGGTTTCTGGCTCGGTGGAGCTGCATGCTCGGAATGCCTCTACTAGAGGCCCAAAAAGGAGCTACAAGAATATTACCAACGAAGCCCTTGTTCCATATATAAAGAACAGCAAGCTCTCTCTTATGAGTGAAGCTGACGAGGCAGCCCAAGAGCTTGCTCACTCCATCGCCAATGCTGTTGACGAATTAGCCCCCGCATCTTTTCGTTACTCAGCTCGCCGTAAACCTTCTGCCCCCTGGTTCATAGAGCTGTTAAGACTTTTGAGACAGAGCTGTAGAAGACAGGAGAGAAGATGGAGGAAGGCGTGGGACCCCATAGAAAGAGACGCACATAAGCGCCTGTTGAGAGAATATAAGGCCAGGGTAATCAAGGACAAACAGGAATTCTTCTCAACCCTCACTACCTCCCTTACTTCGTCTAGAGAACTTTTTAAAAGCGTTGATTCTCTTTGTTCCTTCCAATTGCCTAATCCGGTCGTGGGCTCACAGGAGCTATGCAACAATATATCCGAGTTTTTTCATAAAAAAATTGAGGATATATACGTTGCCTTGGAACCTCAGAGGGATTCCTTGGGGGACTCTTCCTCTCAAACCCTAGCTAAGCTAGAGTCCTGGTCGAGAGACCCCGCCAAGATCCTCTCTTATTTTCCGCCGCTTTCCCTTGAGGGACTCGATCTCCTGTTGGATCGAATAAAGTCGGCCTCACCTTTGGACCCTTGTCCTCTGAAGACTCTGAAAGAGTGTAGGCACACTCTTCTGCCGCCTCTTCTTGAAGTAATGAATGGTGCCTTGGATCAAGGGATCTTCCCTTCGTTATGGAAAAAGGCCATAGTGAAGCCCCTTCTGAAGAAACCCACCCTGGACCCAGAACAGCTTAAGAATTTTAGGCCTATTTCCCTGTTGCCTGCCCCCGCAAAGATGCTCGAATCACACCTGAATTCACATCTATCGACATTTCTGGATTCCTCTGGGTTCCTAGATAGTTCCCAGCATGGATTCAGAAGGGCCCATAGTACGGAATCTGCACTCACTATGGTCGTGAATAACATCCGTCTGAAGGTGGATTCAGGCCAAACCACTGTGTTGGTATTACTTGACCTCACAGCAGCGTTTGATACCCTGTCTCCCTCTACGTTAACATCGCGTCTGAGGGAGGCAGGGATTGCGGGCTCGGCTCTGAGCCTTCTGCACTCTTTTTTACATCAGAGAGAGCCGAGAGTCATGCTCGGAGAGTTCCTCTCCCCTGCCAAATCCTTGCAGTATGGGGTGTCACAGGGGTCGGCCTTGAGTCCGACCCTATTCAACATCTATGTGGCTCCCCTTGCGAGGTTAGTAAAATCGCAGGGGATGGAGGTCGTGTCATACGCCGATGACACCCAAATCATGGTGTCCCTGGCTCATTCTGTCACCACTTCCGTCGCCAACTTTAGGACTTGTATGCAGACAGTCTCGGACTGGATGATCCAAAACTCCCTAAAGTTGAATGGCGATAAAACAGAGATCCTGGTCTTTGGCAAGGACCAGGACATCTGGTCTCGTGAGTGGTGGCCTTCATCTTTGGGAACTTGTCCATCACCCTCCCAATCGGCCAGAAATCTCGGCGCTATATTTGACACATCATTGTCCATGACTCTAAAGGTCAATCGAACAGTGGCCACTTGCTGGGGAGTCATCAAGATTCTTAAAAGAATGTTGCACTATCTTTCTCCCCAAGCACGTAAGCAGACTGTGGTGGCATTAGTGGGTTCCAGGTTGGATTACTGCAACGCACTTTATGCAGACTCCAACAAGGGACTCATTCAGCGTCTTCAGGTTGTTCAGAACGCGGCCGCGCGATTTGTCCTAGCCCTACCTAAAGCATCCTCTGCTACAATGGCCAGAAAGAGCTTGCATTGGCTTCCTATACAACGGAGGATTTCTTTTAAGATCTTGTGTCTGGCCTTTAGAGCTCTCGCGGCTGATTCTATAAACCCCCTGGGTTCCCTGCTAACTCGCCATGTGCCCAGTAGAACCCTCAGATCATCGGAGAAGAATCTGTTGGGGGTTCCCCGTGTTAGGAAGGTTCGTTGGGGCAGCAGAGCATTTTCCATTGTTGCCCCCAGGTTGTGGAACTCACTGCCATTGGAGATTAAAGCCCTACCGTCCCTGTCCCTTTTTAAAAAAGCGCTCAAAACTTGGTTCTTTATCAAGGCCTACCAGTAACAGAGCTTATTTGCACCAGCTAGCTTCTTTTTGATTAGGCGCCTTGACGCCCATTGGGCTTAGTTGCGCTATATAAATCTGTTTTCATTTCATTTCATTTCATTTCATTTTCATTTCATCTCGAGGATCGACTACGCTAATTCTCTCTACCTAGGTCTCTCCAAAGGCCTCAATCGCAGACTCAAATTTGCCCAGAACCAGGCAGCCAGATTGATCTTCCACCAAACTAAACACTGACACATCACCACCTTAACCCCTTCCGTGCTCCCGTCGACCAACTCCCTCCCCAGTGCTGCCGACGGCCGACGCAGCCCCTCCCACCCTTTAGAACGCCCGCACCGCGGCGGAAAAACGGCTGCGGTTAAGGCGTTAATGAGAAAAATACAGTGGCTTCTTGTAGAACAAAGGACCATCTTCAAGACAGGCTGCATAACTTTCCAATCTCTGTATGGAAGAAACCGGGCCCCGTATTCATAAATACATCCCCAAAGAAACCTCTGATCCTTCCTCATGAACCTCCTCTCCATCGCAAATTTAACATGAAGAAATTTTTCATTTTCTTTTTCCGTTTTCTTTTTTATTTATAGAATGCACAAATGCCATTGGGCGTCATGGCACTAACATTTACAAATGTCCTGAACTGAAAGGGTCAGGGGGCATGCAAGACCACAAAGCAAGATAATACAGCCAGAATTTCAGACTTCTCTGAAAGCTTGTCATATTGAATTGACATTTAAGGTGCCTAGGCAGTCGATTCCAAAGTTAGCAGGTGGAGTAAACAAAGCTCTGCCACACCAAGAGACTTTCTTTATTTTTTGGAATAGTGACTGTCTTTGAAGAAGAAGAATGCAACAATGTTTTCTATTAGGTATGTACCACACAAGTTTCTTTTTCAAGTGCTCAGGTCCAGAGCCATAAAGTGGTTTATGTGCCAAAGAGAGAACATTAAAGGCTACTCTTTCTTAACTGGAAGCCAGTGAAGCTCCGTTAAGGATTAGAACTTCAGTTTTGTCTTAAGAAGGCAGGCGGCTGCATTATGTAGTGTCAGAAGCTTGTTTAGAGAACATTCTTCTATGCCCATATAAAGGGCAGTGCAGTAATTCAACCATGATAACACCAATGTGATGACAACCGATTTCTACAAATAAGAAAGTAATACAAGGCAGAACCTTCCTCAAAGTCCTCATAAAAAAGTAACTGGATGAGGTCAATGTATTAATCTGATCTGTGGACAACAAATCAGAGTCAAAATTACCCCTAAATTCTTAAATGTAGGTAATGCCAAAGGGGGACGACCCAGAGTCAGCAGCCACCAAGATTGATTCCAAAAAGAGGTCTCCTTCCCAAAATGGACAACCTCTTATTTATTTTATTTATTTGCGGGTTTGTATAGCGCTTGATTCAACTCCCGGAGGAGTATCTCTGCGCTTTAGCAGCCACAACGGTAAGATGTATAGTAGTTTAGCTAGATTGGATGATTAGAGTTGGAACAGATGGGTTTTAAGTTGTTTCCTAAATTGTAGGTGTTCTGAGCATTGTCTGAGGGCTCTAGGGAGACTGTTCCAAAGAGAGGGTCCAGCCACAGACAGTGCATTACCACCGTGTCTAGCCTTCTTAGTCCGAGGGACACATAGCAAATCCTGGTCACTGGACCTGAGGGAGCGTGTAGGAACGTAGGGGATGAATTTGTTTTTTAGGTATTCGGGCCCTGAACCGTTAAGGCATTTATGAATAATGCAGCAAGTTTTGAATTTGGTTCTCTGTTTTATGGGCAACCAATGAAGTTTTGCCAATAGAGGTTTGGAAGGGGTTTGGGTAGGGGCGTTAAAGACTAATCGAGCTGCAGTGTTTTGAACCACTTGGAGTTTTGCTAGAACTCCTTCATTAGCGGTCAGAAACAGGCCATTGCAGTAGTCTATGCGACTTAAAACAAGAGCCTGCACCAGTGTTTTTCTGACTGAGTCGGGAAGGAGAGGGAATACTTTCCGTAAGAGCCCAATTACGTGGAAGCATGAACCCACAACGTAGTTGCTATGCTGCTTTAATGAGAGTTCCTGATCTAGTCTGACTCCTAGATTTTTTTACAACCTGCTTTGGCTCCGGGACTGGACCAAGATCTTGTGGCCACCAGTCCGGAGTCCATAGCAGTTTTGCTTCTCCAAACAACATGACTTCGGTCTTACCGACATTGCATTGAAGATAGTTGGTGGACATCCAATGCGCCACAGCCTTCATACCCTGGAAAAGGAGTTCTTGACCTCGGGGGTGAGATGTTTAAAAGGGAAGAGGAGCTGGGTATCATCGGCGTAGGACACCGGAATAAAGCCATACGTTCTCAGGATGCTGGCCAGGGGTGCCACATAGATATTAAAGAGGGTGGGGCTCAAACAAGAGCCCTCTGGCACCCCTTTGGAGATCTCAGTCTCTTCTGAACGATAGGCCCCCAAGGTCACACGTTGGGTCCGGTTAGATAGAAAACTCCTAAGCCAGGCTAGAGCCTTGTTATTCAAGCCAATGTTGGCCAGCCGAGTTGTCAGGATGTTGTGAGACACGGTGTCAAACGCCGCAGACAGGTCCAATAGTACCAGGATCAGGGAGAAGCCCTTGTCCTGATACATATGTAGATCGTCTACGACTGACATCAAGGTGGTTTCGGTACTGTGCTTGGGCCGGAAACCCGATTGAGAATAGTCCAATCCACCTGCCAACTCCACATAGTTAGATAGATGTCGATCTTTTTTTACAAGTGCAACTTGAGGCAGTTGCCACTCATCCAGCTAACAATTGCACTTGTGCCTCTGTTAATACCGTGAGCGACCTCATCAACATTGCTGGCAATTAACACTACAATTGGAGAGTCGTCAGCATAAGACACTGAGGCAAAGCCATAGGAATAAACCATCTTAGCTAACGGGGCCACTATGTTGAAAAGCGTTGGACTCAGTGATGACCACCCCTGAGGGATATACCACAAGGCAAAAAGAAGGATTTTATAATATACTCTCCAAGGGTCACAGACTGCTCTCTGTGTGTTAAAAATGAAGAGAGAAGATCAAGGGCCGATCCAGAAATCCCGATTTCTGCTAGGCACTCCAACAGACCGCATGACTTACAGCATCAAAGGCTGTGGAAAGGTCCAAAAGGACCACTGCAGCCCTCCCTCTGTCATCGTGATGTGTCCTATCTGTTTGGAAACTACAATCAGAGCTAACTTGGTACTTTAGCTTAATCTAAAACCAAACTGTGCTTCGTCCAGGTTCTTATTTTATGGGTGGGTCCAGATTATCAGTGTTAGCCCCTTATATCTTGAACACCCTACCACTTGCGATATGAACTGCTCCCAGCTATATAAGCTTCAAGCAATTGGTAAAATCATGGCTTTTTAAACAAGCATATGACTAAGACCTATTAGCAGCTAGCAATCCTTCTGTTACTCAAGCACCAAGAAACCGTTCGGGTGTACATGCACTCAAAAATGTGAGTAGCATAACTCATCAAGGTTGTCCGATAATTCGCATGACAAAATCCTCTCACTTTGCAGTCCATGAAGGAAAAGTAAACACCAGACTCCATGTTAAAAGACTAAGCAGCAATTTGGCAGAAGATAAACGCCCAATATTTGACTTCTGCAACAAGACAAAAACAAAATCTAAACACATCTTTATTGCTTATTTATCTTCTGATCTCCAGCATAGTTTCTGGGGGTGCTGCATCATCCCCCACACCAGTACTTCCAGCACCTATGTCTACCAGTGGTATAGCAGGGGTGCCTTGTACCGCCGTGCAAGCAGAGTCAATGGTTCCCCAGAACCTTCAATTGGGTATAAAAAGATTAGCATTATTAGGCTGTAATGGGCCCTGTTGCCCTGGTCCCCAGTGCCATTGCACTTGCTGCACCTCTAATAGTCCCGCCCCAGCAGTCTACTGCAAAGTAATGCACTTGTGCCTTCTCCCTCCTTCGTTATTGACTCTCGGGGGCATATTATCAAGGACCGCTGTTAATATGATCGCCGTTTTATCGGCAGGAAACTGCTGATAAAACGGCGATAAAGGGCTTGATAATACGCCCTTGTTAATTCCCATAGAAGCCCATCTTCCGATGTTAACATGGGCTTCTATGGGAATTAACAAGGACGTATTATCAAGCCCATTATCGCCGTTTTATCGTCAGTTTCCTGCCGATAAAACGACGATAATTTTAACACCGGTCCTTGATAATATGCCCCTCAGACTGCTCCTTCACAGCCCCTCGTCACCACCGCTATACATGCCAGAGCTGTAACACAGGCCCCGGTAGTCTATGCGGTGCAGAGGGGCACCTTTCAGGGGAACATTATTCAGCTCAAGTCCTATGATATAGCTATCAGAAAATAGAGACTCAGTGACCTCTCTCTACATTTGACAAGTTCGCATTTTGTGTTTCAGCCCTGGCTGACGGCCTCAGGCCTGGCAGCACACCAGCGAGTCTCCTAAATGCTACACTGAGTAGTTGACAGAGGCCTACTGCTACTATTGCCACAATAAGCCACCTGTTGGGTTGGGATGGGATATCCCATGATGTTTAAGGAGGGGGTTTTAACTGATGGACCCCGCCATTGTTAGTTGGGATAGTTGCTGTGTTGACGTCACCGCATGGTTAATAATACACCTCAGGACAAAAGAAGTAACCAACATCCTGTGTCCGTGCCATGCCTGTCGTATTTACTGTGGAGCTTAGCCTTCACTATGGGCCCCCAATCTAAGAAACTGGTGACGAGCAGGCCCTCGCTCACCTGTATGCGTGCTGCCTCGGTTGCTCGCGGTGCCCGTGCTCCTCGTTGTTTGGTTGCAGAGTGTCTCCTGTGGCTCTGCTGCACCCACGTGGTCCGCCTTTCATCCGGCTATCCTAGTTCCTGGGCCCCATCCACGGTTAGACAAGCGCGCATCCTGTATCCGTGCAGGCGGTGCTTTGTTGTCTCAGTCGTGCTGTGGTGCCTGCGATGAGTGGCTGTCTCATCAGGCTGGTTACTCCATGTCACGCTGTCCTGCCTGGTGCTTGCGGAGGGTGCCTGCTCATTAGGCAGGTTCCTGGTCACGCTGCCCCGCCTGCCTAGTCAAGATGCTATGTGCTGCCCAGAATGAGGCCGATAGTGCTGTTGTAGCCTCCTGATGTCTGCATGATGCTGTAGCCTCCTCATTCCTACACCTGTGACAGTCTGAGGTGAGGGTTGCCGTTTTGCCTGTTTCCCCTGCCTGTTAAGTGATCACCTGGTGTGTCTTGTCGGGTACCGGCCTGCTTAAGTTTCCTGCAGTGAATCTCTCCTACATCCTTACCACTGGGATGCCTGATTGCTGCACAGACCGTGCCAGAAGAACATTAGCGCAAGTGCAGACTGCACTAACATCGCCAAGCCCCGTCCTGTGCAAGGATCGATGACAGCCTTCAACACTATGTACCAAACATGAACTTCCTTGCAGGTCAGACCACCACTCCTTGGTGCTGTTCCACTCCTGCCCATCTCTCTGCTAAACCATTTGGGCAGGTACATGCATAACTTTGCCCAGATCAGTGCGCAGAACCCTGTGTTGGTAGTGTTGGCCCCTGATCTGTTTTGTCATGGCCTCAATTCCTGCACTGGATTCATTCTTGATAGATGACCTTCCACTGGCCTTAGCTGTTAAATGGACAGATAAGGTTTAGCGGCTGGAGACCTATTTTGTAACTAGAGAACGACAGGTGACGTCTCATGCTACTACACTTGGGGGGTGCAGCTATCCACAAGCTGGGGAAGTCGGTCCTGGAAGCCTTCCTACCTTTCACATATGCGACATTGAAATAGGCTTTGACCGCCCACTTCGAACCCTTAGAAAATTCTGATTACAAGAGATTCTTGCAGCGCCAGGCCCTTCAGCTACCTGAAGTGTCAGTCAACACTTTCTACGCTCAACTCAAAGACCAAGCCAGTACCTGCACCTTGCCAGACGGTGATGATGAGCTTCAGGCTCAGTTCATTGAAGGCTGATTCTTAGTCAAACTCAAGGAAAGCATTCTTTAGGTCCCAGGGAGTTGACGGATGATATGCTAATGATATGTCGGTCCAAAGAACTCTCCCAAGTGCAAGCAGTCCACATGGAAGCAGCTCTGTAACAACAGGTGAAGATTGAGCCTGTCAACGCAGTGGCTCCCATGAACACTGACAAAAAGAAAACACGCCCAAGATCCAACTCAACGCCTATGACGTGTTATAGATGTGGTGGGACTTACCCATGTCGAAGGCCCTGTCCTCTTCATGGGAAAAGGTGTTCGGCCTGCAACAAACCCAGCAATTTCTCTACAGTATGCTGCTCTTCCACATTCAAAGGAGGGAAGAAAACCAAAGCAGTGTATGCTATGCAGACTCTGGGAATGCCAGAGGGTGAGGAAGATATAGATGATGATGACACAGAAGGAACAGTTCATGTCATTTACGCTCTGCAGCCCGGCAGATACCCGCGGAGATGCATCTCCAAATGTAACATCATTCTGGCAGGGCATCACCTACCGTCGTAGATCGCTACAGGGGCTTCCATTGATATTCTGGTGCAGGATGTCCAGAAGACTCTTCCCCTTTCAACCAACATTACACCCCACGTCTACCCAAATCTTTGCGTATTGGTCATAAACGCCACTCCCATTGGCGGGAGTGTTCATGTCAGAGATCAAGCATGAGTCTCACTCCACTAGTGCCAACGTTTACATGACCAATGGTGGCTCTGGAATGCTGATGAGCTACCGGACAGCAGGGCATCTTCAACTAGTCACTTTTGCCTTGAGTTTCCATATGGGAAGTGTGGACGAACTGCTGAATGAGTTTGCACTGTTACTTGATGTTATAGGATGCCACAAAAACCGTCTCAAACACCTGCTTATTGAAAACTCTATACAGCCTGTCTCGTTGGAGCATCAGAGGGTAGTATTCCATCTGCACCCCAAAGCAGAGGCATAATTACATAAGCTGGAACAGGTATACATTATAGAGAAGGTTGCTGGCCCTACTCCCTGAGTATCCCTGATTGTGATTTTGCCAAAACCCAAGCAACTAGGAGAAGTCAGAATGTGCGTCGACATGCATCTACCCAATTTGGCCATCCGACGTGAGCGACTCCTGACGCCCACGGTCGATGACATAGTGGCTGAGGTTAGTGGCTCGAGATGGTTTTCCAAGATGGATCCCCGGGCAGGATATCATCAGTTACTGCTCGCACCTGAATCAAGGGCAATCACCACCTTGTCAACCCATGTGGGTCAGGGAGGTATAAGCACATCGGTTCAGGAGTATTGAGCACT
Source organism: Lissotriton helveticus (assembly GCF_964261635.1). Lineage (NCBI taxonomy): Eukaryota > Metazoa > Chordata > Amphibia > Caudata > Salamandridae > Lissotriton > Lissotriton helveticus. The sequence goes on along the minus strand of NC_136072.1, from coordinate 510,403,056 downwards.
GCATACGTTTTTTAGGACACAATTAAAGGAGTGTAGGCGGGACTTACAGTCGTCATCAATGTCAGTGATGATATTTTGGCACACACCCCTACCATGGAAGCACACCTGGACCGGTTGACAGTGACATTCCAATGACTAAAGGACAATGGTCTCACACTTGACAGAGAGAAATGTGCCTATCTTCCGAAGAAGGTAGCTTTCTTTGGGTACTGTTTCTCAGAGGAGGAAGTCATGCCACATCCCGCAAAAGTCCACGACATCCAAACAGCTCCAGCACCCACCAGTGTTACCGGTGGGCGCAGTTTCTTAGGGATGGTAACATGCTATGGGTGGTTCATCCACAACCTAACTGTCCTACCTCTACTCCTGAGGGAACTGACCCAAGCCATTTCTAAATGGAGCAGGGAACCTGCCCAAGAAGAGGCATTTCAGGAAACCAAGAATATTTTGATCAAGCCATGAGTCAGAGCAATCTGTAGATGCAAGTCCCCTTGGTCTATGGCCTGTACTGTTGCAGATACAAACCAATGACGAGCAGTGGGCTCCACTAGCGTATTCAAGTTGTGCTTTGATGGAGACTGAGCAACCATACTCTGGCATTGAATAGGAAGCCATTGCGGTGCACTGGGGCTGTTGCCACTCCCACCTGCACCTTTTACGTTTAACCTTTCACTGTTCATATGGACCACAAACCGCTGGTTCCTCTATTCACTGGGTCCTCATCGACTTCTCCCCAGAGGATTGAAAAATGGATCCTCCAATTGCAGGCTTACCGGTTCTCAGTAGTATATCGACATGGTGCCCAGAATATTGTGGACTATCTGTCCAGACATGCCAGGCTAGCCACAGTGGAAGAGGAGGATGATACTGAAGAAATAGAGGAACATGCCTGGCTAACAGCGGAAGGGTCCAGATCTTTGCCCATATCCCTAGAAAACATTGTTCAGGCTCCAGCCAGTGATAAATGTCTCCAGTTAGCCATCTCTGGAGTGGCTTCCAGAAGCTGGCACACTAACTCAAAAGGTCCTTCATCGCACAGAGAAAGCAAGACTGACACTGGTGTCACTACACAATGTCCGGCTGGAACTAGTGGTGTCCACAGAAGGATGCTTGATGAGAGTCCCTAGTTTGATGATTCCGAGAGGTTTGCAACAACGGGTGGTTGATCTCGCCCACACAGCTCATCAAGGAATCATCAGAACTGAATCCAGATTGAGGTGCAATGTATGGTTCCACAGTCTTGATGATCTAATTGAACGGACAGTGAGACAATGCATGCAGCATCTTGCTGAGAGTTCTGCAGAGCCATCAGCACTCATTATTACGAAGCTCATGCCCCCCCTTTGCTGTGGCACCGGCTTTCGCTGATTTTGGAAGTTTGCCAGAAGGCAGACACATGCTAGTTGTCATTGACGATTTCACAAAGTATCTGGAAGTGGAGATTGTCGAGTCAATAGCAATCAGCCAGACAGACGACACCGCCATTGGAAAAAGTCATGGCGCTCATGGTTTGTTGGACGAACTCCCAACTGACATTGGCCCTCCATTCTACAGTCAAGAGTTTGCTAGGTATTTGCAGTCACATGGTATTTGTCATTGGAAAATCATACACTGCTGGGCCCAAGCTAACAGAGAGGCAGAACGGTTCATGCAGACACTGAACAAAGTTCTCCGGATCGACATAGTAATGGACATAACATGAAGAATGCCCTCTACTCCTTCTTGAGAGAACATGTCTCCCACCATATGCTATAACCAAAGTGAGCCCCAGGGCTGTCTGCATGAATCAAGCAGTGGGTGACACCTTTCCACAAGTGGTAGAGCCGTCAACACTGAGAAATCAAGCAGCTGAAGAACTAGGTCAACATCAGGCACAGAACAATCAAGTCTCACAAGCAAGACGTGGCAGAAAGCGAGTCTTCCGCGTCGGTGATCAATTACTTGTCAAAAACCGGCATCCACGGAGTAAGTTCTTGCTATCCTTCGAAGTTGAACCTTTGACAATGACCTCTGTGAAAGGGGCTATGGTAACTGCCCTGAGACAAGGTTAAACGGTCACGAGAAACATATTGTTTTTTAAGTTCTGCAATGAACCTGCCAATCAGCAGGATGGTCACTCGTAGTTGCGCCAAGCTGAGGAAAGGGGAAACGACGAGGAGTGCTTGCCGGCTGGGAGTCTGAGGAGCCCGGTTCCATTTCCCCTGCAAATGCCTGCACTAGCGGTGGATGGACATCAGCAACCAGGGGATTTGTCTGGTCTCAGTGATGATTTAATAAGGGACAGTTTGAACCTCTCTGAAGGTCCTGAACAGGTATCCCCCACGCCTAGGGGAGGGCACCCTTAGTAGCGCCACGGGGCTGAGCCTCCTCCGGGGCCCCTGGAAAAGGAAGGGGTTGGCTGTCTGTGGTGATGTCATGGTGTGGCACGGAGAAATGAAACTTAGCAGAAACTAAACTTAGCGGGTATTTAAGGCTGAGCCCTGGGGGGTAGCATTCTCTTTGTCCCCTCGGACCACAAGCCTGGCCACAGGATCATCGTCAACCACCCACCCAACTGGCAGAAGAGCAAGGCTCCACGGAGGCGGAGCGCTGACAGTTAACAACAAAGGGGAATACACAACAATGGAGGTGCTGCCACTCGAGGGACCTCAGGAGGGGGTAGATTCCATGTGTGCAGTGGGTTGCGGGGAGGAGGGACCGACCTGCCGGTAGTCCTGGACTCTACTGCCCTAACCCACAAGGTATGGACTGAGTAGAATCTTCGGGAGGCTGCCTGTGTTCAGGTACCCCGGTGGGCCGGTGCGGTATTCGGTGCCCTGGATGTCAAGTAGTGCAACTGTTGACTGTAGCGTGTTGGGGCCTGCCGGCACAATGTGCACAGCTGAGTGGAACATTGGTGGCTGAGACGGCCAAGTTCAAATGTGCGGCCAAGTTCTAGTGTACGGCCGAGTTAAAAAAGTTAAAGTATAAAGTTCAAATGTACGGCCAAGTTGTTCTAGTGTATGGCTGGGTTAAAATTAAAGTGTAATGTTGTGCTGAATTCCCTTACTGCCGTTGACATGTTGATGCAGCTGAAGTGTGATGCTGTGAATAATTCTTATATATCCAAGAAGGATACTTTTCTTTGGTAATGGTCTGTGGTAAATTACTTGGTTTGATGTAAATAAAAGGCTACGCCGTGGACAACATACCCTGATTCTGAGAGCTCTTGTGCGTAGCGGGCCGTAAAATGACGGAATTTTGGGAGGATGGAATGTCACATTGTGCGCATACTATGAGGCTCGGTTGACGCCAGGAGGTCCAGGAAGTGGGAGTGGAACTCCCAAGTGGGAAGGGACTGAGAAGTACCACCTCAGGCCACGTTTAATGAAGTCATCCTGTCTGAGAGACTTTGTGGTGGAATAAACCAGTTCACGAGCGTGTATTACTGCCTTTATGATATCTCGATCTCTCTTAATCTCTGTCGCTCTCTCCCTCTCTTTTTCCTCTCTCTCTCTTCTTCTTGCATTCCTTCAAGCTCAGTTATAATGTGATGCCATTTTCGTGGAACTCCTATGCAGGAGCTGTTGTGTTTGGTGTTTTGACGTCTGGGTAAAGGAGGAATTTTGTGTTGAGATGGAATATCCCATGTTGTTTGTTTAAGGAGGGAGTTTTAACAGATGTCCCCTGCCATTTTTAGAATGGTTGCATCAGTGACGTCACCGCATGGTTAATAAAAGGGCCCAGGTGGGTAATCCTCGTGACAAAAGAAGTGACTACCATCATGTGTCCGTGTCGTGCCTGTCATATTTACTGTGGGGCATAGCCTTTACTACGAGCCACCAATCTAACACCTCCATACTTCTATAGGGAAAGTGGTCATGGCAGAGAAAGAAAGTGTTGTATAAATGTGAATGAGTATTAGTGTCCAGTTGAGGACAGTAAAAATGCACGAACACAGACGATTTGTTTGATTTGTCTTGTTTTCCAGAATCCACTGTACCACCCAAGAAACATTTACTTGGTATCTTTTCATATTGAAAATGTTCTCATTTTTTCATCAGACGAAGCAATTTCCCCGAAGCAACGCTACTGCCATCTACTGGAGTACAGGTAGAAAAAGCATTTTATCCCTTCAGTGCTTTGTTATCGTACGGTGGCGAAGCAGCAAACGTGAGACTTTTTTATTTATTTGAAAGGAGTCACCCTGAAATAAGTTGTTGAAAATCTGCTAGACGTTTCCCCAAAATGCTGCACCGGTAACTTTCCCAAATTGTGATAAAGAGAGCCCCGCGTCAATGCACTCATCTGAATGTCCTGAAGGGGAGGGGGCTTCTATCAAATCCCTGGCTCATCAGCTAACGTATGCTTAAGGTGGCATCCGTTGTTGTAGCTGTGCAACAGCAAATGTGCCACGGACCCTAATCAGCACTTAAGACAAGTTGTAAAAAAAAAACATAAATGCTGACGTTGCAGAATATGGAGTTCCCGAAGCGGGGCTGGCTTTAGAGCAAGTGCGACAATTTGTGTTGGGGCCTCCACCCCCAATAAACCTTCTATACGACATTCCTCACTAGCCCGATCTGCCAGGGCTACTCATCTCTTCCTAGCCCCTCTCTCACATGCATTCCATTTGGTTCATAGCGCTACTCATACCAGTGAAGGGTCGGAACACTTTACATCACACACATTATCCAGAGCCAATGCGTGGGTAAATCAGTCTATAGGAAATGTTTCATAAAACAATAAGGTGTACGAGTCACGTCACTGACACTAGTAGTAAGTATATTTTAAGAGTGTTTGAATCAGACTCCGGATGTAAAAACTATCACAGGGTTGGCTTTACTTGTATTTGTGCCCAAATTAAACCCTTTTAGCGATATAATGAAAATGAAATTCTGGAGGAAAAGCATAACGTTGTTTCTTATGCCATGCAGTGTGCATACAGTTCTTTGATGACAGTTCATAGCTGGCTGTGCTATATTTGAGTTGTACCTTATGTACTGCAAGTAACAAAAGCAGCAATCTACTGAGTGATCCACAGAAAATACAGGGGCATATTAGCAAGAACCTTGTTAAAATGATCGCCGTTTTAGCGGCAGGAAACTGCCGCTAAAACGGCGATCATGGGCTTGCTAATATGCGTTATAGAATTCCAATAGAAGCCCTGGTTAGATGTGCAGGACATCTAACCTGTGCTTCTATTGGAATTCTATAACGTATATTAGCAAGCTCATTATCGCCGTTTTAGCGGCAGTTTCCTGCCGCTAAAACAGCGATAATTTTAATGAGGTTCTTGCTACTATGCCCCACAGTTCGGTGATTTGCAAGGTACAAGTGCTTTGCATCAGGCATATTAACACTCTGCACTACCTAATCATGAGTTGGAACTGCCACTAGACAAAACTCGGATCTGTCTCCAGCAGTAGCATTAATCACCAGAGGTATCTTGAAATTTTTATTGTTGCATGAAAACTGCTGGACACACACAGCGCACCTCTCCAGTTCAGTGCCAGGTGCAGCAGTACTGCTCGCACCGCCCTGGAGCCTGCATTTCGCCGAATTGCCTGGCAGCCTATTCTTTGTTCCACCTCACTTGTCTTTCTGGCACAACTGTGCACCTCCTCTTTCTTGATCGAATGCTTTTGCGCTACTTTTCTTCCATTCCTCCTTTCATTTTCACTCTGTTTGTTTTTTCTTGTTTTTCTGCTTCTCTCTCTTGCTCTCGGTGGAAGTCTGATTATGGAACAATAAGTCCTAGTCCACAAAAAAGTGACAAACCCACCACAGGCTACTGTAAGGAACAAATTAGGCGCACCAATGCAATCAAAGTAAATTGGCCCCCTGGATAGTAAAAAAGCATTGGCAAAGTCAATGGTCTCGCCTATGCAAGAACTGTTGGCTTTGTCAATGTGTTTCAGCCCTATTGTCAGGCCCGGACTGGCCATAGCGGGCAGCGGGCACCGGGCAATCCCCCGGTGCGCCGCACGGGTGGGGGCCGGTTTTGGGGGCCGTTTTTGTTACAGGGCCGTTTTTGCAGAAAATCGGCCCTGTAACAAAATCGGCCGAAAACCGCCCCCAACAAAGTGCTCGGCCGCCCCCCTCCCCCGAGTGGGGAAGGGGGGGGGGGGGGGACACGGCCGAGCACTTTGCCAGGGCCGGTTGTGGTTCCCAGTCCGGCCCTGCATATTGTACTCTAGCGTGGATACTATTACCCCCAGGTCCCTCCGTCCTCGACACCTTCATAACAAGTGACATAACCCATCTCACAGACAGAAAAAAAGAACGAAGGAATGCTGGACCTACCCTCCCCCTCCCGCTGGGAGTACATAAGCGTACCGGTCCCAGCATTCCCTCTGTTCTTTTTTTCTGTCTCTGACAGAATGGGACGTGTTTGCTGCTTACCTGATTCTTCGGTGGATTCCTCTTCCTGGTCCGCGTCTCCTGGCCTGCCGGGCTTGCTGGGAGTCGCGTTGATGGGCGCCCGGCCCTTTGCGGCTGGGGCGCCGCTCCTCCGGGATTCCTTCCTGGTTGCTGCGCGCGTCTTCCTGTGGCCGGGCCTGTTGGTGGACGCGCGGTGGCGGCTGTTCTGGGGGCCCTGGGGCTGCGCCGGGCGGTGCTCCTGGTCCCCCTGCCTGGCTTCCTGGAGTGGTACAGGCTGCCCTTCCTGGTTGCTCCGGGTGTAGGGAGGTGATGCCTGGTGCTGCCGAGGTTTGTCGCCCCTTCTCCTGCTGGGCCTCTTCCCCGGTTCTGTGGATGGCGGCTGTTCTGGGGGCCCGGGGGCTGCGCCGGGCGGTGCTCCTGGTCCCCCTGCTTGGCTTCGGGCCTGATGCTGGCTGCCCTTCCTGGATGCTCCGGGGGGGGGGGGGTGAGGTGGTGATGCCTAGTGTTGCAGGGATTTTTCCACCTTCTCCTGCTGGGCTTCTTCTCCAGTTCTGTGGGGGTGCTTCTGGCCTTCTTCCTCTCTCGCCCCTGCTGTTCGTGGGCCGGATTGACGGAGGTTGGTGTTGGCCCTGGTTCCTACTCCGGTGGCTGCAGTCCTCTTTCCTGCCCGGCGCTGGTGTCTTGGGTGGCGCCTGGGCTGGCTATTGGGGGCAGGTCGCTTGGTGTCATTCCTGCCCCTGTGGTGAGTACCGCATAGCGGTTTTCCATTTTTTCCTGTTGCCTCGCACTTGCCTGCTGCACTGGCCGTGTGTCTGTGATTTGTATGGGTTGGTTTGTTTCTTCCCTGTGCAGGTTCCTTGCTGCGCACGGGGGACTCCTGGGGATGCCGGGATTTGACCCCAGGGCCTCATGCATATGGTGCATGCACTCTGCCACTGAGCTGCGTCCCCACTGCTGTCCTCCTTGGCGCATGGGCTCCCGCGGCTGCCTCCTGGTGTTCTGGAGGGTGCTGGTGTGGCGCTCCGGCTGGGACGTCTGCCGACGTGTGCGGGGGCTCCGGTGGCCGCCTTCCCCTCATGTGTGGTTTGGTGATGTTTCTTTCTCTTGCTGGGGGTTTCCGTTCCTGCTGTTCCTGCTGCTATCTCCTTTCCCCCGCTGCCCCCGGGGGTTGGTTGCCCTGGTCGTGTGTCCCTTCGGTTGGGTCTGTGCTTCCTGTGTGGGCTCCGTCCTGGTGCTCTTCGGGGCTTTCTGCCCTGCCTTCCACCTTGGGTGGTTGCGTCGGTTCGTGTGGTGCCGCCCTGCCCGTGTCTTTGCACGGGCCTTATGCCTCCGGGTGCTTCTTGTTCGTGAGCCTGCGGTCTTGCCGCCCTGCCTGCGCCTGCTCTCGTCTGCTCTCCTCTCGCTGGTGGTGGAGTGGCGCTGCTGTTCTGCCTTCCCTTGCAGTCGGTCGCTGTGGTTCGGGGTTCGATGCTGATCGTGGGCGCTGGTTCCTGGGCTCCTCTTCCTTTTTCTCTATGGCCTGCGGCCTTGCCTCCTGCTCACCCCTGCTCTCTCTTTGTTCCTTGGGGTCGGGCGTGCTGGGGGTATTCTGCTTTTTGGGGTCGCTTCTTCGTGCCTGGTCTTGGCGTGGCTTCCGGTCCCCTGATTGGTGATCGGTTCCTTTTTTTGGCTGGCTGTGCTTGTGCTTGCTTTTGGGTTCCCTGTGTTGTTGGTGTCTCCCTGCCTGCTTGCTTTTGCCCTGCCCTCTGCTGTCGTTGTTGCCTCGCGCTTCTTCGGCTGCGGCCTGTTGGGAGTGCGGCTCTGTTCCCTCCTGCTTCTGGCTCCTCCGTGTTCCCAGCTGCCTTCCCCTGCTGGTGGTGGGTTGTTTTTTTTGCTGTTCGGGCCGCGAAGGGGGGGGGGGGTTCCTGTTGCCTCCCCTGGGTTCCTGTTGCCTCCCCATGGTTCCTATTGCCCTGTTGCGGTTTTTTTTCCGCTTTCTTGGCTGCTCCTCTGCTTCCCTGCTTCTCGGGGTGTCCCGGCTTGGGTGTCCGGGCTCTGGTTCCGATGCATACTGTTTCCTTTTCTGTGCCCTTCCTTTCGCTGTGAGCTGGCTGTTGTGGACTCTGCTCCACTTGAGTGTCCTGGTTCTTGGCCTCCGCTTCCTGGCTGCTGCTTGGTTGGTTGGACCTCGGTCGGGTTGGCAGTGTGGTCTTGGGCTCCAGTCTCCTGGTCGCTGGCTCTTCACCTTCACGGTGCCTTATGGTCCCCTCGGTCTTGGGGCTCCTGGTTCCTGGCTTTTTTGGTCTGCACCTGGTTCCTCCTGCTCTTACCCGGGTTTTTCTCCCTCGCTTCATCCTGGGTCTTCGGTTGTTTGTCCCGGGGCCTTCTGTGTGCTTGGGTTGCTTCAGGGGTCTGCGAGCTTCGTTCTTGGCTCTTCCTGTGCTTGCCTTTGGCTTGCTTCTGGTGTTCCTGACGGCCCCTCCTGGTTCTGTTTGGTTCCTGCCTGGTTGTTCCTGGCTGGGGGGCCTCCTGCGGGTGTCTGTCGGGGGTTTGGGGCTGGGTGTGGTTTGGCGTCTGGTCTTCCTTTCCTGTCGCCCTGCCCCCCCCCTTCCCCGGGTTTGTTCCCGGTGGTGGTTCGCCTTTTGGTCCCTGGGGGTCGGGCTTTTGTTTTCTGGGCCTGGTTGTCTTTGTGGCTTCCTTCTCCTAGCTTGCCGCCTGGTTATGCGGTTCTGTCCGACTTTCTGTCCGGCTTCGTCTGCTCTCGTTTTGTTTTGGGTGGTCGGGCCGGGTTGGTCCCTGCCTGGCCTCCTGGGGCTGCTGAGTGCTGTGGCCTCTTGTTCCGTCTGATCTCGGCTGTGTTTGATCCCCGGGTTGTTCTGGTCTCGGCTGGTTCCCATGCCTGTGTGTCTGCTGGGGCTTTCCGCTCCTTGTCGGGCTCTGTTTCCTTGTCTGGGCTCTCTTTTGGGTCCTGGCTGGAGAGGGGTGGACCTCTGCTGTTGTGGCGGCCTCCTCTTGGGTCCTTCTGGGGTCCTGTGGCTCTGGGTCTGTGTGCCTCCTGTTGGTTGGGCTGGCCTCGGACGGGGTCTCCGGGGTTTTTTGCCTGTGCTGCCCTTTCGGGCTGCTGTTGGATGTGTTTTTGCCAGGCGTTTCCTGGGTTTTTCTTTCCTGGTTCTGGTGTCCTGGCTCGCTTCTGCCTCCCTTGCCCCCCGGGCTTTGTTCCTGGTGTGGGTCTGTTTCGGTGGTGTTCCCCCCCGCCTCTGTGGTTGGGGTGCGGTTCTGTGGTTGCTCTGGCCTCTGTGGGCCTCTTCCTCCCGGAGTTTTTCCTGGTGCTTCGCCCTCTGCCTTTCTGCTTCCGTTTTGGCCTTCCGTGTGGTCCTGCGGTATGGTGATGGTGGTTCCCGGTTCCTCCTGCCCTTTGTTTTCATCTGGCCTCTGCGTGGACTGCTTCTGGGTTGTTGTCCCTGTCGGTCCTCCTGCGTGGTCGGGTTGCTTGGCTCTGGTCCTGGCTTCCTGGTTCCTTTGGCATTTTTTGCCCTGTTTTCGGCTTTTGGCTTGGCTCCTCTCTGGTGTTGCTGGGTTCGGGCCTTGGGCTTGTGGCCTGGTTGCTGTGCCACCTGGGGCTTTCTTTTGTCCGCTGCTCCTGCCCCGGCGGAGAGTGTGGCGGTCCTGTGCCGTGTGGGCTCCTCCTTGGTGCTGTCCTCTGTGCCTGGTTTTTGGGGCTGCTGGGTTTCCCCGTTTGCTCTCTGTTCCCCTCCGGCCTTGTTTTTCCCTGTCTTTTTGGTTTGGGGTGGCCTCCTTCCTGTGGGGTCTTCTGGGGATTTGGGGTTTTTTCCCTTCCCCGTTTCTTGGTTTGGTTCGAGTTCTCGCTCTTGTTCGGCTCCTGGGCGCTTGTTGCTCCGGGGCCTCCTCGGGGGGTTGCCTCCTCTGGTCTCTTTGGGCCGCTTTTTTCCTTCTGTGTCTGCCGGGTCCTGTGTTCCTTCCTGCTGGTTCTGGGCTTGGCTGTTTTCGCTCCTGGTTTCTTCTGTTTTTGTTGATGATTCCCTGGGCTCTTTTGTGTTCTAGTGGTTTGTTCTGTTTTTGGATGAATGCCGGGGTTTGCTTTGGTATTTCTCACTTGTTATGAAGGTATCGAGGACGGAGGGACCTGGGGGTAATGTCCTATTACTTACCGGTAATCTTCATTACTCCGGGTCCCGTAGTCCTCGACACCTTCATGGATTCCCTCCCTCCCTCCCGATCTGCCGGCCTTCATCCTTGGCTTGGTATTTCAGAGGGAATGCTGGGACCGGTACGCTTATGTACTCCCAGCGGGAGGGGGAGGGTAGGTCCAGCATTCCTTCGTTCTTTTTTTCTGTCTGTGAGATGGGTTATCTCACTTGTTATGAAGGTGTCGAGGACTACGGGACCCGGAGTAATGAAGATTACCGGTAAGTAATAGGACATTAAGCATGCATAACAGTTAGTGGCATAAAGGAGAGTGCCATGAAGTAGAGTGGATTGTCGTGGAGTGAAGTGGGTTTTCATGGAGTGGCATGGAGTGGAGTGTTGTAGAGTGGTGGAGTGTCGTGGAGGGAGTAGAGTGTCAGAGAGGAATGGCATATAGTGGTGTAGAGTGTTGTAGAGTTGAGTGGAGTGGAGTGTCGGTGTGTCATTATTAGACTTGGCTTTCTCAGTAGATTTACCTCCAGACTTTTCGCTTTTTTACCTATTTTTCATTGGTTTTGGGACTCTGGGCACTCTACCACTGCTATTCAGTGCTAAAGTGCATATGCTCGCCATGTGAATTGTGTATGATTGGTTTTCCATGATTGGGATATTTGATTTACTATTAAACCCCTAGTATATTGCACTGTGTGTGCCTAGGGCCTGCAAATCAAATGTTACTAGTGGGCTTGCAGCACTGGTTGTGCCACCTACACAAGTAGCCTTTCAAAGGTGTTTCAGACCTGCCACTTCAGTGTCTGCATGCAGGTTTTACTGCCATGTCGACCTGGCAAGCGCATCCACTTGCCAGGCCCTAACCTTCTCTTTTCTTTTATGTAAGGCACCCCTCAGGTAGGCCCAAGGTACCCCCTTGGGCAGGTTGCAGTGCTTGTGAAAGGTAGGACATGTACTGATGTGTTTTACATATCCTGATAGTGAAAGGTGTGTATTTCGTTTTTCACTATTGAAAGGCTGTCTGCCCTATAGATTAACATGAGAGCTGCCTTGTAACATCTTACAAACGCGCATTTCCATAGGGACAAGATACAGAGTTTAGGCTTCCTGAACTCAGAATTTAAAAATACATCTTTTAGTGAAGATGATTTTTATATTGTATGTTTGAAAATGCCACTTTTAGAAAGTGGGCATTTTCTTGCTTAACCATCCTGTGTATCTCTGCCATTTGTGAATTCATTGTCTGGGTTTGGAGTGACAGGAGCTGGGGTGTGTATTCACACTAGACAGACACAAGGGGGAGGTTAAGGTGTGTCCTGCCTTTCCTGGGAGACTCATTGGCAGGCTGAATAGACTTGGCAGCATTTAGAGTAGTTGTCACTTGCACATGAATAGAGTGTGGCTGCCTCCCACAAAGCTGTCTTCATCTCCTGTAGTGAAACTAGCCTGAGCCAGGCAAAACTGGTTTAAGTGTGCAAGAGGAACTTTGTTTATACCAATTCAATGGAAAATGGGGTATAATTATTGGGGCTCTTACCCCAGAACTTAAGATTACTGCTGGACTAGGAACCTGCCAGGAAGAAGAGCTGGAAGAGCTGCCAGAAGGAGTACTGCCCCTTTGCTGTTGTTGCTTTGTCGGGTTGGCCTACAGTTGCTGCTTCTGTCTTGGGCAGTGAAAGGACTGGACTGTTCTTTCTGCATACTAAGTATCTCCAAGGGATTAATGTAGAGCTTGCCTCCTGTTAGAAGTCTCAGGGAAATCAAAGACTTCAAAATCTTCTGGGTACTGGCTTTTGGAACTGGAGGTTTAAGATGCCACAGAAGAGAAAGGTAACCTGATGCCGTCAACGATGCCGCTGCTGGCTCAGTGACCTGAAAGCACCGCAGAGGGAACCACTTCACCTTGCGTGGTTTCCCTGGTTTCACCGATGATGCCATCCAACACCGCCACCGAGCCGCTGCTTGCGATGTGACCTGTGGGCACCGCCTTGCTTCACACCGCCATCCTGGTATCCCTGACGCCTCTGCGACACCATTACTGAATCTGCTGCCTGCACCATGACCTGCGGACACTGCTCATGAAAAACACAGAGCACCACTCCACTTCACACCACAGCCCTGTTCTCACCAACAATGCCATTCCAAGATTACATTGATGCCGCTGCCTGCAGCGTGGTTTAGGGCCACAGCTTGGAAGTTGCACAATGCACGCCCCATCTCACACCACAACCTTGGCCCACCAATGCCAGCGCCATCGACACCAGTTCATCAACTGAAGTCACTGCCTGCACCCCGACCTGTGGGCCCTGCACACTGCATTGCCCCATCTAGCATCGCAGCCTTGGGTCTACCGGCGACAACGCTGCAGCAACAATGAAGCTGCCTGCACCGTGATCTGTCAGCACCGCCCGCTTTGCACTGCAGCCCTGGTCTCACCGATTGGATGACCGTCACCGAGCTGCTATGTGCAATGCGACCTGAGCGCACTGCATATTTCACCGTTTCACACTGCAGCCGTGATGCCTGCCTACAATGGCGCTCCTGACTTCAAACTACCGGAGTTTGACTTGCAGCACATGTGGCTTTAAAGGCCAGACAACTCCTGCATTGACTTCCGGAACTGAAGCCACTCCTCTGAAGCTCAACGCAAGGTCCAACACGCTGCATCTCCAAAGGTAATGCTTTACGGGTCTCCTCGACACCGTAGCTGACCCGCAACTCCACGACCAGCTGGAACTGTTGGATTTGTGTGTTCACGATGCCATAATAGCCCAGGAAGGAGCTTTTGACTTCAAGGAACTGTATATAAAGCCTATTTTTGCATTATTCATAATTTTGATAACTGTATTATGGATTTTCACCATTTTGGTCTTGCTTTACTCAGATATATATTGGATATTTTTTCAAACTGGTGTGGTGTCCTTTTGTAGTGTTTTCACTGTATTACTGTTTGTTCTGTGCAAACGCTTTACACATTACCTCTGAGATAAGCCTTAATGCTAATGCCAAGCTACCCCAGGGGTGAGCAGGGATTATTTTAGACATGTAATCCCCTTATCCTGACTAGATTGGCGGATTCTGCTTGGCTAAGCTGCATACATTAGCCAACCAGAAAACCCATTTTCTTAACAGTCATAGAGTGGAGTGGCAGAGAATGTCGTGGAGTGGTGTAGAGAAGAGTGGAGTGGCATAGTGTGGTGTAAAGTAATGTAGAGTGGCATAGAGGGAAATGCATAGATTGGAATAGAATGTGGTTGAGTAGAGTATCATAGAGCAAAGTAGGCTGTCAGGGAGGAGTGTGATAGAGTGCTGTAGTGTAGCAGGGTGGAGTGGCATGCAGTAGAGTGTTGTGGAGTGTCAGACTGGGGTGGCATACACTGTGGTAGAGTGCAGAGAGTGTAGTAGAGTGGTGTGACAGAGCAGAGTGTAATGGCATAGAGTGGAGTACATTAACGTGGGGTGTCGTAGAGTGGCATAGCGTACAGTGACCAAGAGTAAAAAACCATAGAGTAGAGTGGCGTAGAGTGTAGTGTCATAGAATAGGGTGGTGCAGAGTAGAGTAGAGTGGCATGGACTACATTGGTGCAGAGTAGAACAAAGTGGCGTAGAGTGCTGTAATGTAGAGTTCAATGCTGTAGAGTAGAAATTCATAGAGTGCAGTACATATAATAGAGTGTTGCAGGGTACAGTATAGTGGCATAGAGTGCTGTAGTGCAGAGTAGATTGGAATACTGTGCAGTGGTGAAGAGTCGATTGATTTTGAGTATAATGGTGTAGAATGCTTTGACAGAGAGTGCAGTGGTATAGATCACAGTGGTTAGAGCAGAGTGGAGAGTGGTGCAGAGTTGAGTGTCATAGAGTGGAGTTTTGTACCATAGATTGCAGTGGCCCAGAGTACAGTGGCATAGATTAGAGTGGTATAGAGAGGAGAGGTGCAAAGTGGAGTAAAGTGACATAGAGTGCAGTGAAAGATTTGCTGGCATAGATTGCTTTGGAATAGAGTAGAGTGAAGTGGCGCAGACTGGAGTGGTGCAGGGTAGAGTGGAGTGGTGCAGGCTGGAGTGCTATGTCATAGAGTGGCATAGAGTACAGTGGCCTAAAGTTCAGTGACGTAGAGTAGCTTAGAGTGGCATAGAGTGGATTGGCATAAAGTTATTAGAGTGGATTGGCATAAAGGTAATTAGCTTAGAGTCGATTGGCCCAGAGTGCAGTGGAGTAGAATGCAGTGGCATGAAGAGGAGTGATGCGGAGTAGAGTTGCGTAGAGTGTACTGGTGTACAGGACATTGAAGTAGAGAACAGTTGAGTGGCATAGAGTAGAGTGATGCAGAGTAGACGGCAGAGGCAAAGAGTGCAGTGGTGCAGAGTAGCGTGGCGTGGAGTTCAGTAGTGGAGAGTGCAGTGTTGCAGAGTAGAGCGTCATAGACTGGAGTGGAGTATAGTACAGTGGTGTAGAGTGCATTGGCATAGAGTGCAGTGGCATGGAGTACATTGGTGTAGCGTAGAATAGAGTGGCACAAAGTACAATACTGTAGAGTAGAGTGGCATAGAGTACAGTGGCATAGAATAGAGTGTTGCAGGGTACAGTATTGTGGCATAGAATGCAGTGTTGTAGAGTAGATTGGCATATTATGCAGTGGCAGACAGTGCATTGATTTTGAGTAAAGTGATGTGGAGTGCATTGGCATAAAGTGCAGTGGCATATAACACAGTGGCTAGAGTAGAGTGACATCGAGTGCAGTGGTGTAGAGTGGTGCAGAGTAGAGTAAAGTGGAGTACAGGGGAGTGGTGCACCATAGATTACAGTGGCACAGAGTGCAGTGGCATAGATTAGAGTGGCATAGAGTGGAGTGATAGAGTGGAAGAGTGGAGAAAAGTGACATACAGTGCAGTCGTGGGGAGTGCAGTGGCGTAAAGTGGAGTGTTTCAGAGTGGAGAGATGCAGGGTAGAGTGGAGTGGGGCAGGGTATATGGAGACCCCTACAATACCACTTACACTTGGAATCTGCTCACTTCGAATGTCTGTTTCTTAAGCATAATTTAAGCATAGGATTAGCACAGTGCCATCACACCAAGATAGAGTGGCAAAGCCTTTTGCCATTTTACAGCAAAGTATTTAAACATAGAATTAGCAAGTGCCACCCATGTCGAACTGAAAAATGATGAAAGCTGCAGCAATTACTGCAAAGAAAATACAACTTCAATACCGGGGAGTAAATAGAAAATCCCTGCAGGAATGGCTATAAACCAGTAACAATTCCACGGTTGATCCAGACCCATAGAAATAATTAAATCCATCTGGGCCTGCATTATGCGAAGGTGCATTTTCATTGTTTGCGCTGGGTTCACCTTTTAAAATGCGCACCCAGAGCAAACAATGAAAAAAGCACTGGATTATGGGTAATGCACTGCCCTCAGGGCAGCTGTGAACTTGAGCTGCCCTGGGGGCAGCACATTTCTGTGAAAAATGGAGGGCTGCTTTGAAGCTGTCAGTGTTTTCACAGTGCAGGGGTCAACCCATTAGAGATTCCCATGCAAGCGAGTGTAGTGAGTGACTGAACCCGCCTGCAAGGGGATGTCTGGGATGTCCATGGGACCCCTATTCCCCCCTCCAGAGGGCTGCCATCTAGGGGGCACTGACAGTGTGCCACGTTTCAGGCGGCCCTTGGAACAATTGTTCAAATTGAACTCATTCGTAGAAAAGTTTCTTAGTTGCACAGATCGTTCTGTGTAGAATAAATCTTTATAACAGCATATTCGATTAGGTCAACAGTAATCTTGAATCCAGAATTGTGAGAAAGATTACAGCACAGCCAGTATTTATGAACAACTGCGATCCAGCCAAACCGAGTTTTAGTAAACAAAAAATATTTGAAAAAACAATTTGTAGGTGTTTCTCAAAGGAAAAAGGAAACAGTGAGTGTACCCCAGGTGTAAAGACCAACCAAAGCTCAAATCAAAGACAGAAGGGTGAAGTAGAATGTGACATACACTGTATATTGGTTGATTTATATCAAAAGACATCAGTTTACATTCAGTACACTTTAACACCTTCAGCGCGGCGCAAATTCTCGCGCTGTGCTGAAGGTTCTAAGAAACGGGCGTGGCCGTGACGGAATGGTTCCGTCATAAGCACAGCCCAACCGGCGCTCGTGACGGAACCGTTCCGTCACAAGCATCGAAGGGGTTAAGACACAGGTAATTAATAATTGTATTACAGTTTTGAAAAACAGTCTGTCTTTGTACATGTTTTAACAGCGTTTCGACCCTTGAAGGATAAAAGGGTCTCATCAGGACTAAAATTGCCTGAGGTCTGGGGAAGAAAAAGGAAAAAATTGGCATTGATTAAGGGTCAGGTGGAAACTGATGGATTAAGAGGTGTAATACATACTGGCTGGGATTGAAGAAAAAACGATCTGTAAGGTAGGTACCCCTAAGGAGTCCACCTGACCCATAATCAATGCCAATTTTTTCTTTTTCTTCCCCAGACTACATTAGGAAGTGTAGTGCCAACAGACACCATCACAATTCTGTATAGGACTACATTTCAGTCAAGACGGTTACCTGCTCAACTAAGGGGGTCAGTGATAAGGACAAGCACAAGGAGAGGTTCAAGTGTGATGTCACAGATGGACAGGATATAGAGCGCTGTAATAAGTCACTAACGTATCCGATAGGCTCAAAGGATTGAAGGTGGTGGGAGTGAAAAGCTTTGGATGACTCACTGCATGTCATCTGGCTTAGTGTCAAGAGCTGGCTACTTTGGGCCAGGAGAAATCAGGTTCGAATCCTGGCCTTGGTTCATCGCCTGTCATTCTGGACAAATCACTTAATCTCCCTACGTCTATAAATAAAAAAAGATAATAACGGTTTGGTTGTACTCTAATGACCCTGGGTCAGGTTCCTGCTAGAAAAAAAATGGAGAAATCGAGGCTTAAAAGATAGTGCTGCACACACCAGTGGCAGCCGGCATTGCTCTCCGGTGGAGAGACGGGTGCGGTACCGAGGGGAGAGTGCGCCGGTGTTGTGCACAATTTTTACTAAAATACATAAACACTTACCTGGCCACCGGATCCCGCATCTCTGCTCCTGCTCGCCTGGTCTTGACTCGATGAACAGGAAGCGCAGCCTCCCCTGACCAATCAAAACGCTGCAGTGCAGCATTGTGATTGGTCAGAGCACCCTGGTTCGACGCTCAGCCAGGGAATGTGGGCATCGGCATGTTCTCCATGCAGGCTGTTATGCAGCCTGCATGGAAAACAGGGAAAGTACGCATGACTGTTTTGGGTGACCCAAGAAGGCCGGCCAAGCAGTCATGTGCACTTAGGAGTGAGCAAACCACTCCTCCCCGGCCCTGCGCCGAGAACAGAGCAGCCCCGCCCACCCGCAAAGCAGCACAGAAACATAAAACGATAAGTCAAAGTAATTATTATTTCATGTTTCCTTTAACCCCTTAGCTGCGGCGGCTATTCCGCCGCAGCGCTAAGGGGGAGGCGGGGCCGTGCGGCGCTCCCGTACTCATGACGGAACCGCTCCATCACGGCCCTCGGGTGAGCTGTGCTTGTGACAGAACGGTTCCGTCACGGCCCCGCCCGCTCTTTAGAACACTCAGCGCAGGCGTGGAATTCACGCCGCGCAGGCGCGGCGAGCGGGCCGTGATGGAACCGTTCCGTCACCAGCACAGCCCACCCAAGGCTCGTGACTGAACGGTTCCGTCACGAGCACGCAACAGGTTAAGTTGTACTGCTTAAAAGCAGTAGGGCGACACTCCTCTGCCATAGTGAAGGAGCCGCCACTGGCACGGACAATGGAGGAAGACGTTTTGTTGGAAGTTCAAAAAAAAGTCTGGGGGTGTTGGAATTAATAATTACAATATGACCATATGCAATCAGTGCACTCAAAGGGTGTTTATCATTCATCAATAATTCAAAGGGTTAAATGAGATAAGGGACTACATCATTAACAGAGAAGACATGGTGAGCTGCTTAGCATCACTAGTACGTGCATTGATTTGTGCAGAATTGAAAAGACAGTTTCTGGAAACTCCGGGCCCGATTCACAGAACTAACTTAAGACAAAATCCTAAACTTACTACCATTTTGGTATTCACAGAACCCACTTACTCATTTTGGTATTCACAGAAGGCACTTACTCATTTCGGTATTCACAGAAGATAGGAGTCCTAACTTTCGGACTCCTAAATGCCTTCTGTGAATACCGAAAGTCTTAAAATTAGGATTTTTTTCAACTTTACTACTACTAAACTGAGAAGAATCCTAATCTTAAGACTTTCGGTGTTCACAGTAGGCATTTAGGAGTACGAAAGTTCGGAGTCCTAACTTTACTACTACTAAATTGAGAAAAATCCTAATTTTAAGATTTTCGGTATTCACAGAAGACCTTTAGGAGTCCTAAAGTTAGGAATCCTAACTTTACTACTACTAAACTGAGAAAAATCCTAACTTTAAGACTTTCGGTATTCACAGAAGGCATTTAGGAGTCCTAAAGTTAGGACTCCTATCTTCTGTGAATACCGAAATGAGTAGGTGCCTTCTGTGAATACCAAAATGAGTAAGTGTCTTTTGTGAATACCAAAATGAGTACATGCCTTCTGAGAATACGAAAATGGTAGTAAGTTTAGGATGTTGTCTTAAGTTAGTTCTGTGAATCGGGCCCTCCATGTATAAACTTTTAGTGAATATGTATATGTTTTTGGGAGCAGATATTTTAAGTACTTAATTGTAAGGGTGGCAAAGCAACATCTTGGGTTTATCATTCTGTGTCTGGAAAACGAGGAGCCCCAAGACTGTTTTTTGTGTGAGGGAAGCGTCCGAGAATGACTCATCCAAATGACTTGAAGAGAAAAGCACAGAGGTACAGTAAAATAAACCCCACAATTTAAAAATACGATAGTGAACAAAAAGCTAAAAGCAGGATTGTTGAACTTGACTTCCATGCCTATAGTATGAGGTTCTATAAATATCAGCATTGAAACGGAAGGGTTATTTTTTCCCCTTTTCTCACTAGTTTTCCATATCTCCGTCCTTGCTAGCCTTGCGCAAATAGGATTTATTTAATAGCACGGCAAGGGTAAAGCCCTACAGTTCACCTTCTTTATGGCGATTAAAGTGCTGTAAATCTACTTCTGCCTTTCCTTCCTTCATTGCTTCCTCTTTTTCGTTTCACAGAAAAGTGACAGAAAATCATTTGTCAACACATAGCTTGGGATTTTGAAAAATTACATTTACTACAGAGTGTAAGGAGAAACTCTAATCCCTCCTCTGCGGTAGACTGGTTATTATTCCAAGTTGGATACTGATGTCGGATGAAATTCGTTAAATACTATTATTTGTTTATTTATTTATGAAGGATGTTGTTGCCAATTGGTGCTCATCTCGCCAGGGCTTTTCAACAGAAATGGAAGAAATGAGCCAAGGAAAACAGAAGGTCATTGATAACAGCAGGTCGTGAGAGACCAGATGGGCAAGATAAGCCCCTTC